>NC_083315.2:166053756-166362652 GCF_963455315.2 Globicephala melas | reverse complement strand
ATTTGAGTCCACCATTATAATGTTTTCAAAGCATATCCCAAACATGATGGCGTTTGGTCCCTACGTACTTCAATACGTACCTCTGAAAAAATAGACCTTTTCTTATCATGCCAATATCACATCTGACAAAAGCGTCCCTAATGACCTGATATCCTCTAATACCCAGTTCATATTCAAATTTCCCTGATTAGCTCAAAAAAGATCTTCTTACAGTTGATTTATGGGAATCAGAACCCAAACAAGACCACACATGACCCTTGATTGTTATGCCTCTGAGTTCTGTTAATTAAAGCGGCCCCTCTCCCTTTCTCCATGCCATGGCCTTGTTGAATCTCCAATGTTAAAAAGACACATAAGAAATACCTTTATACGCCCCACACTATTTCAAAGTGGCTTGGAGAGAGTCTAAGAGGTGGCGCTAGTCTTTGCTAGAAAGGCTGTGGATGTGACTTGGAGTCTAGCGGAATCAGCTGAGGTCGTCCTCATACCAGACTCCAGCCCTACACGTTTTGTCCCCACGGCAGCCCCTGTACCCTGAAATACAGACTTTTTGAAGAGGCATCTGTTTTCCTCCAAGGGTCTGGAGTAACCCTATCCAGGCAAAGTCATCTTTGGATCAAATGGGATCCAGGAGAAGGAAGGAACCCAAAACACCAGATTCCTTCTTCAGGGGCCATGGTGCCTATGGGACGCCCTTGCAACACTCCCTTGAGCTGATGTGCTTTTAAAGAAAAAACAGGGACTTCCCTGGTGGTCCAGCAGTTAAGACTCAGTGCTCCCAATGCAGGGGGCCCGGGTTCGATCCCTGGTCAGGGAACTAGATTCTGCCTGCCACAACTAAGACCTGGTGCAGCCAAAGAACGAAAGAAAGAACATTGAAGAATCCTCCGCTTGAATTCTTGTTTCAGAATATTACTGAAATAAGTATGAGGAAAGGGAATTTGTTGCGGGAGGGCGGGGAGCCTTTATACCTCCTTCTTATACGTGGGGATTTGCCCACTGCATTGGTTTCCTGGAGCTGCTGTCACAATGGACCACAGACTAGGTGGCTTAAAACAACAGAAATGTATTCTCTCGCAATCCTGGAGGCTAAAAGTGGAGAGCAAGGTGTCAGCAGTGCTCTGCTCTCTCTGAAGGCCTTAGGGAAGGATCAGTTCCATGCTCTCTTTTCGCTTCTGGTGGTGGCCAGCGATCCTCCGTGTTCCTTGCTTGTAGACACATCACCAAATCTCTGCCTCTTTCATCACGTGGCCTTCTCCCTGTGTATCTCTCTGTGTCAGTTTTCTCTTCTTATAAAGATACCAGTCATTGGATTAGGGCCCACCCTAACCCAGTATGACCTTATCCTAACCACTTATATCTGCAAAATCCCTATTTCAAATAAGATCACATTCTGAGGTTCCAGGTGGACGTGAATTCTTGGAGGACACTATTCAACCCAGAGGCCCCACACTGAGTCCGATTGGAATACAAAAGATATGGAGCCCACCTACTTCTATAGAAAAAGGCAACACCTGATATGCACTTTCCCAGTCTTCCTGTGAGGTGCACACAGGTGTGTGACCTGGACTTTGCCGGTGGACACCTCCACAGAGGATTTTGTATCTGGAGCTGGAGCTCTTTTGTAAAGCAGCAGCGGAGGAGAGATTCTGCCAGCTGGTCACGTGTATTTGTCAGCTTGTACTGTGTTAACAAATACCCCCAAAATCTCAGTGGCTTCCAACAGCAAATGTGTGTTTGTCATTCACGGTTCTGTGGATGGGTTGTTGGTGTACTGCATCTTGGCTGGTTTCTCCTCGGTGCCTGTGGGCTGGGCTCCAGGCTGTCAGCTGGGGTCAGAAGTGCTTCACATCTTTCCCGAGCTCATGCTGGAGAAACAGCAGGTCCCTGGAGTAGTCAAGAGCAGGGCAGAAACGCTGCTCAGAAAGGGCACACAGTCAAGTTGCCCACATTCCATGGATCAGTGCAGGTCACACAGACAAGCCCAGAGTCAGCAGGGCAGGGAGGCATGGGGCGGAAGAGAGAAGGACTCCGTCCTGGAAAATAGCAGAATCTATCACACCAGGGCAGCATCGTCAGATGCTAGATGGCAGCAGTGTCCTTTCTGATCTGGTTCTGGGCTGTGATCCTGCCGGTGTTTCTGGCCCAATTTCTAATCTTTGGTCAGTTCCTTTTCAGCTTCAATCAGCCGGAGTGGCTTCTGGGGCTTGTAGCTCAGGGTCCTGAATGAAAGACAGGACATTAACTCCTCCCTGGACTTAAATGTGGTTTGGTGGTCACTGGCCTAGTGTCTTTCTGTCCAAGCCCACCCATCTGCCTGCTCTGGGGATGGGACTCTGAAAACCACATTCCAGACCTTGCCAGATGGCTTTCTGATGGGTCCAGCCCATCTAGAGAAAGGCTGGGAGGGAGGAATGGAGAAGGGACATCTTTCCTGCTGCTTGAAGCTCTTGTCTGCGTCGTCTTGGAACTGCGGTTGGTCCCAGCCTCCAGATTCCTTCAGCACCTCCAAGTCCGCTTCCTTGTGCCCTCTCCCATGTACCAGCAGCAGTGGGGCAGTGCCCCCTCCTCGGGAATGTCTTTTGACACGGTTGATTGGTGCCTGGATTGTCTCCAATCACTGTCCCAGGTTGGGGGCCTCCAGCTCAAGTTTGTCATTCCCCAACTAAGTACAGCCATGGGGCCTCCTCCCATCCCTCTCTCTGGGTGGCCAGGCGTGCCCTTGGGGCCCCTGGGGTCCTGGAGCATTTCAAGGAGGCATCCTCAGTGCATAGTCACTTGGGGACAGAACACAGTCTTGTGGCATCACTGGGTGTTGTCCCTGCCAGAAGCTGATCCATTCTTCGTGCAGACGACAGAGGCGTCTGTATCCAGAGCCTCCTGGGAGAAGCTGGAGAGGTTCCAGCCCCGGGCGGGCGGGGACTCAACAGCGCCTCACACTCAGCCCTTCCCGCTTAATCCCTTCACACAAAAGCCCTAGTCTCTCTCTCTCTTTCCTGGTAGAGCCTGATGGGCCAAAAAAACTGGACAATAAATCATTACCCATTGAAAAACTGGTTACCCTTGCCCCGAGGGCTGGAAGGACTCATGTTTTCATCTACTACTGGGAAAGGGAAGGGAAATGTTCAGAAGTATTTGCCCCCCGGGGCATGTGCTTGGGGCTGGGGGTGGGGAGAGACTCCCTTCCTAGACTGTGTTGAATCCTTCCAAGGCAGGGAAGAAAAACAAAACTGTTAAATTTTCATATTTAGAAAGTTCACGTGCTTCCCCAGCTTTTAAATGAAAGTAAACTTAACAATACAAACAGGGCTTCCCTCGTGGCACAGTGGTTAAGAATCCGCCTGCCAATGCAGGGAACACAGGTTCAAGCCCTGGTCCGGGAAGATCCCACATGCTGCAGAGCAACTAAGCCCCTGCGCCACAACTACTGAGCCTGCGCTCTAGAGCCCGTGAGCCACAGCTACTGAGCCTGCGTGCCACAACTACTGAAGCCTGCGTGCCTAGAGCCCGTGCTCCGCAACAAGAGAAGCCACCGCAGTGAGAAGCCCATGCACCGCAACGAAGAGTAGCCCCCGCTCGCCACAACTAGAGAAGGCCGGTGCATAGCAACGAAGACCCAACGCAGCCAAAAATAAAATAAATAAAGTAAAATAAATTTAAAAAAATACAAACAGAAACTCATGAACTTCAAATTAACATTAAATCAGCGTGATGGATGGTGCTTTACCGACATTGGGTCACTGTGAATCACTGGTGTGCGGTTTAATGGCAGAAAGATGTATTTTCAACTTGACCTTTTTTTTTCGGGGGGGGGGCAGGTAATGGACTATTATTTGAGTTACTGACAGTATCAATGTTGATTTTTGGGGGGGGGGTTGAATAATAAACTCCTTTTTAACCGCCTATCCATTATTTTAATGAGCCAATCAGTTTAATTGTGCACCCTGCCAAACATAATACAGGAAATGTTTTGAAAGCATTTAGTGAAATTCTTTTATTGTTTATTTCTACCACACTTAACTGCTAATGCGTATCGTCACTAGTTGGATGGAAAGGAGATGAGAGCTGCAAAATCCATCATCTCGCAGGACCACCCAGTTCTCTTGCCATCTTTCTCTTTTTGAACTCTGGTGAAATATTTGCCTTCAATGATACAGCACACTGATTCATCTGCCATGAACGTGACCTTAATCCAAATGGAAAAGCAAGTTTAAAATGGTGAAGTGGTGCTTGGTTCTGGGGTGGTCATCTAGATGATCCAAAAATGAAACCACAACTTTCAAAACTTTTGGTAGAACCCATAGACCCCCAGTAATATGCCTACAGACCCCAAGATGAAAAGCACCACCCGAAAATAGATAGTTAGTGGGAAGCTGCCGCATAGCACAGGGAGATCAGCTCGGTGCTTTGTGACCACCTAGAGGGGTGGGATAGGGAGGGTGGGAGGGAGAAGCAAGAGGGAGGAGATATGGGGATATATGTATATGTGTAGCTGATTCACTTTGTTATAAAGCAGAAACTAACATACCATGGTAAAGCAATTATACTCCAATAAAGATGTTAAAAAAAAAAAGTACAGTAAAACAAAACAAACTTTGCTTGAGGGAGCAAATTAGAAATACTTTACATAAAAATGAAAATTTTGCCATCTTGTAAAAAACCGTCAAACAGTAACAAAACTTCCTTACATATTTCTGGCGTTCATTCACTTCTGCAAAATCTCACAAATAAAAATATAAATGGAGCTGGAAAAAAGAAAAGAAAAGCACCACCCAGGGTTTCATGGGGAGAAGAAAAGAGAGATTTCTCAGTGGCCACATGCATGGGCTCTGGAGACGTCCTCTGCTGACCTGCAGAAACAGCTTGGGAAGCCTTCAATAGATGGAAGGGCCTGGGGGTGAGTTTCCAATGACAAATGCAGACAGCTCGTATACATTCAAGGAGGAGGCTTGATGCAGTCCTGGTCAGAGTGAGGTTCCTTCTGGAAGTAAACAACATAAGATATGATTGCCTTTCCTCTGTGCTTCTTTGAAACTTGAGCTGCAAATTTCCCCAAGAAGTCTGACATGAGTATGGTCTGAAAAAAAAAAAAAGAAAATAAACAGTTAACAATGCTTACCTCTGGAAAGTAGGAAGGAAGTAGTTAAGGAACTTCCTTTCCACCCTACTATATGCATTTTTCACATAAGCATGTATAATTTATTTTATAATTCATTTTATTAAATAATAAAGAGTGCCTCAACTCTCCAAGACCAATACTGTCCAGAGTGACAGGCAACCAGATATCTTGGATTTTCTGACTCAGCTCCAGTCTGTTCTTCTTTCGATGAAGTAACTTTCCTTGATTATACGAGTTAGATTCATAGTAGAAAATTGGGAAAATACAGTAAAGTGGGTAAGAACCAAACAAATTCCTACTAGTCAGAGATAATCATTACTAACTTAAAAAATTTTTTGTTAATTGAAATACAGTTGATTTACAATGTTGTGTTAGTTTCTGGTGCACAGTCAAGTGATTCAGTTATACATACATACATACAGATAGATGTATGTATGTGTATATATATATATATATATATATATATATTCTCTTTCAGATTCTTTTCCATTACAGGTTATTATAAGATATTTAATATAGTTCCCTATGTTATACAGTAGGACCCTTGTTGTTTATCTATTTTATATATAATAGTTTGTATCTGCTAATCCCAAACTCCAAATTTATCCCTCCCTGTCCCTCTTTCCCATTTGGTAGCCATAAGTTTGTTTTTGAAATCTGAGTCTGTTTCTGTTTTTTAAATAAGTTCATTTGTATCATTTTTTAGATTCCACATATCTGATACCATATATTTGTCTTTCGCTGTCTGACTTACTTCACTTAGTATGATAATCTCTAGGTCCATCTGTGTTGCTGCAAATGGCATTATTTCATTCTCTTTTTACGGCTGAGTAATATTCCATTGTATATATGTACCACATCTTTTTTTTTTTTTAACCACATCTTTATCCATTCCTCTATTGATGGACATTTAGGTTGCTTCCATGTCTTGGCTATTGTAAATAGTGCTCCAATGAACATTGGGGCATATGTATCTTTTCAAGTTAGAGTTTTCTCCGGATATATGCCCAGGAGTGGGATAGCTGGGTCATATGGTAGCTCTATTTTTAGTTTTTTTAAGGAACCTCCAGACTGTTTTCCATAGTGGCTGCACCAATTTACATTCCCACCAACAGTGTAGGAGGGTTCCCTTTTCTCCTCATCCTCTTCAGCATTTATTATTTGTAGACTTTTTGATGATGGCCGTTCTGACCATTCTGATGGGATACCTCATTGTAGTTTTGATTGGCATTTCTCTAATAATTAGTGATGTTGAGCATGTTTTCATGTGCCTGTTGGCCATCTGTATGTTTTCTTCAGAGAAATTTCTACTTAGGTCTTCTGCCCATTTTTCGATTGGGTTGTTTGTTTTTTTGTTATTGAGTTCTATGAGCTGTTTGTATATTTTGGTAATTAAGCCCTTGTCGGTCACATCATTTGCGAATATTCTCTCCCAGTCTGTAGGTCGTCTTTTCATTTTGTTTACGGTTTCCTTTGCTGTGCAAAAGTTTATACGTTTGATTAGCTCCCATTTGTTTATTTTTGCTTTTATTTCTATTGCCTCGGGAGACTGACCTAAGAAAACACTACTATGGTTTATGTCAGAGAACGTTTTGCCTATGTTCTCTTCTAGGAGTTTTATGGTGTCATGTTTAAGTCTTTAAGCCATTTTGAGTTTATTTTTGTGTATGATGTGAGGGAGTGTTCTAACTTCATTGATTTACATGTAGCTATCCAGCTTTCCCAGTGCCACTTGCTGAAGAGTCTGTCTTTTCTCCATTGTATATTCTTGCCCCCTTTGTCAAAGATTAATTGACCATAGGTGTGTGGATACCACTAACTTTTCAAAGTACTTTCCTCCACTTCTTTGTGGTAAAAATGTCCTTTCCTTGAATATAGTTGTAATCACGACTTGCAGTGAGGGCAATTCAGTAGACTTTTTTTCCCCCAAGCAATATTATGACATAAGCGTTTCTCCCATGGTTCAGTAAAGACCAGGAGATCACTAACATTTGAAAATATATTCTGCAGATTCTGTCTTTATCAATTCATTGCCTAAATTAAAAAAAAATGTTTGCATTGAAAGATAATTATAGTCTCACAGGAAGTTGAAAAAATAGGACAGAGAGTTCCATGTACTCTTAACTAGCTTCCCCTAATGGTGACATCTTACACAACTACAGTACAATACCAAAACCGGGAAATTGACGTTGGTACAATGTACAGAACTTATTCAGATTTCACCAGCCTTTTCACACGCTCGTGTGTGTGCGCATGTTTTTATTTTCTTTATTTTTTTATTTTGTAAAGATTTAATTTTAATTTTTTTGGCTGTGTTGGGTCTTTGTTGCTGTGCACGGGCTTTCTCTAGCTGTGGTGAGCGGGGGCTACTCTTTGTTGCGGTGCGCGGGCTTCTCATTGTGGTGGCTTCTCTTGTTGCAGAGCACGGGCTCTAGGCGCGCGGGCTTCAGTAGTTAGTTGTGGCACTCGGGCTTCAGTAGTTGTGGCTCGCGGGCTCTACAGCACAGGCTCAGTAGTTGTGGCACACGGGCTTAGCTGCTCCGCGGCAGGTGGGATCTTCCTGGACCAGGGCTCGAACCTGTGTCCCCTGCATTGGCAGGCGGATTCTTATCCACTGCACCACCAGGGAAGTCCCTGTGCGCATGCTTTTAACCTCAATTTTATTTGTAAAGGTAGAGAAACCTAAGGCTCAGATTGCTTTAGCCTCTGCCCGAGCTGCACTGCTGCTGAAGCTGGCATATAAGCCTAGGTCTGTCTGATTTGAAGCCTGCATATTTCTCACTTATTCTGAGGGGTGGAAGGAGCATCGGGAGACAAAAAGTTTTTAAAGGCACAGCTGAAACATCGAAAGCTTAAACAGTGTCTGAGGATTAGTATCCAGGAGATCCAGGCGTTGTTCCAGTAAGATGTTGGGGAAATCTTTTACTTCTCTATTGGCTTCAGGGTCCTGATCATAAAATAGGAGTGACCCCCGCAGCGCCCTCCTCCTAGAGCTGCTGTAAGATAGACACAATGCCCACAGAAAGACAAGTGTATCACACACACACACACACACACACGCACACACACTGTTATTTTAATCCCCAATTTAGTAGCGCTCCTAAAAATGTTCTGGATGGGAAAACTTTAATAGAAACTTCTGAATCTGGAGTTAAAAGGTTTAAGTAAATCGATTATAGTGTAGTTCCATGTGATGCTCATTTGAATTGTGGAAATCCGAAATAATGGAAGAATATGAAGAAAGCCTGATACTATGCCTCATAATTGAAATACAGAACCCCACCCAATTAAAATATTAGTCAAGAATCCCTTCATGGGCTTCCCTGGTGGCGCAGTGGTTGAGAGTCCGCCTGCCGATGCAGGGGACACGGGTTTGTGCCTCAGTCCGGGAAGATCCCACATGCAGTGGAGCGGCTGGGCCCGTGAGCCGTGGCCGCTGAGCCTGCGCGTCTGGAGCCTGTGCTCCGCAACGGGAGACGCCGCAGCGGTGAGAGGCCCGCGTCCCACAAAAAAAAAAAAAAAAAAAAAAAAAAAAGAATCCCTTCATTTCAAAAGTGCTGAGACTGGGTATTGTACACCGTTCATGACATTGCCACAGGGTGGCGCCACTTCAACAGGTAAACAAATACGTAGGCTGCGTCAAGTGTGGGAACCACCGTGGTGTGAAGGTGTATTGGGACTTTGAGTTCAAGTGGTCTTGGAAGGGCTGAGGCTGAACAGTGCATTAACGTTGTGATCACTTTTGCAGAAAGGTTAGCTGAGATAAAGCGCTATGAAGAAGGCCAGTCACTGTGATAGCTCTTGCTATTAATTCATGTGTGAGAGTTCTGCAAAATATTAGAGATGGTGCAGAGAGCAGAGGTCCAATGAAGGCACAAGACTACAATGGTTGTAAAATCTGTGCTCTGAGGATTGTGCCCCCAACTTTAGAATTATTCGTGTGGGAAAATTATCCTTAGACTACTGAGTTTTTTTTTTTTTTTTTTACTGAGTTTTAAATAATGCAAATCTTTAGAAGCCCATCATTCTCATGACATATGATTGATCAGACTCGGATCCCTAGGAGTAGATCAGCTCAGCTAGAAGGGAAGCTCTGCTCTCCCAACCTGGCCCAGAAAACCCAATTGCCTCCAGGACACAAGTGAAGAAACAAACACTTTTTGCTCCATTTCATGTTAGGTTGTGCTTATTCTCCTTCTCTTATTTAATCCTTATAACTCTACCTGGTTCTAGTACCCACCCAACCACCCCGATGGCTGATCTTCTGTCAGTGTCTTTTCCTTCCTTCAATCATGAGGAAACCAAGGCTCAGAGAGGTTAAGGAATTTGCCCAAGACCCCACAGCTGACAATCAGTGGAGCTGGAATTTGAACCTAGGTCAGGTGATACCAAAGCCTGCTTTGTTCCTGTGCAACAGGGTGACTCTAAGCTATGCTTGTGCTGCACCATCAAAAATTCAGCAGGAGCGGACTTCCCTGGTGGTCCAGTGGCTAAGACTCCACGCTCCCAATGCAGGGACCTGGGTTCGATCTAGATCCCGCATGCCGCAACGAAGACCCGGTGCAGCCAAATAAATAAATATTTTTTAAAAATTCAGCAAGAATAAACAGGTGTCTGTCTTTGATGGAGGCGGAGGGAAGGTATTTCTCAATAAGATATAATTGCTCTTTCGTAACATATTTCAATGTTCAAAGCGTTCTTGCACAGGATGATTTTGAAGATTGTTTAGATGGAAGCAGTCATTCCTTTTCTCCAGACATAATGCCGCTATCTGTAGTTCACATAGCAATGGCATGTCTATCAGCAAACCTCTCAATCAGTGATTCACTTGCGAGATTTTATTTTAGTTGAGTCAGCAGCCTTTTAGTTTCCTGGAGTCAAGGAGAGGTTGATGTAGGCGGGGCAGAAAGGGTAGAAAATTGTGACATAGCAGCAAGGCAGAAACGGCAAGTGCTTCCCAATTCTTTGGGAAATCGTAATGTTAGTTTTTCCATCCACTCACCAAACACCGATGAAGAAGAAAGCATGAGACCCTGGATAATTTACTCTTATTTGCCAGATAACAGCATCTGCCTTATAAGATCAGCATTATTCTGGAAGTCGGGTGGCTGTGTTCCTGATTAAATCGAAGCAGAAATGCAATTGAATTGCCTAAGTATGATGATAGGGGACATACATAACACGTTCTTCTTTTCGAAATGCTTTTACATCCGTTATCTTACTTTATCTCTGCACAGCCTCCCTGCCTTGAACAAACTTTTATTATAGCACTTATCGCCCTGTAGTTAATGTTCAGTGTATATGTCCATCTCTCCCGCTGGTTGATGACCTTCTTCAGGGCAGAAATCCTGCCGGATTTATGCATCTATAAAGCTCGAGCACTAAAGTTAGGGTTTGTTTCGTTGCAAAAGATAGAAACGCACTGGATGCAATTTAAGCAAAAAAGGGGCTTTGTTTCAAGGATCTCCAGGGTAGGGGTGCAGCCACTGCTCGGCAGAACAGGAACCAGGCTCTCTGGCGATTCCTCATCTCTTGCATCTGCCTCATTAACACCTCCTCTCTGTAGAAGTATCTTTCACTCCTTTCTGGTCGCCTCGGCTGAGAACTCGGCTGCCAGCATCTCCTGAGTGGAGATGTAACTTGTCCAGCCCTGAGCCAAGAGCCTTATCGCTCTCTCTGTCCCAACCTCGCCAGTCTCCAGGAGTCAAGACCCTGATTGGTCCAGCCTCGGTGAGGTGTTCACCTCTAGCCCAATCAACTGCGACCAGAGGGGTGTGGTTCAATCTGGGACCCAGGTTGTTCCTAAGGTAGGGCACCCGGTGGGGCAGGAAGGAACAAAGCACAGTTCTCTGAAAACAGTGTGAAGGCGCGGGGCAGCTCAAACTATAGGGGGCCTCCTCTTCGTATGTACTTAGTGCTCTGTAAATGCTTACCGACCTGCCTGGCTCTACGTGCTGCAGAATACTGGCCTTCTTTTAGTTCCCCAAACCCACCGAGCTCTTTCTGGACTTCAGGCTTCAGGATGGCTCTTCCTCGCCATCATGCCCGTGGCCTGGCTAACTGCAGCTCCTCCTCTGGAGCTACATTTCGGATTCACCACCTCTTCATCAGATGGCCTTTCCTGACCCCGCCCAGAATATCCTGCTCTCTTTCTTCAAAACACTCATCACCTTGCAGTTACTTGTTTAATTCCTGCCTCCCCGCCTCTCTCCCCACAAAGACTCAAAGTTGCAGTGTTCCCAGGAGCCCCAGTAGCTCCCGGCCCCAAGGGCAGCCCTACGACTTGGATGTGGGGCAGCAGGGGCGTCAATGCCCCGCTAGGCAAACCTTTGACCAATGGGAGGTGGGAGAAGGGGATAAATTCTTACCCTTTTTCCCTCAGTGGACTGTCCTGAGATGAAGTTTATGAGCTTTTGAGAGGACAGTCCTGGAAGACGAAGCACCCTGATATTGCCAGCGCCCCCTTCTCGCCCACCTGTCTTGTGGAGGGACAAGGATTTCTGCTCTCTGGAATTGCACTCCCTTAACGAGTAGCAAAAGCCTTTGCCTCATGCTCTGCTTTCTGGGGAACCAGGCCAAGTGGCTGACTCTAGCTGGCAGACATGAAAAATTAAGTGTATTGGCTTCTGCTTAGCACAGTGCTTCAACAATGGACCAGAAATCCCACTCTTGCTAGGCTCTGCTTTTCTCCACTTTAGTTGTCTTTTTTTTTTTTTTTTTTTTTTTGCCATGCTGCGCTGCTTGTGGGATCTTAGTTCCCCAACCAGGGATCCAACCCGTGCCTCCTGCAGTGGAAGCTCAGTGTCCTAACCACTGGGTTCCCAGGGAACTCCTCAGTTTTCTTCTTATTCAAGCTTTCTCTGAATGCAGGCAAGGTTGCTACCCCCAACTCCAGCTTGCTCTCATGCAAAGAATGCTTCTTACCTCCTGGCTTCACCTTGAGTCCGGAAGCTGACCCTCATGGTCTCTGACCGGCCCAGGTAGGGTCACACGTCTTCCTCTAACCCAGTCTCTGGGGGCGGGTGAGGTCCAAGCTTCCTCTCCAGGTATTCTTGTCTTTCAGATTTCAGGAGCAGTGATGATGTGGGCAAAGAGGCAAGATGAGGCCCAGGAAATGCCAAATTGGGTTTGGTGTTGGGTAGGGGAGCAACACAGATGCAGATGGCAGGGAATCTATGAACCCTCTCCCCCCGTCCAGTACAGACAGGAGGAGGAGAGATCTGGGCGGACAGCTCTCCAAGCAGTCAGCTGGGGAGGCCAGAGCTGGGGCTAGCCAGGCTCACTTCCACAGCGGGCTGTCCCCAGAACAGGCTCTGCAGTCAAGGCCCAGGAGCAAAGCTCAGGCCCCTCCAACCCTGATGCCCAAGGTGGCACTGGCCGTCTCCACTCCACGGCACCATCAGGTCCTGTCTACCCTAGAGCTCTCAGACCAGAGCTTTCCCAGGGGCCCAGGAACACCACTACCAAGCACTGGGTTCAGACAGAGCTGGGGCCCCCAGCCTGGAGGTTCCTCATTCACCACAAGCTTTCAGCCAGCTAGATCCTCCCCCTTCCCCGGGGAGACACTACCTTAGGTAAGTCACCTTCTAGAGGACAGCCAGAACTTACCCTGAGGCCGGGCCAGAGGCTCCCTCTGGGCCACCTGCTCAGTTACGGGGTCACCACCCCACACTTTGCAGGCCTTCTGGGCCTCAGTGCTGCTTCTCTTGACACTCTTATTCCCACTGTGATATGGAGTGTCTGCAGTTTCATGGGTCCTGGGGCCCCATGGAGTTAGTTCTCAACCCCCAATTCCTAATGAGAAGTGTCAACACTCACAGAGCACTTAACCATACCAGGAACCATCTAAGAATTTCATGATTCTCAAGTTCTGGCCACACCAAGCTACTGTTCCCCACTCATGTCCTGCACTTTCTTGTTTACAGATTTGCACATGGCATTGCTAGAACGACTTTCTTTGTTTGCCTTTCTTTGTTTCTGCTTGGTGAGTTCATCCTTTAAGATCCACTTCAAATTTCGCCTCCTGCATTAGTCATCTATCGCTGTGTAACAAATCACCCCAAAACTTTGCAGCTTAAATCAAAAAATATTTATTATCTCCCATCATTTGTGAGGGTCAAGGATCTGAGAGTGGCTTAGCTGAGTGGTTCTCGCTCAGGGTGTCTTATGAGACTGTAGTCAAGCTGTTAACAGGGCTGCGGTCTCCTCTGAAGGCTTGACTACCCACCTCGCTCGCCTGGCTGTTGGCAGAAGGCTTCAGTTCCTGGCCCCCTGAGCTTTTGCCATAGGGCTGCTCATGACCTGGCAGCTGGCTTCCTCCAGAGTGAGTGATCCAAGAGAGCAAGACAGAGGGGACCCAACACGGAAGCCAGTCTTTCATAACCTGTGCTCAGAAGTTTCCTATCATGACTTCAACTTTATTCTATTGGCCACACAGACCAACCCTAAGGCAGTGTGGAAGGGAACTACACAGCGATGTGAATACCAGGAGGCAGGGCTCGCTGGGGCTGTCTCAGAGGCTGCCGGCCACCACTCCCCCGTGCGGTCCTCAGGGGATCGGCAATTCGAATGTACTTCTGTGAAGCCTGTGTCATGGACGTTTTGTCTCTCTCCCAGATGGCAAACTCCTGGAGGATGGTTACTAAATCTTATTCAACTTCCCCTTCCTTTTTAGCCCCACATATCCTCTAATATAGAGTATATATTCAATAAACCTCAAATTAATGCTGAATGCATGAATAAATGAGTAAATAAATGAATGAATTAGTGATTCTCCAGGTGGATAGTTCAAGACTAGAGGAGACAGCATGAACTATTATATGATTAATTTCCCCTGTTTCCTGTCTCAAGATACCTAAGGAGTTGGTGGCTCAGAGCTCGCTTCCTTTTCCTCTGGTTACTTCTCCTTCCCCAGCACCCCAGACTTGCAGCATCAGAGGGCTTGCTTGCCATCTTGGTATAATGATGGCCTGCCCTCTCATCACAGCTGATTGGACCAGGGCCAAGCACCTGACCCAAGCTGGGCCAATGGACTCCAAGGAATTTGAAATTGGACTAAGAGAGGCCAAGCTTCAGTCTGGCTGGTTTCTTGTCAAGAGGGAAAATCTGGAAACTGTTGGCAGTAGCAGTTCTTTGATCCATGGACTGGGGAGCAGAGAAAGCCAATCTGCCTCAACAGGAGACAAGAGTGCAAATAGAAGAGTGAGAAGGAGGAGAGAGGGGAAGGGTAGCCGAGGTTGCAGAAGCTCTCAGTTCCTGCTTCCAGTCCTATCGGAAACCTGGCTGCAGCTCCAGCTTGGTCCCCATGAGATACACATATATGTATACGTATTTTTAAATTTTTATACAATTTTTAAAGGTTACTTTCCATTTACAGTTATTACAAAATATTGGCTCTAGTCCCCGTGTTTTAAATATATCCTTGAGTCTGTCTTACACCCAACAGTTCGTACCTCCCAATTCCCCACCCCTATACTGCCCCTTCCGCTCACTTATATTCTTATAATAAATGGGTTTAAGCAATGGTGTCCTGGAGCTGGTTCACACTAGCTCCTGAAAGCTAATTGTCCATCTTTCTCCATGACGTCACGTTGGGAGCTCCACATAGGCCACAGCTGCAGTATTTACACCACAGAAATTGGCAAATGCTACAAATCAGTGTCCCCCACTAAAAACTGGTTATTAAACATTAACAAGCACATCGATGGTTTTAAGACAATTCCAGGGGGTTTCCGTAACATACAGTCCAAATAGTCTTTCTGACTATATCATCGGGGCAAACTCCTACTCATGCTTCGTGACCAGTGCATCTTCTGTGAGAAGCCTCATCTGGTGTTTGCGGGAAGCTGATTCTCTGTGTACTCACATAACCTAGGAGACACCATTAGACAATGCAGAATTCTGAGGGCTACGTGACATAGGCCAGGCGTAAGACAGACACCCCTCCTAGGCAGTAATTGCCTATTGGCCTTGGAGTGAAGTCCAGGCTCCTTATCACGGCAGAGGCTCTTCCTCTGAGCAGGGGCCCGTGCCCTCCTCGCATCTTGTTCCTGCCCACACCATCCCCACCCCATCGCCACACCCTGACCTCCTCAGCCTTCTCGATCTCTAGCCCAGAGTCTCTACCCCATGAGTTGTCAATCATTTAGAGAATATGATAAAGGTCATGGACCTTCACCCTGGAGGAAACACACATACAGACACACAAAGATTTGCATATAGTTTCAGGGGATTCATGGACCAAATAACTTCTTTTCTCTGAAGCCCTTCCTGACTCCTACGTCCTGTGTGCCCTGCTTTACCCCAAACATACCTCTCTCTTAGCACCTTCAGTGCTCTTAAACTTATGTTTAGTTTTGAGTCTTTTGCTACACTGGCTGCTCCTTGGGGAAGTATCTATCATTGCCTTATTTAGAGTACATGAGTGACCGAGGGATGGCTGAGGTGTGTCCTAACACCCAAGTTCTAATCATGAGATCAGGGTGTAGCTACAGACACAGCCTACGTCTAAGCACAAATGTACGTCATTGAGGCTGGCGTCAACATTGCTAAAGGGAGAAGATGCCAACCATAGACAGATTGAGACACACGTGGAAAGTGAGAGGCAGGCACTGCTATGGCTGGTGTATTCCCAGCACCAGTGGGGCGAGGCGTGGTTAGGGACCTGGGGGGTGTCTTGGGCAAAGGAAGAGCACCCCAAGTGTGGTACCATGGGAAAAGCCAGAACTCTGGGTCTCAGAGATCTAGGTTCCGATTCTAGCTCTGTCACTCATGGCTTGTGACTGCGAGCACATTACTTTGTCTCTCTGAGCCTCAGTTTCCTCACCTGTCAAACCCTACTTTATTGAGTCACTGCTAAGATTCAAAGAGATGATCTGTGTGATGTGCCTGGGACACAGGAGTTGGTCAATAAAAGTTAGTGTCTCCTTTTCCTGTACTCCTCTCATGTTGGCCACATGCAACAGAAATCAACTCTGTTTAACTAAAGCGAAACAAAGAATTTATTTGTAAGAGTGGCAGAGACTGCTAACTGTCCCCCAGTTCCTGTTATCCCTTTCTAACATGGTAAAGTAATTTTTAGCTAGGTACATAGTTGCTTAGCTAACTACTACATTTTTTTCCACCTGCTTCCCTTGCAGATTGGCACAACTTGGTAACAATGTCCTGGAGAGTGTGATGTAACCAGAAGTGATATGTACGACTTCTAGGTCATGTCCTTAAAGAGGGCAAAAGGCGACAGGTCCCGTTACGTTTCTTCCAAAAAAAAAAAAAAGAGAGAGAGAGAGAAAGGGCATATACTCACCTCTTCTCTCTTTTCTTCTGTCCTTCTGGCTGGAAGAGGGATGTGCTGGCAGGAGATGGAGCAGCCACTTTGACTCATGAGGTAGAAGCTGAGTGTTGAGGATGCGGAGAAAGAAGACAGAAGGAACCTAGGTTCCTAATGACTTAGTGGAGGAGAGGCACCATACCAGCTCAGACTTTTTTTTTTTTTTTTTTGGCGGTACGTGGGCCTCTCACTGCTGTGGCCTCTCCCGTTGCAGAGCGCAGGCTCCGGACGCGCAGACCCAGCGGCCATGGCTCATGGGCCTAGCCGCTCCGCAGCATGTGGGATCTTCCCGGACTGGGGCACGAACCCATGTCCCCTGCATTGGCAGGCGGACTTTCAACCACTGCGCCACCAGGGAAGCCCCCAGCTCAGACTTTTAAGGGCAAAAGAATTAAACTTCTATTTGTTCAGCTATTGTCAATCTTAGGGTTTTATTATAGCAGCCAAACCTATACTCTATCAAGTACTCAGTGCTATAGACCGTATACCGCTAAAATTTGTATGTTAAATCCTATCTCCCATATGATGGCATTTGGAGGTGGGGGCTCTGGGAGGTCAAGAGGACAGAGCTTTCACGAATGGGATTAATGCCCTTATAAAACATACCCAAGAGAGCTCCCTTGTCCCTTCCGTCATGTGAGAACAGAGGGAGAAGACGGCAAGCAGGCTCTTGCCAGAAACAGAGTCTGCCAGTATCTTGATCTTGGACTTCCTGACCTCCAAACCTGTGAGAGAGAAATTTCTGCTGTATATAGGACACCCAGTTTATGGTATTTCTGTTATAGCAGCCAAATAGACAAAGATACTTAATAAACTATTAAGGTGCTCATGGTATCCAAAAAAGAGCCAGACAAATGCTTACATTGTTTTGACTTTGACTATTGTCAGTTTGACAATTATCTATTTGACTATTCGGTTGACTCTTGTGTTACTTTGATATACACACATCATTTTGCTTTTTTGAATATTTCCTTACATTTGGCACAAGATGTTCCAGGCTCATCTTGTAATTTCCATGCCTCAGCCTTGGACTCAACCATTTGAATAATGAGTTTTAGTGGTTTTGGTGGAGAATGGTGATTAGAAACCATGACCTGGGGACTTCCCTGGCTGTCCAGTGGTTACGACTCCGTGCTTCCAATGCAGGGGGTGAGGGTTCGATCCCTGGTCAGGGAACTAAGATCCCGCATACCATGTGGTGAGGCCAAAAAAAACCAAAAAGAAAAACACCACGACCTGTGTGCTATGTGTGCTTATTGATACAGAGCTGACACTGCTTCCAGGCTTTCCGGCAGATAGGAGTAGGAAATACATGTGTATATACGTATGTGTGTGTGTATAGGTTAATACATGCATCTAATACAAACTCCTGCACCTATACATCCATTTAAAAACCATGAGTTTACACCAACATTTCTAATTCCAATTCAACACTCAGGGTTTACTCTAGTCTTTTCCTCTTTTTTTTTTTTTTTATAATTTTATTGCACAGTTAAATGTTACATTTTGTATACTTCAATTATTTCGCCATGCAGCTTATGGGATCTTAGTTCCCCGACCAGGGATTGAACCCCTACCTCCAGCATTGGAAGCGTGGAGTTTTAACCACTGGACCGTCAGGGGAGTCCCCGCCGCCTTTTTTTTTTTTTTACTATGGACCGCTTCACGAACTTGCATGCCATACTTGTGCAGAGGCCACGCTAATCTCTGTATTGTTCCAATTTTAGTGTACGTGCTGCCCGAGCGGGCACTCCCTCTTTTCCATCAGACGTTACTCTCTTCTCTGATGGTGAGAAACTGGATCCCATTGTCTCCACACTATTTCCATGTTTGCTTGGTCTGCCTGTATGTACCAATCCCTTGACCACTCAGGTCCCTCCTCGAGCCTGGCCCTACCATGGCCCCAGCCTGACCAAGGGCAGGGGGAAGAGACCAGATGCACATCTTAAGATATTATCAATCCCTTTACTTCCCCCTGCTCATCAAATAGCCTCCTCATTATAACTTGGCCTCCTGTTTAGCTTGCTTATAGGTACAGAACGAAGTGACCTTCTGGAGAAAACATTTCCCCCTTAACTCTGGGCCACAGGGAAGCTGAGATTGGATTTGCCTTCTGCTTGAAGAAAGAAGATGCTAGTCAAAGGGCCTGGACTGCAGGACGCCTTTGAAGGAGGATGCTGGAAGCACGAAAACTGGATGCTTCTCCAGCAAGAGCCCTGGGTGGGGACTCCTATACTTACTGGGGAGCCCGGCGCCCAGGTAGCTATTCTTCAAGAGCATCCAGCTAACACCCTTCTCGTCTTCTGATCCCATCCTCAAGTACAGCAGCAACCACAAAAGCGGCATCCCTGCCAGGCATTGTGCTGGTGGCTTTGCATGTCTTATCTCTTTTTAGTCCTCACGGTAATATTAGGGGGAGTCGCTGTGATGGTCCTTATTTTACAGATGAGGATACTGAGTTTTGGAGACGTGAGTGAGGACTTCCCTGGTGGCACAGTGGTTAATAATCCACCTGCCAATGCAGGGGACATGGGTTCGAGCCCTGGTCTGGGAAGATCACACGTGCCGCAGAGCAGCTATGCCTGTGAACCACAACTGCTGAGCCCGTGTGCCGCAACTACTGAAGCCTGCGTGCCTAGAGCCCGTGCTCCTCGACAAGAGAAGCCACTGCAATGAGAAGCCCACACACTGCAACGAAGAGTAGCCCCTGCTCGCTGCAACTAGAGAAAGCCCGCGCACAGCAACGAAGACCCAACACAGCCAAAAATAAATAAATAAACAAAAAAACAAAAAAAACCATATAATCTTAGAGAAGTGAGTGAACCTGCCCAAGGTCACGTGACAAACATCAAGGCCAGAGCTTGAGCCGTTGAAGTGCAGCTCCACCGGCTGCATTATCCTGCTCTGAGCCCTTGACCTCTCACTTCAGTGTTCTCTTGACCTCTGACGCTACCCATGCTCTGGCTAGTTCTGTCTTTGTCCAGGAAATAGAGTCCTGGGCGCACAACAGATGTCAGTGCCAAGCTTTTTAAAAAGTACCACTGTGTGATATTTAACAGGTGCCCCCCCCAAAATATGTAACATACATATGTAAGTGATAAGACATAGTAATAAAATAATCCCCAGCCCGCAGACCTACTGCCCAGCTTAAACATATGCTAACAAGTGCTTTTTAATTAGACTTAATTTTTTACATTTTTAGAGATCCTTTGTATTTTCAAAGTGCAAAACTTCTCTCAAATTAATCTCCTAACTGGAACGCTGAATATCCCCTATAGATTAGCCAGCTCCCTCCTTTTGTCACACTTTCTCTGAGGAGTGAGTCCTTGACTACTGTGTGTGTTTTTTCAATCACATTTCCATCAACAAATTCTGTGGGTTTTACCTTCAAAATATATCACAAATCTGACCACCCTGGCCTCCTCGCCTAATCCAAGCCACCGTCAAGGCTGGACCTCTGCAGTAGCCTCCTAGCCACTGTCCATCACGCAACCACAGTGAGCTTTAAAAAAAAGAAGGAGTTAAATTATGTCCCTTTCCTGCTTGGTCCTGGCCCCTGGGACATGTTTGTCCTGCCAGCTCAACCCTGAATCCTCAGCGCTGACCTAGGGCCAGGGACAGAGTCCATGGTCTTTGCCATGGCTGACAAGGCTCCCTTCCATGGGTCTTCTCTCCACCAACCCCCCGCCCCCATTCACAGACCCTGTTGCTTCTGCCTGGAACACTCTTCCCCAGATATGCTCATGGCTCCTTCCTTCCCCCTGTAGGGCCCCTGCTCATTAGCACATTTGCCCCCTTTTATCACATTTTATAAGCATAAAAGAAATTCACGTAAGCATAAAATAAAACCTACCTAAGCACATACTTTTTTTTTTTTTTTTTGTGGTATGCGGGCCTCTCACTGTTGTGGCCTCTCCCGTTGCGGAGCACAGGCTCCGGACGCGCAGGCTCAGCGGCCATGGCTCACGGGCCCAGCCGCTCTGCGGCATGTGGGATCTTCCCGGACCGGGGCACGAACCCGTGTCCCCTGCATTGGCAGGCGGACTCTCAACCACTGCACCACCAGGGAAGTCCTAAGCACATACTTTGAAAAAAATCAATAGAATGTACAATAATTTAAGGGAAAAATAAAAGGAAATGAATATGTAATATGTATTTTAACAAATAGATGTTCTGGCAGCTCTCTGCACTTATACCTAGAGTTCTTATAAATGTGACAGCCACAAAGATACAACGTGTTGACTCAGATTCCACAGAGATGTGATTTCTTAAAACAGTGAACAACTCTTGGTGGAATCCCAAACAAAACATAGTGTAACCTTCCCTCTGTATACATAGTTCTTGAATTCCTGAAGATGCAGTGAGTGATAAATCTGTGTATAAAATACTTACTGCTTATTTATAAAACCAAGTTAGGTTCTAGGTTCATATAATTATAAGCAGGTTTTTCGCCTACATAGATGTCTGCTGGGATATTCCAGAGTTTCATGAAGGAGGTCAGTTTTCAGCCCCTCATTGCTTCACGTGTCTTGTGCACTGCAGGATGTCTGGTGTGCCCGCACCAGCCAGCTAAACACCGGGTATGCACCTGCCCGCCCTTATTGTGACAAGCAGAAAAAGCCCTGGAAATTGTCAGAATGTCCGCTAGTTGGCACAAGAGTCCAGGGTGAGAACCAGAGGTGGGCCCCCGTTCTGATTTTTCCTCTCTGCACACACCACTCCTTGACCTTGTACAGTGGTCTACATTTTTTGTTTCTGTTGCTTGTGTCTGAGACCAGAATGTGAGCTGCAGGAGGGCAGGGCTTTGTTTCTTTCGATGCCACATCTCCAGTGCCCAGAACAACACCTGGCACATGGAGGGCGCTCAGTGAGGGAGTGGATACATGAGTGGTGTCCAAGATCACCCTAATTTCCATCCCTAGAACTCAGCATTAAAGTGTGTGCAGAATCATCTCAGTAGAGAGGCTGGGAAAGGTTCTCAATGTCATGCCTCCACCAGGCGTAAGGCCTGGGTTTTGAGTACCAGGCACTCACCAGCCACATGCAGAGCCACCAGGCTATATACCTCTCCTGATAGACTCTGGGCAGGACTGTGTGTGACAGCAGAAAGAAGGCCGGCTTAGGAGCCAGAGACCCGGTTCAAGGTGTTGTTCCGCCACCCATCTGCTGTGTGACTTTGGGCTGGGTACTTGGCCTCAGCCTCCTTATCTATGAAGGGCAGTGGTAGAACCAGTCCAAAAAGCTAATTTGATACGAGGTCACGTAAACAGACATATCTATCTCAAGGGAAGAGATTTTGACTCTGCCTTAAGGCAGCCAGGCAGACCTAGGTGGGCTCAGGTGAGCCTGGAGCAGGCTCAGAAGAGAACAGCCAGCTGGAGGAAATGGGGCCATTCTGGCCTGGAGATAGAAGACCAGCCAGTGGGTAAGGGTGGGATGACTATCTGCTCCTCCCTGAAGGGCAATCAGAGGACAGAGAGTCTTGTTGGGTGTCCCAACGATGCCTGGTACTCCTGACCAGGGGTCAGAGTCCAGGAGGGAGGTCAGTGCTCACACTGCAGAAGTTGGAAGAGAAGGCCTCCTCAGGGTGACCTCAGCTTCCAGCAGGCTTTTAGAGTCCTTTCACACCAAAACGTTGGGGAGATGGTCCCTGATGTCTCTTTAAGCTTGAACACCCCCCATCCCTCAGCCCCCAACTGTCTGCTTCTTAAGGCTAAGATGCTCTTTTCTCTTTCCACTGGCCTTGAAAATCCATAAGGAACTTTCCTCAAGGACACCAAGGAAGAAGCTGCTCTGACCTATTCCATCAAGCCTTCTGGGGCCAGGCCTGCCTGGATATTTCTGGCTCTCCCCAAAGAAAACAAAACATTTACCCACTAATATAAGCAGGCAAAATCTTTACCCAACAAAACAAACAAAGCCAGCTCCTCTAGGCCATGCCCAGCTTTCTTAATCTGGCATCGGGGAGAGGACCCTTGGCATCCAATCAACAGGGATAGTCCCACTCCCAGGAGAACGGAAGGAACTAACCCCAGGGGGCAGATGAAGGTCACATTCGCAATGAGAGGGCTTCAAATGTTGGATGGGCTCTTCCTGGGTAGGGTTAGATACATCTGGGTAAAATACAGGAGGCCTAGTTACATTTGAATCTCAACAACAAATCCTTTTTTAAAGTATAAGTGTACCTCACAGCCCATTTGGGACATACTTATACCAAAAAATTATTCATTGTTTCTCCGAGATTCCAGTGTAACTGACCTCCAATATTTTTATTTGCTTGATCCGGCAACATTTGGGAGCTGCACGTAAATATGGTAAACAACTGGGGTCTGACTGGTGTCTTAAAAGGGAGTCAGCACCTGTCAAAGAAGGACTTCGTGCAGGTAACTCAGAGACTTAGTACCTGATGTCATTTACATATGAAAACTCAGCCCCTTTGCACTAAAAAACAGCTGAAAAACTGAGCAAGGCTGCTTCTGAGTAGGTATTACCATTTTAAAAGCTGCCCAGGAAGTTTGAAATCAGTTGCAGCCTTTGGGAAATACTTTTGACTTTTTGATACTGAAGGAGTTTGGACCCATTATTCCCCTCATTTCCAAGGACAAAAATCATAAGTAAGCTTTAGGGATAAAGACATTCATCCAGAACTATCTATAATAATTGCTAACACGTTCATGGCAGTGCTGTACGTAAGAGAACTGCTGAATCCTCACAATAAGATTTAAAACCAGAGAATAGCTCAGGTCCAATATCAGGGGATTAGTTACGTGAGTTGATGGTCTAGTCACCAGACAACTAGGCAGTCGTTAAAACCAATGATTCTTAAGGCTGTTACAACATAGAGGATGCTTAAAGTCTGACGACGAGAGAGGCAAAAGCAGGACACGAAATTAAAATAAAAACTTGTTACCTGTTGAGAGAAAAGACACTGGAAGGAAATAAATGCTAATCCTGATTGTTAGGTAATTTTTTCTTCCATAGTTTCCTTTTTCCAAATGTCCTTTAATAAATGTATATTCATTTTATCGTTAAAACAAAACAAAACAAAGCTGAAAAGTCTTCCACGATCCTCCCCATCTTCCCAGGTAGCCAGGCAGAATCCAGAATCTACCCAAGGTTATCTCCCAGAGGCCTACACTGTGATTCTCTCATCTTCCTTCCCTACCTTCTGATGAATTAAAAATATTTAAGAAATGCCTCTCAGGTGCCAGGCAGAGCCCTGCAACAGAGCAGTTGGAATACGGAGCTGAGAAACACACAAAGCCTGCCCTTGAGAGTCTTACAGCCACACTTCTATGTAGTACCTGCTAATTCACCATTCTAGACTCACCTCCTCCAGGATGCCCGCCAGGATATCCACTTCTCATGGTCTCATACAGCTCTGTACATACTCGCCTGATTTTCCCACTAGATCATGAGCTTCTTGAAGCCAAAGTCTGTGTTTCTTTCTTCTGACTCCCCAGAGTATGTAATTGGCCTCAAGAGATATTTGCTAAATGAATGTTTCATATATCCTACAAACACATGGAAATAACTTGGTGGGTACTTCACCCTCTTTAGTTTGTCATTTTGATTTTCTTAGTCAGCTGCTTACCTCTTCCAGGCCTGGTCTAGCCTCTTCCAGGCCTGGTCTAGCCTCCAGTTGCTACATACCCATATATGAGAAAGGTTAAGATTTCCTTTTGTTGTAAATGTTTTTATGGCCTCACACATCTGAACACTGAACACGTTTGTATTCATGGGCTTGAATTCATCCTCCAGAAATCTCAGACAATTAGTTTATTGTTATATGACCCTATAAAAGCTACTTTATACATGCTCGAATTTAGTAGTTTTAGGATAAAAACAGCGCTCATTTAAGTATAAAAAAAGAAAAGCGGAGAATTTATAAACGGGGTAACCATTCAGAGCAGAGGTCAGCAAAGCTTTTCTGGAAAAGGCCAGATGTAAACATTTTCAGCTTTGCTGGCCATACGGTCTCTGTCACAATCATTCAGCTCTGTTGCTACAGGAAAGCAGCCATGGACAAGACAGAGAAGAATGGGCGTGGCTGCGTGCCAGCAAACCTTGATCGGTACACACTGACATCTGAATTTCGTGTAATTTTCACATGACATGAATTCTTCTTCTTTGGACTTTTTTCCCCAACCATTTAAAAATGGAAGAACCATTCTCAGCTCATGGGCTGTACAAAAACCAGCATGAGGCCAAGTTCAGCTCCAGCCTCACCAGTCACACCGACCTTGGGGCAATTCCTTAATCTCCCTGCCCCTCAGCTTCCTCGGGTGTAAAATGGGAGGAAATAAGTGAACCCAGCGTAGGGCTGTTACGAGGACTGACAGTGATCCTGCATGAGCACTGTGTATGTACATATATAAGGAGACTTATAAATGTATGCATAGTAGCTATTATTCTTTTAAACTGTAAAGAACATTGGGTACCTGATTATAAATGATGATGATAATTTTGTGATTCATTTCTTTCTGTATCTTGGTATAGTGTTCAGTCCCCGCGTGCATCCAAATATCTTGGGGAAGACTCTTCTCTCTCTCTCTCCTCTCTCTCTCTCTCTCCCTCCCTCCCTCCCTCCCTCCCTCCCTCCCTCTCTCTCTCTCTCTCTCTCTCTCTCTCTCTCTCTCTCTCTCTCTCTCAGACTCTAATTTCTTGGATTTCTTTACGTCTTAGAGGAATAGGTCTTAGAGGAATAGGGTTTTAGAATTAGACGCTTCGTTTCACTGTACATCATCATCATGGTCTATGCTAGGTGCCACTCATTTATTTTTGAGTCTCACTCTCTCTCCATGTTCCCTTCCCCTCATCAAGAATTCTGATCCATTGGTCTGGGGTAGGGCGCAGACAGAGGTATTGATTGTTAAAATCTCTTCAGCGATTCTAAGTACAGCCGTCTGTGTTTCATTACAGTTTCTAGTGTCTTGTCAGAGTGGCATGTTGACCAGCAGCAACAGCATCGCTGGCTGGAAGTGCAGGGTCTCAGGCCCTGCCCCAGGCCCAGTGAATCAGAACATGCACTTGAACAGGATCCAGGTGATCGTGTGCTCGTTGGAGCTGAAGAAGCACACAGCTCTTGGGTCGTGTGTGTATGCTTCCCTTTCTGCAATCGACGTGTGCTTGGAAGTGGTGTTTGAGACTTGCTGCTGTAGATGGACTCATGTTCTAGACCCAAGGTTGGCCTGGGAAAGCGTCAACTGCTGAGACACGTGGGTTGTGAGCTTGTTTATACTTTTCCTTTTAAATCTTGGGTTCTTGTAAAGTGAGGTCCCTTTGCAGGCCTCTGACAGAGCTCAGAGGGCAGGACTGTGCCAGGAAAAGCAATTTAGGACCCGAGAGGCCACCAGGGGCCTCTTTCCCCATGACCCCAGAGGATGGATGTCACTGGGGCTCATGGGGCTGCCAGGGGTGGGCTGTGGGTGGCATTGCTTAATATAGTTGGTCAATAGCTGTGTTTTCTAAGTGCCACAGAGGACTAAAGGGATGTCGCTAATGTTTGGCATGGAGGTTACTGATGGCTTTGAGAGGGACGTTTCCCAGGCCTTGGAAGGAGAATAGATGTCATAGAAGGGGGGCATTACGGAGACAAATCCCCATGCACAGGCCTGGTCCCTGCTTTTTCACCACTTTGGCTTCGGGCATGACTATAATGGTGTGAGCAGAGAGCTGGCATCGCCCAAGGAGACTTTGGCCTCGCAGTTCTTGGAACTTGGCTTTGCTCAGGGCACAGGCAGAGCTGGATGCTGCTGGCTTTCTCCCTCTGCCTCGGTTTATTGGCCTGTACAAAGGGCATGTCGCTGCAGGTGGCCGCATTGCAAAACTCGATTGCACTGCCTCGTTTCTCTGAGTGTTTCCTTCCTTCTTTCCACCGGAGGTCTTGAAAAGAGGGTTCCTGTCGTAGACCTCTCTGCTTCTTCCCACAGCAACAGGGAATGGTGGGGAAAGCCCAGCAGGAGGCAGCAGGTCCCACTCTGCCATCACTGTGTGGCCTGCAGCTGGGCACTTTGCCCATCAGGGTCCTCATTCAGTATCAAGACGGGGAGAACACACCCTTCTTTGCAGGTGGCTGTGGAAGTCTGTAAAGCAATGCACTGGGGAGTTCTTTGAAAACCAGTTTCATGGTCTCAGTAGCTGTGTATACTCTCTCTTGAATTGAATCGTCTCTCTCCCACTAGACCTGCCATGTCAGTTTAAACCTCTCCTATGCCACTTTTTTCTGGCAGTGAGAGCTGATTTAGAGTCTGATCAGTTCTGCAATCTTCAAGGAAATCAACAATTCTGGCAAAATTATCTATTGGTGTTAAAACCATTAGGAAGTCTATCAGCAAGGGAACGGACAACAAAATTGTGGCATATTCATCTAATGAAATAAGACAATCACGGGGGAAAAACCTTGATACCCACAAAAATATGTGTGCATATCACAGATAATGTTGAGTGAAAGAGTTCATATTATAAGACGCTGCTTATATGGAGTACTGAAGCAGGCCCAACTCATCTGTGTGAAGAAAGTCAGAATAGAGGTTTCCTTTGTGTGTGGGCTGTTATCTGGGAGGGGGCATGCGAGGGAGCCCGTTGGGGAGCTAGGAATGTTCTCAGTCTGGATTTGGGCTGTGGTTATGTGGGTGGAAACATATGTAAGCATCTCAGCACAAGAGGACCTTATGCATTTTCTGGTAAACATAACACTATCTATAATGTATTTCAGCCCAAAGCTTTTAACTTGAATCTAATCAAGATTTTAGATCTAACTTCTCGTTTCCAAGAAATGGAGAGATAGACGGACAAGCTAAATGGTACCACGAGGAAGACGCTGAACAATCCCAGAAAGTTGGTCCTTCTGTAGGACAATCAACTCAGTGTCTTTCACGAGGGGAGTTGGTTGAGGTCAGAAGAACTCAAGAGACATCACAACCAAAGGCAACGCAAGGCCTTGGTCTGGATCCTGGTTTGGACAAACCAGTCATAAAGAAAACTCATAGAGGCAAATAGGGATATGTAAATATGGATCAAGTTTTAGATGTCATTAAGAAATTGTTTACCCTGTTTTTGTTTAGTTTTATTTCTTTGTTTTTCATGTTTTAAAGTATGATAACACTAATTATTGGAAAATGTTATTTTCAAAAGATGCATACTGGCAAAAAATCCGGATTCATTATCATCTTGGTGAAGACAAGCCAACCCACGGGACTGCCTTGGAAGTTTCCCTTTCTGTAAACAAACCTTTCAACAGGAAATGGACATTTACTGGACTTCTGTTATAGGTCAGCACTTTATATATATTTCTCATTTCATAATATCCATGTGTTTTTCCTTTTTATAACTATGTTTAGTTGGAAAAGCAATATAAATTTGATGAAAAATATTTTAATCACTTAACAAATATGCGATGAAATATGATTCCTCTCACTGTAGGAACCTCCTTTTCCCAGTTCCTCTCCCTAAAAGCAGCCACTGCTTTTTGTGTATCTTTTCAGAAAACAGACATTCTCTGTCCATGCAAATATATACATGGATATGTGGTCCCCTACGTTTTTTACTCAGTGGCAGGCTACCATCCACACTGTATTACACCCGGGTGTTTTGATTTAACGTATACGAGACAGTCTTCCATATTTGCTCTTATGAAGGCCACCGATGATCTCCCTGTGTTCAGATCCAAGGCCAGCTGTCAGTAGTCCCCCTACGCCACCAGCTGATGGCTCTGTTCCCCAGCCAGGCATCCTGCACGAGGCTTCCGGGGCTAGTACTCTCCTGGGTTTTTCCTCCTATCTCTTCAGCTCTTTTGCTGTCTCCTCCTCTCCTCCCTGACCTCTGAATATTGTCATGTCCCTGGCCTTGTCCTTGAACTTTTCTCTGTCTACACTCACACCCTCGGTGATCTCATCCGGGCTTTATACCACCCCTATACTGACAACGCCCGATTTTATATCTCTAGCCTGAGTCATGCCTTGAACTCCAGATTTCTTATCAAATTGCTTGCTTGACATCTCCATCAGATGTTTGACCGATGTCTCAAACCGAAACTGTCTAAAACAGAACTCCTGACTTAAGCTCCTAATGCATCACCTCCTGCCGTCTTCCCCATTTCACCCTCATTTTTCCAATTGCTCGGACTCTAAACCTCAGACATCCGTGAGTTTTCCCCTGCTCTCAAACCCTATATCCCACCCACAAACAAATCCCATTGAGTCAATATCTGACCAATTCTCACCATCTTTGCTGCTGCCTGGGTCTGAGCCACCATCATTCATTACCTAGATTATTGCAAGAGAACCCTAACTGGTCCCTCTCTCCTCCATCCTTGCCCCCCCACCCAGTCTCTCCTCCACACAGTAGCAGAGTGATCCTGGTCCTGTATTCCTCCAAGGAATCCTATCTTTGCTCCGAGTAAAAGGCAGCATCCTTGCAGTGGCCCAGGAGCCGCGTGTGGTCTCTTTGTGGACTCACTTCCTGTTCCTCCTCCGTTGCTCATTCTGCTGCAGCCCGTCTAGCCTCCTGACTGTCCCTTGTCAACACCAAGGCGATCTGAGAGCATTTGCTCTTCCTCTGCCTGAGAGCTCTAACCCCAGATATCTGCATGACTTGCTTGCTCACCTTTGACACAGTTTGGCTAAATGTCACCTTCCAGTGGGATTTACCCTGACTACTGGATGAAGGTGGCGATCCGCCATTTCCCATCTTCCTTGTACACTTTATTATTTTTTGGTAACGTGTATCACTTACTAATGTACTAGGTCATTTATGAGAATAGAAGCTCCACAAGGACGGGGGTTGGGGGGGGATCCATCTGCCTCCTATTTTTGCACTGTTTTCATCACTGCAGTAGCCCTAGTGCCTAGAGTAGTTCCTGGCACATAGCAGATACTTAATAAATATTTACTGATTGAGTGAATGAACAGATATTATCCTATTGGATTGTTTAAATGGCCATAGGGGTCCACTTATGGATCATGGTGGCTAACACTCAATAAGGCGTGTCTGATACAGTCCTTTATGAATTTAGACTCATCCAAACTTCTCGCTAACCTTGTGAGCTACATTTGATAATCACTCCCACATAACAGATGATCAGGGCTTCCCTGGTGGCACAGCGGTTGAGAGTCCGCTTGCCGATGCAGGGGACGTGGGTTCGTGCCCCGGTCCGGGAAGATCCCACATGCCGCAGAGAGGCTGGGCCCGTGAGCCATGACCGCTGAGCCTGCGCGTCCGGAGCCTGTGCTCCGCAACGGGAGAGGCCACAACAGTGAGAGGCCCGCGCACCGCAAAAAAAAAAAAAAGAAAAAAAGATCAAACTGAGGTTTAGACAGATGTATTAACTTGCTCCCAGTCACACAGATAATAAATACTCATGCCTCTCACTGTTGTGGCCTCTCCCGTTGCGGAGCGCAGGCTCAGCTGCCATGGCTCACGGGGTCAGCCGCTCCACGGCATGTGGGATCCTCCCGGACTGGGGCACGAACCCATGTCCCCTTGCATCAGCAGGCGGACGCTCAACCGCTGCGCCACCAGGGAAGCCCCACGTTAGCTATCTTGAGCTAGCACATTTAACTTTGTGTCAGACTGTTGAAGAATGGGTTTACTTAACCAGTCTCCTACAAATGGACACCATCTTATGGTTCTCAGGTGAGGCAAGCAAGGCTCAGAGAGGTTAAGAAGCTTGCACAAGGTCACACAGCTAGAATGCTGGTCTATCGGCTGAACCCTACGTCTAAATTCTCCATCACTACATTATCTCACCTCCCAAAGCCTCCTCTCCCAGAGGAAGGATTGGGGTTAGGAGGCCTTCCCTACTTCCCACGTAGGAGGTGCCCTTCCTCCCCAAGGCCCTCTCTCTACTGTTCCTCTCCCCGCTCCAGAATCCTCTCCCAGATGGCCCTAGGCCATGGACACACACTACCCCATTTAATCCCTTAATGGTTCATCTGCCTCCCAAAGGGAATGTAGATGTCTCCAGACTTCCCTTCTGGAGTTTCCCACCTCAGAGAGGTCAGGGACCACCTGGAGGGACTTACCTGAGGTTCATTTAATCAGTCACTTTTAACGAGCACTTCTGCAGGTAGGGAACTGTTAGAGGCAGTTTGGCTTCCTCTAGAATCCAGATAGCGCCCAGCCAGTATTATCTACTGTTTTTTAAAAATTATTAATTAATTAATTAAAAAGTTTTTGGCTGCGTTGGGTCTTCCTTGCTGGGCGCGGGCTTTCTCTAGTTGTGGTGAGCGGGGGCTACTCTTCGTTGCGGTGTGCGCGCTTCTCACTGTGGTGGCTTCTCTTGTTGCAGAGCACGGGCTCTAGGCTCATGGGCTTCAGTAGTTGTGGCACGCGGGCTCAGTAGTTGTGGCCCACGGGCTTAGTTGCTCCGCGGCCTGTGGGATCCTCCCGGAGCAAGGATCGAACTCACGTCCCCTGCATTGGCAGGTGGATTCTTAACCACTGCGCCACCAGGGAGGTCCCAAGTGTTATCTACTGTTGTGTTATGGGAACAATGGTGAGCAGAGAAAAGCACGGTCCCTGCCCTCAAGGGGCTTACAGTCTAGTGGTGAGACAAACATTAGTCAAGTATACCACTCAAAGGGGCAAGTGGGATGACGATCCTCATTGGAGGTGCAGAGAGCTAGATGGTTGAGATGCCAGAGGGGACACCTGGGCTAAGAGCTGGTGGGTGAGTTAATAAGCAAAGAGAGGGAAGAACATTCCAGAAAAAAAAGGGCTGCATAGCTAAAGGCTCTGGGGACAGCAAGGACCACAAGAGGAGGCAGCAGGGTGAGAGGAAGGTGGTGGGAGATGAGGGTGGGAGGCCTTGACCTTATCAGGGAGTTTGGGTTTTACCCCAAGTACAGTAGAAAGCCACTTCAGCAGCGTGGGGTGCGGGGAGGGCAATGGTGCAGTCTGATTGGACTGATCAAATCTGACTTACATTCTGAAGACTGCTCTGGCTGAAGGGTGGAGAACAGACTAGCTGAACTAGTGGGCACAGAGAAGTGGGCAAGGGTTTTGGGGAAGGGTTGATGGGCTCTGTGGCACTGAAAGAAAGGAGAAAGTGGTGAATCTGAGAAATATTTGGCCCGAGATTGTGCCTCTTCCTTAGGTCAGCCCATATTCAAAGTCTGGTTGATTGAGCAGGGATGGGGCAGGCAGAAAGGCCCACTCCCTCGGTCAAGGTGGGACAGCTCTGAAAGGTGGTTCTAGCCCTGGAGCTCCCTGAGGGATGACCAACAACTTAAAACAGAAGTAAAAATATATAGTTTCCCATGCTCAATGGAGAGGAGGTTTGAGGCCATGAACTGCCCAGGGTTCCAGAGAAGTGTGGGTAGGTCCCTGGTCTTACCAATGCATGGGAGGATCCTGATTTACCCTGGGCTGGGGTCCTGGCCCTCAGAACCTGTCCCTCTCCTCTCACATCCCTCCCATCTCCAGAATGATGGTGAGCCATGGGGGTGAGGGGCCTCTTGACCTTGGGATGCTGGTTCTAGCTTTCCCTCTTACCTGCTCTGTGATCTTGGGCAAATCCTTTTCCCTCTCTTGGTCCATTGCTTCATTGCTAAGACAGGAAGTTGGAGTAATCAGTGACTCAGACTCTGAGAGTTTGTTGAAAGCTACGGTCATTATACATATAATTTCTGGCAGCTGCAGGGGTTCTGGAGGGGACTTAATTGGGCCTCAAGTTAAGAATCCTTACATATACACACTACTATATATAAAAATAGATAATCAGCAAGGACCTACTGTATAACACAGGGAACTCTACTCAATATTCTATAATAACCTATATGGGAAAAGAATCTGAAAAAGAATGGATATATGTATAGTATAACTGAATCACTTTGCTGTACCCCTGAAACTAACACAATATTATAAATCGATTATACTCTAATATAAAATAAAAATTAAAAAAAATAATCCTTGTATAGAAGCAACTTAAGTGTCCATTCATAGATGAATGGATAAAGATGTGGTACACACACACACACACACACACACACACACACACACGAATATTACTCAGCCATAAGGAAGAATCTTACTGTTTGTGACAACATGGATGAACCTAGAGGTTATTATGTAAGTGAAATAAATCAGACAGAGAGAGGCAAACACCATATGATTTTACTTATATGGTGAATCTAAGAGAACAAAACAAATGAACAAACATAATAAAACGGAAACAGACTAATAGATACAGAGAACAAAGTTGTGGTTGCAGGGAGGGGGCGGGGAATGGGCAAAATAGGTGATGGAGATTAAGAGGGACAAACCTCCAGCTCTAAAATAAATAACAGCACAGGGAATGTAGTCAATAATATAGTCAATCATATTGTAATCACTTTGCATGGTGACAGATGGTAACTAGACTTATCATGGTGATCAATTCCTAATGTATTGAATCATTATGTTGTACACCTGAAGCTAATATAATATTGCAAGTCAATTATACTTCAGTTTAAAAAGAAGAGTCCTTGGGTGAGACAGTAACAAGCCCCATGTTTGATGACCTGCTGAGGACCAGTCGAATACCCTGTCTTAATCCTCCCCAAATATTTCTCAGGTTCACCACAGTTCTTTAAGGCAAGCATTACTTTCTCCACCCAGAGCTCAGAGGCAGAACTTAAGTGACTTGTCCAAGCTGGGAGGAACTGAACTAGGACCCCCCCCCCCACCTCAAGCCAGGTCTTTCTAAAGCCAAAGGCTGTTCTTCCCATTTCAATGAGAGACATCTCTCCTCTCCTTCTGTCCCCACTCTGCACCACACCCCCTCATAACACCATACATTTTAGACCTCATAGCCACTGGTCTTTTGCAGCCTGAAGTGCTCTCATGAGGCAGGGCTTACCTCCTAAGGTAAGAGGGAGGACCTGAGGCTCAGAGAGGGTGAGTGGACTGCAAGGTCACCCAGCAGGGGTGCAAGGGGAGGGGAGATGGGGGAAGGGTGGAGCTAGCTGAGAGGTGGACACAGAGGACCTGTGTGCTCACTCCTAGTCAGGTGTGGACAAGCTTCACCTGGTTGTAACTGGGAAGCCCTGCAGGAAGAAGGATGGGGGAAGCTGTAATTAGGAGAAGAAGGCAGGCGCCTAGGGCTGGGCCTTAAAGAATGAGCTCCAGTTTGGTCAAGGAGAGTCTGTAACCCCTAACAACGTTGTTTTCCATTTCTCCCTGCCTCTATTCAAGCTATTCCCCCTTCTCAGGCCCGTCAACATCCTCCTTATTTTTCAAGGTCAGCTTAAATGTCTTCCCTGAAAATCTGAGACCCCTCCCACCCCCCATTCATTTTTTCTGCCGGGGCCTGGGGAGAGATGCCCACTTCTCTCAGACTCTTTGAAGGCAGGATGCTTCCCTACCGCCTCACAGGGCTTGGGCAGGCAGGGTGGGGTTAATATATCAAGAACGCTGAGGCTGCGGCCGCCCTGCACCCTGAAAGGAAAGTGTCTTCTGGGAGTGTCCCACCCTGATCCCTGATACTTCTAGTCTCTCCCCTCCCCCCCTCCGTTGGAGGGGGCCCAGAGTGTGATTGGTGGTTAACTTCCTAAGCCTGAGAAGGCCCCTGGGTGTTCATGTCCCCACCCTAGGGGCCCCCATCCTGGGCCTGGGTCTGTCTCCTCCGGGGAAGACAGATGATCTCATTTATTGCATCCGCCGCGCCCCCCCGCCCCCGCGCCCCGCTCCTCCCGCGCCCTCTGCAGCAGTTGGGACTGAATAGTGCTGGGGGTACGGAGATGCTTTTGATGAATGAAACTCAGTGGCTCGATCACTCCCAAAGGACAAGCAGAAAATGCCCACACCACGACTCCTCTTGCTTCTTTAAAAAGTAAAAGCACTTGGCAAGGGCTGCCCTAAATTCAGTCCCGCGCCCTCAGTCCCCAAGTTCAACAGCCAGAGCCTCGACACAAACACGCACCAAAGGACTAGACGGGGGAAGGCGCGGCGCCTTTAAGAGGCGGCGGGCGGTGCTGCCCCCTAGCGGCCGGTGCGGCCGCGCTTCCTCCGCCCCGGCGGGGTCCAGCGGGCCGCCCGGCCGGGTCAGCACGGCGGCGCCGGCGGGCTGCGGGCTAGGCCGAGGACGGGGACGAGGAGGAAGTGGCGGCAGCGGCGGGTGAGGACGACTGGGCGGGGGGAGCGGGCGGCCGCGTGCGCCACGCCGGGGTCCGAGCGCGCCGGGAAGGGCACGCGCCCGGGTCGGATCGGCCGAACGCGCCGCCGGGGACTCGGAGTGGGGACCGCGGGCGAGAGCGAGAGGGAGGGAGAGGAGGAGGAACTCGGGGGCGGCGCGCAGCCAGAGCGCGGGGGCGATCCGCCGTGGCCGCCGCTGGAGGGCGTGTTTCTCGGTCTCGAGCGCCGGGAGGGCGGTGGGCTGGGCGGCGCCGGCGAGGGAGGGCCTCCCTCCTCTCCTCCCCGGCCCGGCCTGGCGCTCGCGAACTTGCGCGCCGGGAGCCCGGCTGGCGGCGGGGGCGTGGGCGGCGGCGGCGCGGGCGGCCCCGACGCGGCGGCAGCCAGTGGAATGCCGCGCTGAGCGCCGCTCCCTCCGCCTGGGCGCCCGCCCCGCCCCGGCCCGCCCCTCCCGGCAGGACTGCGCGCCCGTAGCCCCGTTCCGCGTCCCCGCCGCCGGGAGGAGGTGCCCGCAAGCTCGCGGCGCGCGCCGGGCCGCCAGACTCGGCCTGTGGGCGATTTCCTCCGGACCCCAGCTCCCCGCCCGAAAAGGAAGATGCAGACCTTTCTGAAAGGGAAGAGAGTTGGCTACTGGCTGAGCGAGAAGAAAATCAAGAAGCTGAATTTCCAGGCCTTCGCCGAGCTGTGCAGGTATGGAGGGACGGGGCTCCGGCGTCCGGGGACCCCCGGCCTGAGCCCAGTTCAGCCTCAGCGGCTGTTTTGGGAGGTTAGAGCGAAACGGAAAGGAGCGGTTCGCGGGGACACTGAGTCCGAGTAGCCAGGTGGCGGTGGTGGCCGCCGGCTGTGTTCGAGAGAAGCAGTGGCCAGTATGGGCGGTGTGGCACGGACCAGGGCTCTCAGGTGCACTGGGACCCCGGGTGGGGAGACCCCTGGCTCCCCAGGGCACGGTGGGAGCGCTGCTAAAGGTGGCAGAGGGACCTGGGAAATCGGGGGGTCCACGCTGTCTGCCTGTGGCTGGAGGTTACTTTCGGACTGGAGTGTTTTTCTTCCTTCGTCCGCTTCCCTTCATGGAGAAGGGCACCACTGTTTGTATGTTTGCGGACCACCTACTGTGTGCCCCGCCGGTGCAGCTCTCTTTGCAAGAAGCTGTCATTGCATGTCACCGGATTAAGCCTCTTTGAAGCGAGTAGCAATACTTGGCATGTATGTGATTTGCTGTCTCATTAGAGCCTCGCACCAGCCTTGGGAATTGGCTGGGTTGGTGATTCAGGGCCACGTGTCTAAGAAGGGGAATCTGTCCGCAGAGAGATGGGGTACCTGGCCCCGGGTCCCACAGCTAGGGAGTGGCTGGTGCAGAGGAGGTGCTGGGTAGATGCTTGCGGTGTAGAATGGCTTTCCTCCCTCTGGGCTCCACCCCCCCGCCCCACCTCCCCATGCTGGTCCTCAGTGGGGGAGACTCCGGGTGTTTTAATAAGATCGCATTCTTAGTCCATTACAGATGCATCCAGTCTTGGGTCAGGTATGCCTCACCTTGTTCCACCACGGTGGCTTTGCCTCTGAGAAGCTGTTAGTTAAATCCTGCTCTCAGTGAAAGCCTGAGAGAATCAAGCTCCTCAAGCCTTTTGCAAACTCTAGGGGGAAAACCCTTTTGTTATGCAGTGTCTCCACTTGGTAGCTTTGATTCTCGAAAATGGGTCCCACTTGCATTTTTGTCCCTGTTGGGTCACCAAACATAATGATGAATTGAACAATTGGGTTTCCTTATCTTCTGGTGTGTGGAGCAAGTGGCCAGTCTGAGCTGGCCCGCGCAGGCTGGCCTGGCAGTACCTCTGTGCCCCTCATGCCTGTCCCCCGGGCCTGTTGCTCCTTTTCCTTGTTCCAGCCCCCCAGGAGCTCTTCTCCCCACCGCCAGAGGGGCGCACCTTGTATAAAACAGCTCCTGGCTCTGCATCCCTTGGTCTGGGGATGGAGTTGGCTGCCTTCTCTCATGCTGGCTTCCCCAGGAGAAAGTAAGCTTTTCATGGTCAGTAGGGCATGCCGAGTGGCCGGGGAATTCACAAGGAAACCAGGAGGAACTTGCAGCCAGAGCTTTGAAAGTGGGTCTGAAGACTTTTGCAGCGTCAAAAAGGGGCACTTGAACATTGCACCGCAGATACGCACACTTGTGGAAAATGTGCCCTAGACACTGAAGAAATGTGGAGAAGCCCCTTTGACGTGTTCTCGAAGTCTGGTGCTGGTGTTAGGTGCCCGAGCTCCCCCTGCAGTCATCTAAGACTTGGGAAATCCCCACTGATACCTTGCACCCTTTTTCCTGAGGTCTCTCTGTATTTGTGTCATCCTGTGTCTGCAGCTTAAAGCATGAGGCTTGTCATCTGGTTGGTATGTTTTGCTTGGTAATTAGGAGGCTCTCGCAAAACAGTTCCAGCCGAGACTCGTGGCTGGGTCCTCAGGCTGGACTTGCGGATTGGCTTTCCCTCCCCGTGGACCCTCCTGTCTTTAAAGAGGGGGCTTCAGGGCAAGCCGTGATGTCAACCGTTCTGGGGGAAATCCAGCACGGAGTGTTGATTTCTCTGAAGGGGTTATTGTGTTCAAAGTCTAGTTGCGTTCTTCTGGCCAAATGGGCTTCAAAGAGAGGAAGGGAAACATCTGGGTCATTCTAGAACCTCAGGAAACCCACTTTGTGTTTTCATCAGGGGTGCTTTAGATATTTTGTCACTTAAGCTTGGGAAGGAAAAGAAAACACCAAAAAGAATTTTTCTGTTTCTTCTCTCCTTTATTACTTTCAGGGCAGCGCCCCCTGGTGGCCGCGTTTTTGTACTGGGTGCAAAACACTCCCACCCTCGAGAGAGTGGCCGGAGTCCTTTGCTGCTCTCGTGTTTGATATGAATGCTGGTGCAGTTTCAGTGGCCGAGAAGGGGGTGTAGATGGACATTGTCCTGTGTGTGACTTTCACAATCCGGGGGTGCAGCGCTCCCATTTGGATGGGTGATGAATTGTCTGTGAGTTCCACAGTTAAGAAGTCCAGAGATGTTTGAAAATGGCTTGAGGCTCTGCTCCGAATGTTTGGGGCAGTGGCAGTGGCAGAGAGGATGACCTGAGTGGATCGGGATGAGTTGTTTGTTTAGTCGAATGTCAGTCAGGCCTTGTAAAAATCTTAGAGCAGGAAGGGGTGTGGGAGATCATCTCACCAGCCCCCCCACCCTGACCCCCACCGCTCCCATGCCCCTGTTTTTTTTGGCCACACCGCCCGGCTTGCGGGATCTTAGTTCCCCAACCAGGGATCAAACCCGTGCCCCCTGCAATGGAAGCACCGAGTCTTAACCACTGGACCGCCAGGGAAGTCCCCGCAGCCCCTCTGTTTTACAGATGGGGATATGGCATGAGACGGAGCAGGCTCCATACTTTTGTTCCTTTTGTTCAATTTCTAGAATGGATCCAACCTGGGCACCTTGAGACCCACACGGAAAGCAAGTCCTTTCTCCTTGGGCATCTCCAACAGTTGGGCGGACCCCCTCATTATCTTCATGGGGTCCAGCTGCTGCCGTTTTGTCTTGGAGACACTTCCTTGCAAGGCTGAGATGTGACCTCAGCAGGTGTAATGTCTGCTCTCTGAGGGTCATCACCCGCTGCAGGCATCCTTGGGCCGTTGGAGCAGGTCCCGCTGGGACACCTTAGCAGGCGTGAGGGCCAACCCTTTGGACCCTGGTGCACCTCGATGGGACGGGCTTTCTGGCTCCTCGACAGATGGGCCTTGACTCAGCTTGTTTTTCGTGGCACTGTTTGTTCCGCCCCTCTCCTGCGTGTCTTCCCTTCTCCACGGGGACGGCTCTGGTGTTCTCTTACCCTCCTACCTCCCTTCCCCTTCCCCTCACACTGGAGCACGCTTGCAGCTCCCTCACGTCTCCCTTTGTGCCTTTTTGAGAAGTCCAGAAGGAACTTCAGGTGGGGAGCAGAGAAGTAAAGCTGTTAGTTGGAAATGTCTGGTAATTTTTTTTTTTTTTTGCTGCGTTGGGTCTTCATTGCTGTGCGTGGGCTTTTTCTAGTTGCGGTGAGTGGGCTTCTCATTGCAGTGGCTTCTCTTGTTGTGGAGCACGGGCTCTAGGCCCGCGGACTCAGCAGTTGTGGCGCACAGGCTTAGTTGCTCCGCGGCATATGGGATCTTCCCGGACCAGGGCTCGAACCCGTGTCCCCTGCACTGGCAGGCAGATTCTTAACCACTGTGCCACCAGGGAAGTGCATGTTGGGTGATTTTTTAATTTTTAGTTTTCTTAGTTCTCCACGGTGCCCCGTGTGGAAAGGCTGGCTGACCTGGTTCCCTTTGTCCGCGTTTTCTGTGTCAGCCCTCCAACGCCTCACCCCCCCACTCCTCTTTCCTGCGGCTGAACTTATGTTGCAGGAGGTAGTAGAAAGGCGCAGGACATCACAAAGCATTTTGGTGTAGAACATGGGTGAACCTCTGTCTGTCTTTACTGTCGTGTTACCTTTTTTTTTTTTTTTTTTGCGGTACGCGGGCCTCTCACTGTTGTGGCCTCTTCTGTTGTGGAGCACAGGCTCCGGACGCGCAGGCTCAGCGGCCATGGCTCACGGGCCCAGCCGCTCCGCGGCATGTGGGATCTTCCCGGACCGGGGCACGAACCTGTGTCCCCTGCATCGGCAGGCGGACTCTCAACCACTGTGCCACCAGGGAAGCCCTACCTGACTTTTTAATGCTGGAACCTCATCTCACATCATCCTCCCTGTAGCTCAGGGTGGCAGAATGGGGAAACTGAGGCTTGGGGCATATGAGGGAATTGCATTCAGAGTGGAGGGCTTCCCTGAGCCCAGACCCCAGGTCTCTACACCTGGGGATGTGGCTGCCTTGTTTATTAAGAAGTTCTTTGCCCAGCTTAGGCCTGGGCTCTTGGAGGCTCCAGAAGGAGGGAGCTGGGAGTTTGGTGTTAACAGTACCCTGGCCTCCAGGGTACCCCCAGGCCATCCCTTCCCCTCAGGGCCCCTCAGGGCCTACATTCCTGTCTTTATTTTTATTTTCTTTTATTTTTTGCTGCGCGGCACGTGAGATCTTAGTTCCCCGACCAGGGATCGAACCCGCACCCCCTGCAGTGGAAGTGCGGAGTCTTAACCATTGGACTGCCAGGGAAGTCCCCATTCCTTTCTTTAAATGAAGGAATCCAGAAGGTTCGTTTTTGCTGGGCTGGTTTAGCATTATTCCGTGCCGGGATTCTTTTGGGAGATTCATAGTGGGGAGGATGGAGAACCTTTTCCTAGGTTAAGTGCTGCTGGTCTGTGAGTGGGTATTTTTCTGTTTGTCTTCGTGTCTGGATCTGGCACCGTTTTGGGGGCGTGGAGGTGGGAAGAGGTGCTGACTTAGGTTTTCTTTGCAGCTGTGCATCGGGACTGTCCATACCCAGCCTTGCAAGTAAACACTTTCCAACAGCTTCCGAGGGAGCGAACTGGGCTTCCCACAGGAGAAGACGGCCATCTGGGCGCTGCTGTCTGTGGATGAGCCTGCCTGGGTCCCAGGCCTGGGTCTACAGCAGGCCACCCATGTGACCCTGGGCATGTGCCTCAGTGCCCTCATCTTTAAAGTGAGGATAATGACAGTATTAGCTCAGGGTCATGAGCCTTAAAAACGTCAGTATGCAGATGCATACTGTGCCTGGAGCTCTGTGAATGCTGGTTGCCGTCCTTGGTGAGGGGGGAGTGGGCTTCCGCCCACGAATGCCTTTTTATTCCCAGATCTTTGGCATTTGCAGTGTCCCCGGCCTGGGCAGTTTTTGAGTGACCCTGAAGTCCGGGAGGGATGCTGACTGCTCATCCTGCCTGGGTGTGGGTCCAGCGGGCACGGCTAAGGAGGGGCTCCCCTGCCTGGTGCCTCCCAGCATCTCCCTTCACACCCGGCCTGTGGGACTCTTACAGCCCCTTGGGGGGCGGGGCTGCTGTCCTCACCTATTTTATGGATGGGGGAGCCTGAGAAAATTACATTAATGCCAGATGATACTTCCCTTTTTTTTAAGTTCTGAGATTCAAGAGGAGGTTGTGCCGGGTTTCCTGAAAATGCCAAGAGTCTCCATGAGCAATCATGGTGCTGTTATTCATTAACATTTATTGTTTTATCTTTTTGAATATTAAATACATGCATATGTTAAAATAAAACCCAGAGGATTCAAAATACACAATGAAAAGGACTCAAAATACACAATGAAAAGTCAGTCCGTTTCCTTCTTGTTCTTGAGTTCCGGTCACTCAGGGACATGTGTTCTTGGCAGTCTCTTTCTCTGGAGGTGTATTTTTTTTTTTTCCTTTTTAACTTTTTTTTTTTTTAATTGAATGAAAGATTCTTGAAATTCTGTAGTGCTTTACAACTTTCACAAGTTTCACACATATGATTTGATATAATCCCATAATAACCTTTTGTAAAAAAAATCCCCTACTCCTATATTGCCCCTGCCCCCTCTCTCGAGGTGTTTTGTGCAAAACACAGAGTGCGTGTGTGTGGGGGTCTCTTCCGCCCATATCGTTCTGCCCTCGGCTCCTTTCACGGAACACCATGTCTTAGAGAAATTGAACATCACTGCTCCTTTGGAGACAGTTCTGTATCACTTGCCTCGTTTCTTTAACGGCTCTGGGGTCCAGATCTTAGAACAGTGGACCGTATTTCTTGCCCTGTGGTTGGCTTCTGCCGGTGTGGACAGTGGGGCAGGGAGTGCTCTGCCCCATCGCCCGAGTGCTCATTGCTAGATGAGTGAGCCCTGGGTCAAAGGGCAGAGGCGTTTTACTTTTTCGTGGCAGTTCTGAAACCACTCACCAGGACAGGGCACTGCTCACAGATGGCAGCGCATGGGAGGGCCTGTCACGCACACCCTCCCCGGCGCAGCTCGTGGACAGATATTTCTGATCTTGGCCACACACATGGGTGAGAAATGGCACTTTTGGTTTGCATTTCTCTTATGACGGTGAGATTGAGTTCATGTAGGCGGCGCTGGCTGTGCTTGGGCAGGCGTGGGGCAGAGCTGGGCCCGCGGGTGCATCAGGCTGGGGCCTCCCATCCTAACCCCTGGGCCCTCCTGCCTCCACGGGTTATGTCCCCCTCGTGATTTAGCAGGTTGGGGGCATTCAGTAAGTGCTTAGTGAAGTGCTGCATGAGTGCAGTTCCTGAACAGTGGGATGTCAATAGGGTTTCTGTTCCTACTTGTATTTTGAATTCAGCTGGTAAGCTAGCTTTTTGAGGGAATGTTCTGGTACCTCCTTTATAGAAAGTAAGATTCATTTAGAAAGCAAATCATCATTCAGGACCTGAGCACCTACTCCCTCCCTGGCAAGGCCGCGGTCTTAAACCCCTTCCCTCTTGGTGCGTGAATGGGGCCCATCCCGACCTTTCCCCCTCCGCTGGCCCTCAGGGACCCGGCCTGGGTGTGTGGCCTGCTTAGGGGAGAGTGCCGTGCTCCCCAGGGAAGCCCAGGCAGGGTGCGGTGCCTTGTCCAAGGCGACACAGCGGGATGTGGTAGGGGTCGCGGGAGGGGGCCCTCGCCCCACTCCAAGACCAGCGCGCCCTCCCCGCTGCCTGCTGAAGCCTCTTTTCAAACAGCGCTTCCTCTGGAGCCGTGAATGAGGCCGTTCCCATTGGGCTGTTTGAATTCCGCCTGCTGCTTTGTCTTGCCTGCTCCCAGCTGCCCTCAGAAAGCAGCTGCCCTTGTGGCCTGTGCCTCCCCAGCTGGGCCTCATGGGCAGGATTGCGTCGGCCTGACGGGCTGACAGCTCCCGGGGGTGCCCCATTTTTAGGGCTCAGGGGGGTGGATCTGTCACTGGCTGTGCCGATTTGAGAATCATTCTGTGAAGGATCCCCGGACTCCTGTCCCCTTCCCTCCCAGGCCCGTGGGTGCGGGGTGCCCACCCTGTTAACTGCCCTTGGTGTTCCCAGCAGCCCTGCCGTCAGAGCCCGCTGGGTAGACTCTGCTAAGCCGCCAGCTGCCCCGGAGGGAGAAGCAGGACACACAGGCCAAAGTTCCTCCCAAAGATGGCTTCTGGGAGACGCCTTGTTTTTCTTTCCTTTTGCTCAGGATCCTAAACCCTTAGTGCCCCCTGGCTGCCCGTGTTCTTTCCCTCTGCTCATTGTCTGTCTCTCCTTTGGAAAGTTGGTTCCATAAAGGTCGAGACTTTGACAGTTGTGTTCCCTGCTGAAGCCCCAGTGCTTGTACCAGGGCACACAGTAGGGGCTCAAGAGAGCATCTGTTAGCGGAGGAAGGAACTGACTGGAGGGTTTTGGAAGCCTTTTCTGTGTCCCTGTGACTCAGCCAAAGCTACCTGTGACTCTGGAGTGCTCTGGGCCAGGAAGGAAGACCCAGGGTGAAGGTGGTAGGTCCCAGGTCAGGGAGGAGACCGTTGGCTGCATTCCTTCATTCCTTCATTCACTCAGCAAGTCCCGAGTGTCCACCCTGGCTTGCCGTGTGCTGGTGCCGGTCCCTGCCCCCCTGCGCCTGGTAAGGAGATGAAGGGAAACCAGCCCACAGATACGTGTAAAACGCTGCGAGGTAGAACTAGAGCCAGGAAGCCTGCAGATGGGAAAAAGCCATGACGGGAGCAGCTGCGGCCACTTCAGCACTATGCGGTCAGAGAAGGCCTCTCTGAGGAGGCGACGTTTAATGAGGGTGAGTGCCTGTTCCTCTAGGAGCTAAAGAGCTACAGGGCGGGTGGGGTCTGCTGCCCGGAGGTCACACGCCCTGGCCTGCCTCTGCCATGGCCCTGGGTTCCCTGAGGACCGAGGGCAGCCGTCTAGGGAAGAGCAGGCCAGTTTCCACATTAGACAGGCAGTGGTCAAAGGAGGCAGCAGGGTGTCCTGCAGTAGCATTGTTCCCTGACAGTGTGACAGGGGACCAGGGGGGTGGCCCTGGAACCTTCCTCCACCTGAGGCTGCAGCTGTGCTCTGGGGGCCAGACAGGAGGACAGATGCTCCCCTCTGGCCTCGTTCAGTCCAGACTTTGTGTTCAGGAATGAGCAGTTCTGGGCTTTGGGGGGCTGGGGCGAGGATGGGTGGGGGACCCTATGGCCCTGGTAGGCCCTAGGCCAGCTGACCTTTCCTAAAGCTCAGGTTAGGCCTCAGGTGCCCAGGGAGTGGGGGGAAGGATGCTTGCTCTCTTTTACACTCATTTACCTTCCTCCAGGCCAGTGTTTGCTGAACTCGCCCAACAGAAGAAGCACTGGGGGCACCAGGGAAAAACGTATCCTTGAGTCCACCCCCTCCCCCTTAAAATTCTCCAGGGAAAGGGTCTGGGAGCCTCCTCTTAACAAGTGCCCTGCTGATTCTTCTGGGAAATGGACACTGTCATTTCCCGAACAGTGTTACTAGGCCTCACCCCCGAGCCATCAGGCACGTTTGACGCTGAGTTAAACAGGCAAAGGAAGGAAGTAAGCTTCCTTACTGTGGGGCTTCGCTGGGACAGGGGCTTCCCAGGAGGGCACCTGGGATGTAAAGTTTCCCAGGCTGGTCTGTTCGCGGAGTCCCTGTGCGGGACTCGTGTTCCCCGGAGCCCACCCTGGGAAAGTCTGGTGAGGCACTCGCCATCTGCTGCCTCGTTTGAGCGTCATCACACGGGAGGGGGGCAAGGCAGGGGTACCAGGCTGCCCGCCCAGCTTCCCCGCCTGCTGGTTGCTACCTTTTGGGCAGTGCTGTTTCCCCTTTTAAAAATGTCTCGCCTCTGGCTGCTGGTTTGCACCGAAGTTCCTTAGAGATGGATCCTGAGGCTAGGGAGGAGCTAGTTTTTGCACCGGAGACATTCCTGGGGACCGGCTCAGCCAGGTGCACGCTGAGCATTGGGCCAGGGCCCGCAGCAGAGGCTGGAGCACAGCCTGCGGTGCCTTGTTCTGCAGCTTGGTCTGCAAACCCATGGGCTCCTCATCAGGCTCTGGCCTCCCCGGGTCTTAGAGCCTCTGAGCCATGAAACCAGAACCGGGGGCTTGTCCAGGAGGCCCTCCACGCTTCCGAAGGGCTGTGTTGAAGTTCCCTCCTGTTCCCTCCTGGATCAGTGGCTCATACCAGATTTCAGAGCACAGGGAGAACTTACCACGGGCCGGGCGCTATTGTAGGTCGGGAATCTACTCTCCAAGACAGCATATCTCCATTTGCTAGATTTGAACACCGAGGCCTGGGGAGAGGTGTGATGACTTGCCTACTCACTCAGCTGTGAGTGGCAGAGCTTGGATTCACCCTCGGGGCTCCCTGACTCTTGGAACCCTGCTGTTTCTACCCTGCCAGGTGGCTTTTATCTCCGTCTTGAACGTGACATCTTGGTACCATTGGACTGACACCCAGTTTCAGAAGAAAATCAAGGCATTCTTTTCTGAGCATCCTCTGTGTGCAGTTTTGGGGCCCAGAGGGGTGGTGGGTGGTGAGATGTCTGTAAACTCGGAGCACGAGACTTGCCTGATTGACTGTAGATGACTGACAAGCCATTCTGCCTCCCCAGGCCTCTGCTCCTCCATCTGTAAAGCGGGCATAGTACACCCACCTCTAGGGCTGCTGAGCATGGCAGGTGCTTCGGATGTGACAGGACTCCCCCTCCCCGTGGGCCACCTCCCACGCCCTCCTACCCGGCCAGGCCAGGGTCTGGGGCCTTTGACACATCTCTGGTGGAGTCCCCAGCCCAGGGCAGGCAGAGAGCCTCCCTGCCCGGCTCCCCTATCCTTTTCTGGTGTGGGGGACCTCCAGCGCCTGTGCCCAGGACGTGCCCCCAGCCTCTCAGCTCACTGCTTCCTGGGAGGGGCTGTGGGTGGTAGGTGGCTGCAGAGTGGAGGCCCCTGTGGCAGTTTTGCTTTCATTTCTGCCTCACACCCTTTATCCATGCAACAGTCGAGGGCTGGGGTGTGGAAACCTCTGGAGCCCTCCCTGGGGCCCTCGTCCCAGTGCAGGTTGCTAGGCACCCCGCTTCCCGGTGGATGAGTTCGGGTGCTGTGGACTGTGCAGCAGTGAGCACCCCGGGGGTGGCCCGGGGCCACGGAAGGCTCTTCCTCGCAGTGCATTGGGCTGGGTCCCATGGAGGGGAGGGTGGTAGCAGGGCGCTGCAGGTTGTGTGTGGCTCTCTTTCTGTTCTCTAGGGGGTATGGGGGGGCCTTGGAGAGGAGAGAAGGGGGCATGTGTGTGTGGGGGTATTTGTGAGTCCCCAGGGGCTGCTGTGCTGTTTCCCGTCCTCCCGGGACCCTGGGCGTCTTTCTGAGGAATGTCTCCTGGTTTCTCTGTGGATGGGGTTTCCTCTTTGCTCCCCAGCCCGTGTTACAGAGGCCCAGAAGGAAGATGCAGAGCTAGTAGGTGGGGCAGCTTGGATTTGAACCTGGCCTTGTTGACGCTAAAGCTTATATTCTTTAAGATTTTATTCTAAACGTCCTAACATTCACTGTGGGATCCTTGAAAAGCAAAGGAATTCAGGCCATTCTGTCAGAGATCTGTTCCCGCCTCCCTGTGGGCAGGTCTGGGCAGGGGCTCCAGGGTCCTGTCGGGAAGGAGTTCGGCTTCTTGCGGAATCAGCCCCCAAGCCCCCCCCAGCCTGCACTTTGAACCGGGCGCAGCAAGGCGTGGCCTGTGCCTAAGGAGGTTTGGTTGCTCAGAGCCTCGCTGCCTGAGCCTCTGGGCCTCAGTGCCCCTGCTGGTGAGGAATGTGCTTATTCCCTTGGGGGAGCTGCTGTGGCTGCCCTGGCATGGAGCGGGCAGTGGGGTCCGTGGCTTGAGGCCGTGGATGTCGTGGCGTCATTTCCAGGGTTACGAGAACAGCTGAGCCCTGCGCGTGACAGTAGCTCCCGATTCTGGAGCTCCAGCCACGGGCCTGACCCTGTGCTTTAAGGCTCCCAGTGCCCACGCGGAAACAGGCTCAGAGAGGGTCAGGGACCTTCCCCGGGTTTCATAGCTGGTCACTCCTGGGGGTGCGATTTGAACAGCACTTTCTGTGAATCTAAAGCTCCGACCCTTGACCATTAAGAGTTTCTTTCTTTGTAAACGGAGGCAGAGGATGAAAGGATGGCTTTCCTTTTGTCTGAGCTCTTTTCTAATGACCCGTCCTCGGTGCCCTTTAGTTTTTAACTTTTCTCCTTTTCGTTTTCAATTTCAATTGGATGCATGGCTTGCCTGGAGTCAGGAAATTTAGGTGCTGGCTCCGTTGGTGTCCACTCAGGCTGGGTATCAGCTGAGTCACCTTTCAGCAGCGTTGCCGTCCGTCCTGTGGATGCGGAGTTTGGGCCGCCCAATTTGCGACGTGCTCTATCCAGACAGCGTCATTCAGATTCCCAGGAGCCTGCCATTCCCGCCTCACACGCGCCTCCCTTGAAATCCTCTGAGCCTATGTGGATGAGGCCCCATGGCCTACTCTTCTGTTTAAATTGCCATGCATGTCCCTTTTTGGGGTCACCTTGGTGCTTTTTCTACTGAAGGTAGAGGGTTTTGGAAGCACCTTGGAAAGACCCCAAAAGCCTGGACGGCTCTTGGGAACATTCTCATTGGAGCCATTCCTTGGCTTCAGAAGTGGGGGGATGCTTGTGAAAGAGCTTTGAGATCCGGAGCAGGAACTTGCAGGCTGAGGTGCTGGGTTCTGGCTGTGTGACTTTGGGCCAAGTCACCTAACCTCTCTGAGGCTTTTGTTTCTATACCTGAAATGGGAGTTTTCTACCAACCTGCAGCAGAATAGTTCTGCAGATTGGGTGAGCTGAGGCAGCTTGAGTCTTTTGTAGCGCAGAGCCTGGCTCTTGGTGGGCAACTGGTAACTCTGTTATTCAGAGTCAGCCATTAAGGGGTGATGGAGCTGTTGACGAGGAGCTTATGTCCAAGCAGCCCTCACATCTGGGAAGAAGATGGGCAAGCTGAGTTTCCGCTTAGGAAGCCGCTTAGGTAGGGCTGTGCTGGATTCCTTGTGATGTCCCAGGGACAGTGTGTATCTTGGTCAGTGGTGGGATGTGAAGGCTGACCCAGCCTCTTACTGGATGGGTGACCGGGGTGTGTTTTGGCCCCTCTCCGGGCCTTAATTTCCTCCTTGATAAGAGTCAGCCTCGTGCGTGCGCACAGGAGGGGCTCAGCACACAAACTTGCTCCTTTCTTGTTCAGGCCAGAGGCCATCTCTGACAGAAGCAGGGGAGGGCTGCCCTTCACGCCCCCAACCTGTAGTCACGCCCTCTGTGTCGATGGGTGATGGAGAGTAAACTTCCCCTGCTGGTGAGATGCGGAGGTCCGCCACCTGAGAGGAGGAATTTCCCAAAACCTCGGAGCCAGAAGGGGTCCTTGCAGGTGAGGATTTGCAGCTCAGAGAGTCCAGCCTTGATGGTTCGTGCACACAGGGGATCGGCCCGATGTGCTGGTTCTGAGCCCTGGAGCCCACAGGTGCTTCTCCTCTGACTTCTGGGGAACCGCAGGTCGGATGTGAGGCCAGGGTCTATTCTTTTCTGTTCCATTCTGAACCATTGTTGGCAGACCCCGCCTCGTCCAGGATGAGTTCTTTTGGTTCCTGGGCCCAGGCAGTTGGGGGTAGGACCCCCAGCCTGGTGGTCTTTCCTGTCCTTCCTCCAGCCTTGCCAGGAATGCCGAGAGGGCAAGCTCTTTGGATTTGGGTTGCTCCCCTGAGAAGGGCGGGGGGCTGGGCGGGTAGGCATATGGGACATGGACAGTTCTGGGGTGGGGGGAATGGGGACTCCCCTGGGAGTGAGACCTGAGGACTGGCCAGGTGCCTGCAAATCTGTCTTCACTGCTGGAGGACCCAGTGGGACTGCCGGAGGACCCAGTGGGGCAGCCGGGGCAGCCGTGTCCTCCAGGCTTCTCTCTCTCAATCAACCAACAGACGTGGAGAGTTGCTGGGATGAAGTTAATGATCTGAGCAGAAGAGCGATTGTCTGACTGATTTCTGCAAGTGGCAGCAGTGTCTTGGTTTCGGTAGAAGCCTCAGTGCCAACTGGGTTCAGTAATAAAGGGGCTCCTGTAAGTGGTAACTCCATGCAGAGGTCTGGCTTCAGGTATAGGTGGATTCAGGGGCTCTCGTGGTGTCCTCGGGACCCAGTCTCTCTGGGTCCCTGGCCTCCCTCGTGTGGCTCCATTCTCAGGCCCACGTGATACAAGGTGAGTCCTCACAACTGACCTTTATTCTGAGTGCCGAGTTCCTTGTGTGTTATCTCCTTTGAGCTGCGTTACACCCCATGAGGGTGTGGGCTTTTAGTACCCCTGTTTCCTAACAGAAGGAGTGAAGGCACAGAGAGGTTAAATAACTAGCCCAGGGTCACAGCTGGTCGGTGGCAGGACCGGGATGCAGACCCGGGCTGGTGGCTTCGGGCCCTCCCTCCACCTGGGACGTAGGTCAGCCTGGGCCACATAGATGTCAGCCAGGTGCTGGGGCCGGGGGAGTGCCCCGTTCCCTACCACGTGATCTGCGTGTGGGCTGGGTGGACCCCACGCGGGAAGCTGGGGACTGCCCTGAAGACAGTGGGATTGGCCGCTGGGCAGCCAGGGGAAGTGGGGATACTCCCTGGTTCTGGGCTCCGGGGCCAGGGCACTGTTCCCAGGGGGGGAGTGACGGCCACCTCCACGAGTGAGAGCCTGAGGCTGGGCCCCTGGCTTCCTCTTTCCCCTCAAACAAACCCGAGCTGGTTCATTCCCACGGCCAGTCGGACGCAGGCAGATTCTGAGGGCCCTGAGCCCAGTGGTCACGCAGGGGCATCCTGGAGGAAGGGCTTATGTAACCCTGCCTTGAGGGATGGGGTCTGGGGCCTTGGGCAGAGGCTGTTTTGACACCGAGTGTTTGGGGTGAGACAGTCTTGCGTTACGTAAACACGCCGTCGCCCTGTTGCCGTCTGGCCCTGCCCCATGCATGCCGGGGAATGTTTGGGTGCCTTTTTCCCGGGAGCCTGCGGGATTTCGCTGCTGTGAACTTTGGCCTGGGGGCTCATTCCTCCCGCCGAGGGGAGCATTAGCGCGGGACGCGGGCCCTCCTGCCTGCTCTCCCGCACCCGAGCGGGCCTGCTGGGAGTGGTTCCTCCTGGAAGGGGAGGAAGTGACTGGTGGCCACACACCCAGGCCCTGCACACCTCAGGGCCCCAGTTCTGAGGGCCCCTGGCGAAGGGGCAGGGCTGGAGGCCGGGAGAAGGCTCAGGGTGGTAGGGCCTGGTGAGGGGTTTTGGTCCCTGATGGTTCCTTTCTGGAACCAGTGGGGGAGCAAGGACCCCTGGAGAAGCCGGTGGGTGCCCTGCTCAGTGCCCTTGCCCTGCCTGCCAGGTGCCTCTACTTGGGTGTTCCCCAATTCTCATAGGCCAGCGGTTCTTGTTAGTGGCGTGGCCTTTGGTGGCAGGTAGATAGAGGGAGTGGTGGTGGGAAAACAGTGTAAGGGAAGGCTGTCCCGGGCCCTCCCCTTTGCTGTGGCCACCGTGGACTGCAGGCCTGGACTGACATCTGTCAGCCCCCCGGTAGCTTCCTGGGGCTGTGTGATGAAGCAGCCGGGTCAGGAAGCTCACGTCTGTCTCATTCATTCTCACTGTCGAGCTGTGTGGCCTTCATCAGAGTCCCTGTTTGAGGGCCCCCAACTCGGAGGTCCCAGGGAGCGAATACTTCTGGTTTAGCTGGTCGGACTGCCGTTTGGGCCCGAGTTGTCAGCTCCTCAGGTCTGTTATGTGAGGCTGCGAGGAGGGGTCATTTCAGTTTATCAGCTGATTAAAAACAGCACTTGAAAACAGAAACCAAGCCGGAGCAGGTCAGTGACTTGTCTGCATGAAAATTCCATAGTTTCTTGTGGGCAGGTTTACATCTGACTTGTGAATAGCACTAAAAAGCTTTTGTTAAAAAAGAATAATGTACGTGATCAAAATTTAAACCACACCTAAGAGCGTGCAGTGAAAACTCGGTCTCCCTTACACTTCACCCCAGGCCCTGGAGGCCGCCGTGTTACCACATTCTCGCCTGTCCTCTCAGACACTTGTGTACGCACACACACACACACACATGCACAGCCCCCTTTTTTGTTTCTGAAACAGTGATGGCCATTATCCATGCTCTCATACAATTACCTTTTGTTTTTCGTTTCATACAGCTTATGGGTGATTCTATACTTGTACAGATGTTGAACTGTCATTGCCTAGGAAATACTATATGAACATAGCTTTACTCTTCTGTTTTAGTACAACCTCAGGCTTGAAAAAGACCCCTTGTCAGTTTCTCTTGGGGGTTCCAGGCTTGCCCCGGGGCTCATGGTTTGCCTTCTCCCTTAGTCTGCCTGGGCGGCCGTAACAAATGTCATAGGCTGGGCACCGTAAACAGCAGACGTTTATTTGTCACAGTTCTGGAGGCTGGGAAGTCCGAGATCAAGGTGCCTGCCAGTTTGATTCCCAATGAGGGTCCACTTCCTGGTTCATCGATGGCCACCTTCTCTCTGTGTCCACACGTGGCGGGGAGAGAGCTCTGGTCTTTTCATCTTGTAGGGGCAGTAATCCCATTGTGGGGTCTCTGCCTTCATGACCTCATCTAACATTAAGTACCTCCCCAAAGCCCCCCCCATCCCAATACCATCACGTTGGGGGTTAGGGCTTTAACATGAATTTTGGGGGGACACAAACATTCAGTCAGTAGCATCTCACCTGACAGAGGTTGTACAGGGGTTGCCATCCATCTAAGGCTGGGGGTCCTCAGTGTGTGTGGGTCTCTACCTCCTGCCCCACATACATGTGACCCTTAGTGGAGGTGCTGCCTGGAAGGAAGCCAACAGGTGTGCTGGTCCAGGCCTGCCGCTGGCTCCTGAACCCAGCCCCAGTGCCCAGGGCATGACTGACCTGGGGCAGGTGATGGGCCTCCTTTTCCTCATCTGTAAAGTGGGCACATTAGCACCCAGCTGGGAAGTTCGGGGGATCAGAGGAGGTGATGGCTGAATTGGTGGACGTGGTCTCTGACACGTGATGGGGGATCTGATTATAATTTACGCTCTTCCCCAAATAATTTTTTTTTCTGCCTAGAGATGAATATTTAGAGAGCTGAATATCATCTGTGATCTCAAAACTGGTCAAAGGAAGGGGTAGCTGGTGTGGCCCCTTAAACTGGGAAGGACCAATCTTGGTTGATAACCTCCTAACCCAGCACTCTTGCTGGGGCCGGTTGGTGGGGGGAGGGGGTCCTCTCTAGCTCCGCCAAGTCTGGATTTCCTCAGCTGCTTCCGTCAGAGTCTTCCTCCTTCCCAGCCCCACGTGCTTCTGGGTAGGGTCCCCCACCAGCCAGCCCCTCACTCATGCTGAGTCCCAGCTGAAGGAAATGAAAGAACGTCATCTTTTCTCTTGGCATTTTTGGTCCTCTGTAAAGACAGTGTAACACCATGAAAGCAAAATTTGAAGAGACAAATCATTCCTCTACTCCTCACCCCACCATGTCTAGTTCCTTTTTTGTATCTAAAGTTGCAGAGTTGAAAACATTGTATGGGTAGCTTTTTGAGTTTTGCTTTCTGCACACAGCCTTGTAGTGTAAACTAATTCCATGTTGCTACAGTCTTTTTTAAAAAATAAAGAAATAAACTCATTTATTTATTTATTTATCTTTGGCTGCTCACGGGCTTTCTCTAGTTGCAGCGAGTGGGGGCTACTCTTCGTTGCGGTGCGCGGGCTTCTCATTCCAGTGGCTTCTCTTGTTGTGGAGCACGGGCTCTAGGTGCATGGGCTTCAGCAGTTGTGGCACACGGGCTCAGTAGTTGTTCTCTGCTGACTCTAGAGCACAGGCTCAGTAGTTGTGGCTCGTGGGCTCTAGAGCGCAGGCTCAGTAGTTATGGCGCACGGGCTTAGTTGCTCTGCGGCATGTGGGATCTTCCCAGACCAGGGCTCAAACCCGTGTCCCCTGCATTGGCAGGTGGATTCTTAACCACTGCGCCACCAGGGAAGTCCCGCTACAGTCTTTAGAGTGATCTTTTAAAAATTTTTATGAAATTTTATTATGAACATTTCCAACATGTATAAAAGAAAGAATAATAAAATGAACTCCCTCCCCCCATACCAAGTATTAACCATTATTAACTTATGGCTCATCTTGTTTTATTTATTTCCCTCGTATTATTTTGAAGAACATCTCAGCCATAGTTCATATGTAATTTAGTATGATCCTTAAACGCTAAGGACTTACATAATCAATATGATCATGTATTTATAGTTTAATTTTCCTTTTCATAAACCAAATATCTTAAAAGATAATAAAAGTGTCATCATTCCCTACCCTGTCCCCCGCCTGCTGGCAAAAATGCTAAGGACTTAAAACATAATCCCAATGATGTTACCCCACCTGAAAATAAAGTACAATAGACGATGGTCCTTTTTCATTGCTATGTGATAGCTCTGTTGGGTGTCTACGCTGTGATATATTGAGATATAATCTTATGATTGAATAGTTAGATTATTTCCAGTTTTCTTGCGGGTGTGGATAATGCTGCATTGGATATCATTGTGAATATAATTGCCTTGCTTCCCTTTCTGATTCCATTACATGTAAGTAAGAGTTTTATCAGTTATTGTGGAATAACAAACCAGCACCAGCGTAGCGCCTTTAAACAGTAACCACTTGTGAACTCACTGCTCTTCGGCGCGGCAGTGCGGGCTGGGCTCCCTTGTGTATCTGCGGTCAGCGGCTGGTCAGTCAGGATCTCTGCTTCTGCGGCTTGGCCTCTGCTCAGCCAGGGTGATGGGGGTGACCCGGCCATGAGTGTCTCATCGCCCAGCAGGCTGCCTGGGTGTGTGCTCTTATCCAGGGGGCAGGGGTCCAAGACAATGGGCGTTTCCAAGGCCTCTGGAGGCCTGGTCTCCCCACCACAGTCTGTTGGCCAAACAAGGTTCAAGGCCCACCCGGATTCAGGGGGTGAGAAAAATGAACTTCACCTCTTTCTTTTCTTTTCTTTAGTGTAAAAATGGAATTTCCTCAGGGAAATATTGAGGCTGTCACATAAATCACCTGTTTCTGTAGAACAGTTGCTTCTTAACCTTTCTTAGAGGTTGTGGAGATCTTTGAGATTCTGATGAGAGCTATAGATCCTATTCTGAAGAAATGACATGTGATAATACACATATACCAAAACACAGAGAATGCCACAGGCTCTCTGAAGCAAAGGTTCTATGGATCCCAGGTGAAAGCTGCGTGTTTGACACAGTTGGCCTAGATTTTCAGGAAGGATGACGTGTAAGTATTCTTTAGAACAATTATCTTGTAAGATTTCTACAAGATAACCCACCAACGAGCAGTTCCATGGTCACATAAGTTTGGGGAGCAGTGCATACCTGGAGGTTTAAAACATACAATAGCATATTAGAGATCCTAAGACATCTTGCCAGAAAGAAACCTTATTGTCTTTGACGTAGCGTTTTGCGTTTGACATGTTAGCATCTTAGAGAAGACATTTTGGGAGACACGGCTCGGTCCAGTATCCACTCCGCGACTTATTAGCTTTGTGACCTTCGGCAAAGAGCTTAACTGTGTGAACCTCGGTCTTCTCGTCTGTGAAATTGGGACAGTGATACTAATGCCACTCTGCTGGCTTGGTCGCAGCGGCAAAGTCATTGCAAAGGGTGCGGATGGCCAGGATGGAAAAGGCCTCGTCCTTTGGAGCTCCGGTCCATGGGGGGAGGTGTGTGTGGGCAACAGACATGTCACAGTGAGGTAAAGGGGTGATTTCAGGAGGGAACAGGAAATGAAGTGATAGCAGTGATGTGAAGCCATCTGGGGACTGTCCCCAGGGTGGTGAGCGAAGGCCTTTCTAAAGGAGAGACTCCTTCTGTGACCTGACTGGTCAGAGAGAAGCAAGCTGTGGAGAGTCTGGAGCATCTCAGGCAGCGGGAGGAGCAAGTGCAAAGGCCCTGGGGTGCCTTAGGGCCAAGGAGCTTGGCGTGTTTGTGGAGCAGCAGGGAGGAAGGCTTGGCTGGAGCCAGGCTTGTGAGGTGTGAGGGAGGGAGCAGTAGAGAGGGAGGCGGAGCCAGATTCTTCAGGGCTGCCCACGCCGTGGCGTGCAGCTTGAGTTCTATTTATGTGAGAGGGGACGGCAAAGACTCCCATCCAATCACCCCACAAGATGGCCCTTGAACATGGATGACGCTTTGAAAGCTTTGGGCGGTGTTCAGAGCTCCAGGGCAAGGTGTTGAGGCTGTCTGTGCGTGTTATTCTTGAGAATGTTAAATGTCAGCTGAAAAGCATGGGCTCCTTGCGCCCCGGGGCCGTGCTCAGCCCTCAGGTGGGCGAGGACCTGTGTGTGTGACTGTGTCCTGGAGCAGGCCGTCCTCCTGGCTGGGCGGTCACAGGGACACTTCTTCTGTATGCTTGGGACAGCCTGGGCTCCCCTCCCTCCACCTGAATAACAAAGTGCCCAGAGCTGGCTTTGGAAGGAGGGACCTGGGTTTCAACCTTGCTTCTGCCACTTTCTAGCTCTGTTGTTGAACTTCTCTTGAGCCTCAGTTCCTACATCTGTAGGATAAGCAAAGCACTTTTTAACATTCACGGTTGATGTGTCAGTTGAAATAACGAATGTAAAGCCCTGTCGTTCACCGCCTGCCGCATTTATTTATTTATAAATGTTGGAAGTACCCCATCCCAGGTTCTTTGGTAAACCGGAGGCGGATGGTATGAAAGTTGTGGAGGTGGTGTTATCGGTGGTGCTGTGGGTCTGGGTTAGAGCCGGTACTAAGCTGGGAGCACCCGGGGGCTCAGCTGTGTGCGGGAGATAGAAGCCTTGAAGGGTTACGCTAGTTGTGCTCATGTTCGGAACAGCGGTAGTGGTGGGGGGCGGGGGCAGTTTTCTCCGTCTAGGAGGAGCCAGGAAGGCTTCCGCCTGGTCTTTGAGGGTCTGGAGGAGCTCACTGGACAGAGGAGTGTGGATTTAAGGAAGTCCACGTAGCGAGCCGGCATGTGGGAAGGTGTGATCTGTGAGGTCAGGGGTCCTCAGACAGGGACTCTGGACATGTCGGGTCAGGGGCAGATGGGGGCTGCGGAGAGCCACTGGAAGCCTGGGCTGATGAGCATCTAGAGAGCAGTGAGGTGGGGTACAGGGGAAGGAGCACCTCTGATGCGCATCCCCACTCTGTGAGCGGCAGGTATGGCTGTGCAGGTGAACAGGTGTGGTGAGGAGCCAGGAGCCTGGAGGTTCCCCCCCACCCCACCCCCGGCGCAGATTCTGGCTGCCCTGCTGGGAGGTCCGTGCAAGTCCCTAAGCTTCTCTTGGGGATGGTGACAGTCCCCCCACTTGCAGGGCCAGTAGGTGGACAAGAGGTCCACGGATGGCACTTAGCACATGGCAAGCACTTGATGATGAAATGGTGGCTTTTAAACGGGGTCCTGGAGGGCGAGCCCGTCTGACAGCCTCTTGTTGATTTAGGCGAGGGGTGGTGTGCAGGGCTGGGGGGACGTCCCTCTTAGCCTCCTCTGAGCTGTGGGCACAGATGAATTTCCAGAGCAGACCGACAGATACAGCCCTGCTGCTTGTTTCCTTTCTTTCTCATTGGGAAGCAGCGCAGAGCAGCTACCTTCCTCTGTCTGCCTCCGTCCCCTGCCTGGCAACCCCGCCCCCTGCCCCCCTCCCCCTCCCCCTCCCCCACTCCCACCCCCGGCCTCCGGGAGGCGGGGAGGAGGAGACCCCACAGGCCCTCAGGCCTGAACCAAGGAGGAAACGGAGGCTGGAGGCTCTTGCCGAGGCTAAGTGACCTCTACTGGACCCCTCAGGGTTAGAGCTGGGTGACCCCCAGAGCCTCCCTGCTGGGAGGGGTGGAGCGAGGCCATGGACGCTGGAGGGAGTGTCCCGGGAGCCCAGTGCCATCCAGTCCATCTGGACCTTGGCATTTGGGGCAGGCTTGAGTCAAGGTCAGGTGGCACAGGACCCCGTGAGCCATCCCTGCAGGAGTCTGGGCCTGTCCCGAAGGCTGTGGGAGCCCCAGCAGGCATGTGAGCTGGGCCACTGGCCAGCTCCCATGGAGGACAGATCAGAGGTGGGCTCTGGGTGTGGGGAGGGGGAGGCACCCATGGTTGTCCAGGCGAGAGGTGACGGGGGTCCAGAGGGTGCGGTGGCAGATGGCGGTGAACTGGGCTGGTGCCTGGGGACGCTTGAGAACCTCATGCTCAGGGTGTGGCAGGAGCCTGCTTGCCCCAGGCCCGCTGAGCAGAATCTGCTTTGTGGCGGGGTCCTCGGGAGGTGCCTGTGCACGTTACACACTCACGTCTGAGAAGCACTGTGTGGAAACCTGCTGACCCCTGGCTGTGGGGCTGGGGGAGGGGAGGGAGAGTTAGGCCAAGGCCCGACCATGTAGGGGCAGCAGGGGGAGGAAGTTGTGTAGGATTTGGGGTGTTCATTGCACTCAGGTTCCTCACTGGGGTAGTTGAAGGTCTAGAGGACTTCCTGCAAAGGACTGAGAGCAGTGGGCAGCTCTGCTCTTGGGGCTCCAGAACCGGGGGGCCTGTCCTCTGTGAATGAGGTCGGGCCTGACCCCCAGACTTGGGTGCTTGTTCATCTGCCTACCGGGTCAGGAAGTGGGCATTGAGTCCATAGATTCACGGCTGTGGGTCGTGAAAGTAAAGAGAGTCCTGGGACTTCCCTGATGGCGCAGTGGTTAAGAATCCACCTGCCAGTGCAGGGGACACGGGTTCGAGCCCCGGTCCGGGAAGATCCCACATGCCACGGAGCAACTAAGCCCGTGCGCCACAACTACTGAGCCTGCGCTCCAGAGCCCACGAGCCACAACTACTGAGCCTGCGTGCCACAACTACTGGAGCCTGCGTACCACAACTACTGAAGCCCGCGTGCCTAGAGCCTGTGCTCCGCAACAAGAGAAGCTACCGCAGTGAGAAGCCTGTGCACTGCAACGCAGAGTAGCCCCCGCTCACTGCAACTAGAGAAAGCCCACGCACAGCAACGAAGACTCAATGCAGCCATAAATAAATAAATGAATGAATGAAAGAATTAAAAAAAAAGAAGTAAAGAGAGTCCTGCTTTTATGAGCGTCATTTTGGGGGCAACAGGTGATGGCAAATGTGAAGAGGAGAGAGCTGGGGGTGGGGAGCCCTGCCCTGTGGGGACAGGCTCGGAGGGGCAGATCAGGGGGTGTGTGGAACTCTCTGGGGTTTGTCCTTGTGCCTCTGTGAGCATCTGAATCCAGGATCTAGTCACGGCGTTGTCAGGAAGACATTTGGGAAGGCTGACCTCAGGTCGTCTTGCTCCAGAGGCTTTCAAACCAGAGGCTGGATAGTTAAAAGAGACTCTACATGCAGGGAAGTGTTATTTTTTTATTTTCAGAGGATATAAATGTATTGAAATAGACAGTATAGTCACACGATTCAAATCAAAAGGCAAGAAAGGACTTAGAGTGCAAAGGGTCTCGTCCTAGCTGTGCCCCTTCACCCCTAGCTTCCCCCTTGGAATTGTTTCTAGTTTTGTATGCTTCCAGGATATTCTAGCAAATGCAAGCAAAACACGTGTGCATACCTGTATCCATATTTATATAAACACACACACACACATATGCATATTTATTTATTTGAAAGTCTTGTTGTTTTGAACCAACCCCATGTCCAGGAAGGTCCAAATCCTTGTTCACAGATTTCTGTCGCTCAGGGTTCCTCAGCCTTCGTACGACTGACGTTTCGGGCTGGATCCTTCTGCTTGTTAGGGGCTGTCCTGTGGATTGTGGCAGCATCCCTGGCCTCCAGCCACTGGGTGCCACCCCTTCGCCCCATTGTGACTACCAAAAATGTCTCCAGGCATTGCCATATGTCCCCTGAGACAAAATTGCTTCCAGTGAGAACCACTGCTAGGCTGGCTTTGTTGCCACCCAGCCACCAGGTGTGGGTCTGGCCTGCTCCGGTGGCCGCTCTGGTGGCGCACTGTCCTCACACATCCGTCGAGGCCCGCATAGCAGTGTGCTTGTGGGCACTCCGTGTGGCTGGTTCTCTGGCCTGGGGGTCATGGCTCTCCTGTGCCCTTGTTGGAGACCCTGAACCTATCCCTTTATACTTCTCCAAACCTCGATTTTCTCATCTTTGAAAGGGGGCTCTTAGAGCCTTTCCCTTCCTTGGGTGCTGGTGCGGACTGGGGATGCCGGTGTGGCGCCCGCCACCTCCTGAGTTCCAGGCTTCTCCTGGGTGTGACCTCCCTGTGACCTCAAGTCCCTCTCAGTTCTGGGCCTTGGTTCTTGTGTATTAAATGGGGGGACCCTAGGAGGCAGAGGGCCCAGAGCTAAAAGGCATCCCCTGGGGAGAGAGCGGAATAGTGGAAGACAGCCGCCCAGCCAGAGCCCGTGGCGTTTTAAAACCCAGAGTCCCGAAGAGGGTTGTGTGCCAAGGTTGGGGAGAGCCGGGCTGCGGGCTGAGGTCAGAGTGCACACTGGCCTGGCAGCTCTGCCAGGAGGGGCACACTGAGGAGTTTGGACTCAGGCCGAACTGGGTTTGCATCCCTGCTCCTCAGCCACTAGCCGAAGAGCTCGTGTAGCCTTTCTGAGGGTCAGGTTCCACGTCTGTAGGGCCGGCAGTGCTGTTCTGAGGCTTCAGTGGGAGAGGGAGGCTTGTTGACCGGCTGCCCGGGCGTCATTCAGTCCTCAGCACGCTGTGAATTACACTCCATTGTCACGCCCAGTTTACAGATGGGAAAACTGAGGCACAGAGTAGAGCACCTGGGTATAGGAGGCGTACAGAGACTGAAGCTGTCCTTGTTATTATTAACTGGCTGCTCTTGGGATTTGAGTCTGAACATCAAAGACCCTAAAGATAGAGAAAAAAAGAAGAAAGACACGCCTCTTGCCTTCTCGGGGAGGGCCCTGAGCCAGATGTGGAGGGGAGCCGGGCTGGTTCTGGGCTGGGTTTCCTGGGCTGGTGCTTCCCCTGGGCAGCTGGGAGTGCTTCTCGGGGAAAACTGGTACCCCTGTTGGCTTCGTTATTTTTTGCCTTCAGGGGCCTGAATGATCTGTGCTGGTGGTAAAACATTCCTTGGGCTGACATTGTAACCCCACTGCAAGGGACGCTTGAAATTATATTCGCATTTGGGAAGCTAATTTTAAATAACGTTTTTCTTTCATAATTATATGCAATCAGCCAGCCAGTGTTATTGGGGGTTCTCTTTTTCCCTCAGCCAAGAGACCATCTGCTTTTCTCTTCCTGCCCCTCCTCCCAGCATGCAGTAGGCCACCTCCCTGGGAGAGGGACCACCAGCCCTTGGCTGTCTAGAGGCCCAAATGAAACCTTTCTTTGGTGACTGATGGGACAGCGGGAGAGAAGTGGGACAGCGGGAGAGAAGTGGAGGGTGGTGCAGGCTCTGGCTTGGGCGACTGGATGGGTGGGAGTGTTTGCTTTCAAGATTGAGGCCCAGGTTGGTGGAGAAGGTGATAGAATATGATGTGTTGGTTTGGATGTTGTAGGATTCTGTGGATGCAAGTGACAGAAAACCCAATTCAGATGAGCTTAAGCAGAAAGAAAATTTTTTGGCTCAGGGAAGCAAATGGTACAAAAACAGCCCCTCAGGGCCCCAGACACACCTCCTGCCCCTCTCGATCCTCACCATGGATCAGCCTCCATGATCTTTTCTGAGTTCTTCAGCTGCTGTAAACTCCTTCTACCTACCTCAGGACGTTTGCACATGCTGTTCCTGCTGCTTTGCAGGCTCTTCCCCCCACCACACATCTGGCTGCTCCTCAGCCTTTTGATCTCAGCACAGTCCCCTCTTCTCTGTCAGTCCCTCGAGTGTTCCTTTCAGAACATGTCACAGCTTGTTGTACTTACTTCAGTTGTTTGCTTGTTCACCCTCCCCTCTATGCTGTAAGCTCCTTGAGGACTGTGTGTGTCCACCATGCTGGGCATGTGGTAGGTGCTGAAGAAATAGGCATGAAATAAATGAATGAGTAAAAGAACGCCTTGGATGGAAAGCAAGCCATCAGGAAGAATCTGGTTTAAGAAAACCTTGGCCAAAAAAAAAAAAAAAAAAAGAAAAGAAAAAAGACAGCCTCCTCTCCCCACCTCCTGCAAATTGGACCCTTGAGTTCTGTATCTTGAGTTCTTATCCTGGCAGTTAAGGTGATTCCTGGAGAATTGTCCAGCAGGGTAACGTCCTGCCTCGGGGAAGCGGGCCCCCCACTCCCCACCAAGGACTGGAACAGTGTGCTGTGTGCATTGTTCTTACGTAAGGGGGCACCCAGGTCAGGAGAAGGCACTCTACTGGCCCTTCCAGCTGGGGTTTATCTCCTTGGGCTCCTCAGCCACCTTCTTCTTGGGCTGCCCTCTGTGTGAGGAAGAGGCTTCCAGTGCTGTGGATGGTGGGCAGGGGTGGGGATGTTCCAGCGTGGGCAGGTGGGGGAGGGCACGGAGTCAGGTGTGCTGGGAGCAGACGGGGTGCATGAGGAGGCGGGCACCTGCTGCAGAGGTCTTGAATGCTGGGGGTGTGGCGTGGGCAGCTGAAGGAGTGGGGGGCAGGGAGGGGATGAGTCACGTCTTAGATGTAGAGGGTCGCAGGCTGGACCCCTGGGGGGTGGGCGGGGTCGGCAGGATGGTGGCCCTCGGGACGGAGGCCTGTGTCTCTTGGGGCGGGGAGGCTGCCCTTTGCTGGCACTGAAGCATCCTTCTCCTCTGGCTGGACTCGGGGCTTCCTCTTTTTGGTGCTTCTCACTTCTGCCCAGGGCCCCGGCTCTTGGCTTCGGGTTGGCGGCTGCTGTGACACCCTGCGTGGGGCTCTCGGAGGGCTTTCTCGGGCTGTTTGGGGCCTGTTGCCATGGCTCCCAGCTGCAGAGCCTGGCAGGGTGGGAGGCCGGGCAGGAAGGAGGTGGGGCACGTGCCTGCCTGCAGGGAGGAGGCTCTGGGCTTCAGCTTTTGGTGGTGGGGCCCTCTGAGGCCCCGGACTCATTCTGTCCTCCTCGGGGGGCCCAGAGGGCCAATTGCTCCTTCTCCTTGAGGGTCAGAAACGTTTAGAGATGGGGAAGGCCTCCTAAGACGTTAGCCCCATCCCCTTCCCCATGTACCTGTCTCCCCTCTGTGACACGGGCAGCCAGCCTTGGCTTGAGTCCATCCCGCCACGGGGCAGTCGCCACCTGCCTGGACAGCCTTCCTTGGGGAGCCGGCAGCCTCTCCTACAGTTGAGCCAAAATCTGCCTCCTTGTCCCTCTGCTTTGTAGGAGGGGTTCCTCCTGCTTGGAAAGTGAGGATTTCAGGTGACACAGTGGCCAGAAGGAGCTGTCCGCCCCTTGGAGGGGGGGAAACAGGCATGCCGGCTCCCCTTGCTTCTGGGCCTTGGGTGACCCAGGCGTGTCCTGTCCCCACTGCACAGTGGTCTCGGGATGCCTGTGGCCAGTCACAGCTCCTCAGGCCTCCCAGGGGCCATGACACCCCTCCTCCAGGCTCCTGGAGGTCAGGGGTCTGAGGAAGGATTTCAGCCCAGACTTGGGGCAGTGGCTGGGCTAGGTGGGGGAGCAGAGGCAGGTCTGTCCAGAACAGTTCCTCCTCCGGAAATCCCAGAAGCTTCACCCCTAGCAGACCTGGCTGGACCCGCACCCTCATAGATCGCTGGGCAAGGATGGTCTTTGCTGACAGACCAGACCTTAGACTGTGGTTCTGCTTGTTTGCTGTGAGTCTTTGGGTGAGTTCCTTTTCTTTTCTTTTTCTTGTTGTTTTTGCGATGCATATGCATTTTTCCCATCTTTATTGAGGGTTAGTTGACAAATTGTAATATATTTAGAGTGTACAGTGTGATGATTCGATATTCCACATTGCGGAAGGATTAATTGAGTTAACTAACACATCTGTCCCCTCACATATTTACTCCTTTTTCTTGGTGAAAACAGTGAAGTTCTACTCTCAGCAAATTTCAGTTATATAATGCAGTATTGTCAACTATAGTCACTGTATTATTCATTAGATCCTCAGACCATATTCTTCTGATAACTGAAAGTTTGTCTGTTTACCAAGTTCTCCCCATTTCCTCCTGACCCCAGCCGCACCCCCAGCCCCTGGAAACCACCATTCTGTTCTCTGTTTCTTTGAGTTTGATTTTTTTTTTTTTTAAGATTCTACTTAGGAGTGATGCCATGCAGTATTTGTCCTTCTCTCTCTGGCTGTTTTCACTTAGCATAATGTTTGGGTGAGTTTCTTAACCTCTCTAAATGTCCTCACTTGAAGAAATAGGACAGTCACACCCCCTAACGCAGCCTTTGAAATGAATGCTAAGTGGTCATTGTTGCCCATCTCATAGCCCCTCCTGGCCCCTGCCTCCTACCCTTGCCTCTTCCTCGATCCCCTTTTTCCTTGAGTGGGGGGTGAGGGGCTCAGGAATTACAGGTGTTGCCAATCATTTGTTTGGGTTGTATCCAGGCCTTTGGAACCTTCCCTGAAATTTGAGGGTCTCAGAGGCACCAGGTGAAGCCACTGCCTGTTTCTAGAGTTTGCCGCTCAGTGCATCTGAAGTGGGCAGGGGCCAGGGCCTGATACCCCGGGCCTGTAAAAGGGGGCTCTGCAGGCCCTCTCTGGCCCCGGTGTGCCTAGGTGCTGGGCTCAGGCCCCAAACGCCTGAGTTTGGAGAGTGTCTCTTGCATCCACTTGGCAGCTTGGAGCTGTGGCCTTCGCTGGAGCCAGGTGGCCTTGGAGCGGAGGGTGGGGAGGCCTAAGTGGTCTGGGCATTTCTCATAGACCTTGAGGTGGACCCAAGGGTCAGGAATATCACCGCTTCCCCCAATTTACAACCAAGCCTTCCAGGCCTGGGGCCTTAGGTCTTCGCCACCCAGGCCCTGGGTGCCTCTTCCCATCAGGGACCCATGTCAGTGTTTGGTTATATCCATTGCCCCTTTGGAGTCCTGCGGGCACTGCGCGGGCTGAGCCCCAGCCTCCTCCTTGGTGACTGTCGAGACCCCCAACGAACCTCTGGGCAAATCTTAATCTGCCACCAGCCCACATGTGGGCACTTTGAGAGAGTGTCTGAGATTCCGGAGTGGCAGAGCTGCGAGAGCCTTGTTGTTGGGCTAGACAGAATAATGTCCCCCTCCGCCCAGTTGTCCTCAGAACCTGTGAATATGGTCCCTTACGTAGCAAAGGGACTTTGCAGATGTGATTAAGGTCAAGGATCTTGAGATGGGAGACTATCCTGGATTATCTGGGAGGGCCCAGTGTCATCACAGGGGTCCTTATAAGAGGAAGGTCGGAGGGAGATGTGACAGTGGAAGCAGCGGTCAGAATGATGTGGCCACAAGCCAAGGAATGCAGGCAGCTTCTAGAACTGGAAACGGCAAAGGCATGATTTCTCCCCAGAGCCTCCAGGAGGAGCACGGCCCTGCTGACGCATTTTAGACTCCTGACCTCCGGAGCTGCAAGAGAATACATTTGTGTTATTTTCAGCCCTACTTTGTAGTAATTTGTTAAAACAGCAATAGGAAATGAATATACTGTTCTGATGCACCGCCTTTTTCAGAACCTGTCAGGAGGGACTAGGTCAAGGTCAGAGCCAGGCCCTGACTCCCTGCCCTTAGTCACAGACCAATGGGTAAGGTTGTTACTTGGCTCCCTGGGCCTGTCTTCCCAACCCCCTATCCTGAAAGTAGTTGGGGGTTGGGGAAGTATTTGGATAAGGTGCTTGTGGTTTAAGTTTTCAGAGATTGGGGATGGGGCTAACCTCACCTTTGCTTTGATGTGACAGCAGCCTTGGTGCTTATGGCAGAGGGGCCCAGGGAACCCCAGTGCCCAGAGGCCCTGGCATTGCCCCAGCTGTAGCGGCAGCCTTCTCCCGGTACGCCTTGGCAGCCCCCCTCCTGGCCACCCCTGGGGCTCAGCTCAAGCAGCAGTCTTCAGAAACCTTCCCGTGCTCACCGCCATCGCCCAGGGGCTTGCTGTGTTCAAGGGCCCCGTGGCCAGCAAATGTCTGATGAGAGTCAGACGGGGAGCTCTGTGCTCCTGTGTTTGGAGTTCCAGCACAGCGCAGGGCAGAGATTCCCACCCCCGCCCCAACCATGGTGGCTCAAAGAACCCTTCTCTTGGTCTTGGATTCCAGCCCTGGGGCTGGAGGGAGCTTTCAATTGTAAGGGAGTGCTAGCAGCAGGATCTGGGTGGATGGAGATATTTAATCTGCTCTGGAATGCAGCCTGTGAAAGAGTGTCAGTGTCCCAGAAGCAGTCCTGGGACACACACTTGTGCAGTTATTTTGAGAGCGTGTGGCACCTTGAGGATAGGTGCTAAAAACAATTCAGAACTTCTTGGGCAGGCTTCTCCCTCCCCCAGTGGGTCCAAAGGGCAGAAATATCAGCACAGGGGTTCCTGTCTCCCTTCCTGCTGGAGCTTACCTTGTTCACTGGGCTGATGTTAAAGAGACTTCGCATTCCTGGGAATAAGAAACTGCTCTGAAGAGAACCGACTGAGTCATTAGCCCTGAGGCAGGTCGACTGACTGCTGGGGCTGGGGGTGGGGGAAAGCGCTGGAACCAACCCCTCCTGATGCCCCTGTGGGTCTCCCGCTCCTAGGGCCCATCCTTAATAATGAGAAGGAAAAATTTTAGCACCTGCAAGGGGGTAGTGAAAGACCTAAAAAGAATTTCAAGTAGAGAATTTTTATATTGAAAAGTGGAGGCGTTAAGGGAATTTCAACATTTATTTTCAGATGAAAAGTCAGGGCGATTTCTAATCTGAAACGTGACACTTTGGATGCAGCAGAACACATTCTTGGGTAATCTCCACCCATGCCTCAGTTTCCCCACCCCGAAAGTTGAGGGGGTGGGGTTTTAAAGTGCCTCAGCCCCTGTGCTGCCATGCGCCTCCACAGCAAAGGCCTGTTGGCCCTGGTGGTTCTGTTTTCTTCCTGGAGATGCCGGGAAGGTGAGTCACTAGCTCTGCCTCTTGCCCACATCCTGGGTTCATGAGGAAGAGCCACTTCCAGGCATCCCCTGGGCTCGTTCTAGGTCGGAAGGGACACGCTGACTCATGCCACTGCCGGGACCCTCTGGCCCACCTCCTGCAGGTGGGGCACCTAGTATGGGGGAAGGTCTTCAGTTACCGGAGGTGGTGACTGTGCAATCAGGGGAAGGGTTTTACATTCCCCCTGACCTCCCACCCGCGCCACCCCCCCCCCCAAGAAAAAAAGACATATGCTAGCTTCCAGTTTATCTGGTTCTTTCTTGGAGCTGTCCAAACAATTCAAATGTTTGCACTGGCTTTAAAATTCTCTTTGTATGTTGCCTTTGTATTGGGCCATTTCGATTTCTGGCACTGCCAAGAGAAGACAAATCCAAATTATGAAACCATCGACGAGTGAACCGGGCTGCCGAGGACGCAGACGGGCAGGGACACTCAGGGATGGACTGGAGGCTGTCAGCCTCTTTCATTCAGGAAGTGCTTGCAGAGTACCTGCCAGGTGGGGGGTGTCGGTGGTGGGCACGGGGCACTGGAATAAAGGACAAACTCTCAGACCTCGGGGGCTCACGGCCCAAAACTGAGCACAGAGCAGTCTTTTGAGTGTCCATGGCTGTGTGGCTAAAGAGCCATTACTTCTGCCCAGGGAAGGGGCTGGGAGCAGCCTCTCGGCAGGTATGATGTCTGAGCTTCCCCTGATGGACGAGCAGGACTTTGCCAGAGGAGGAGGGGCGTTCCAGCAGAGGGGACAGCTTGCGCAGAGGCACAGACTTGGGTCAGGCCTGAGTGTTTTTGTAGCATAGGGTCTCTCTTGAGGGGGGTTGATAAAGGGAGGGACTTGTGCCACTCCCCCCACCCCCGATGCCTTGTGTGCTGCGCCTCCAGATGCCTTGTGCTAGGAATTTGGGGTGTAGACAGAGGGCACAAGCCCCGATTCCTCAAGGAGCGTTCATCAGTCAGGTTAGGCCCGGTTAGGCTACAGTAACAGGCATCCCTGAGAGGTTTGCAACAACACGTTTTTCTATAGCTCATTCAGAGTCCCCTCTGGGCCTGCGTTACTCTCCAGGGCTGGTCCTCTGCATCTCGGCGTTTCTCATTCTCGGTGCTGTGTTGCAGATCATTCTCTGTTTAAGGGCTGTTCTGTGCGTTGTAGGGCCTCCACCCTCTGGATGTCAGGAGCACTTCCCCGAGGTCTGACCATCAAAAATGTCTTCGGATGTTGCTAAATGTCCCCTTGGGGCAAAATTGCCCTGGTTGAGAGCCACTGCTAAGCTGAAGGTCCTCTTTAAATAGAGTTTTTTCTGGTTCCCAGCCTGGCTTCATAGCCACCCAGCCAGGTTTCTTTCCAGGAGTGGGTGTGGGATGGCTTTGGGGGCCGTCTGTGCCCCCCCCGTGCCCCCACAGCTGCTGACGACCAGGAGGACTGGCTGGAGAGCCGACCACTGGCCATCGACTGCTTCTCCTCAGGAATGACATGGGGCACTTCTGTGCACATTTCCTTGGCCAAAGCAAGCCACATGGCTATGCCTAGCCTGCTGAGTGAGTGAGCGTGTGTGTGTGTGTGTGTGTGTGTGTGTGTGTGTGTGTGTGTCCAGGGGAGCGCCCAGGAGGAGGAGAACTGTCATATTGGTGGTCACCATTAATGTCCACTTTACTAGCTCTTAGCCTAGCAGGGGTCAGCGGCACGGAGCCAGGCGTCCTTCACATCCATGCTCTGTGCTGGGGCGTGGGGTCCCTGAGGAGGACGGAGCCAAGGAGGGCTCCTAAGGGGCTGTCCTGGAGCGTGGGTTAGGTGGTGGTGCCGGTGTGGCATTTGGGGTGGTGGGGACAGCGTGTCCCTCTGAGCACTCGGGTGAAAGAGAAGGCCCAGCCGCCTATTCGGGGAACCCTGAGTCCTTGGGAGACATTTCGAGGCCCTGCCTTCTGCAGGCTGGGGAGAGGCGGGGGCAGGGGCTTTGCCTGCAGGCCTCGCAGTGCGAAAGGGCCTGTTATTCGGGGCTCCTGAAATCTGGTGATTACCAAGCTGTGCTGCAAATGGCTGGGATGTGAATGTGCCTGGCTTTCCACTTATATAATTACACACTTCCCGTCTCTAAGTGGTTTTTAGCTCTGGTGCAGGTGCAGCTTCTTTCTCCCTGCCTGTTGGCCTGGGGGAAACCTGTGTTTCCGGGTTGATCCCCTCTGCTGTGAAATTGCTCCGAGGCAGCCTGGCCAGCCTCCCTCCCCAGCGGGATTATCCTTCCTCTGCTGTGCACTGTGGCCAGCCCTCTGCTGTGCCTGGGTGGGAGGCAGGTGGCTGTGGCTTTGCATATCGTGAGAAAGCAATTCTTTTTTTAAATTTATTTAATTAATTTATTTTTGGCTGCGTTTCGTCTTCGTTGCTGTGCGCGGGGGCTTTCCCTAGTTGCGGAGAGCGGAGGCTACTCCTCATTGCAGTGCGTGGGCTTCTCATTGTGGTGGCTTCTCTTGTTGCTGAGCAGGGGCTCTAGGCACGCGGGCTTTAGTAGTTGTGGCACGCAGGCTCTGGAGCGCAGGCTCAGTAGTTGTGATGCACGGGCTTAGTTGCTCCGTGGCATGTGGGATCTTCCCGGACCAGGGCTCGAACCCGTGTCCCCTGCATTGGCAGGTGGATTCTTAACCACTGCACTACCAGGGAAGTCCCTAAAGTTTTTTTTTTTTTTTTTTTTGATGTGGACCATTTTTGAAGTCTTTTATTGAATTTGTTACAATATTGCTTCTGGGTTTTTTTATGTTTTGGTTTTCTGACTACGAGGCATGTGGGATTTTAGCTCCCCCCACCAGGGATCGAACCCCTACCCCCTGCATTGGAAGGCGAACTCTTAACCACTGGACCGCTAGGGAAGTCCCAAGAAAGCGATTCTTGATGAACCCAAGGGCCCCCTTTTTGGCAGACTTCACTCTTCTTTGGTCGCTGCTCTGCTCTCTCAGAGCACCTGGAATTCTCCCAGCTGTCACGGGACTTTTCTTTCCGTGTTGGTCAGAGGGTACCGCTGTCTCGGCCTAATCCCCTCTTCCCTGCTGACTCACCATTGCATGTGCTTCACTTGCCCGCAGCCCTCGGTTCTCATACTTGCCCTGGAAGGTCTGGAAGGGTCAGACCCATTTAACAGATGTGAAAGCTGAGACCCGGGGCTGCTCAGCAACACGTCCTGTTCTTGCTGCTGGTTTTCGCGGGCCCCGCTGTGCTGTGAGGCAGGCCTGCTGGTGTCCCAAGGTGTACCTTGTTACCCTTCCTGGTGCGGCACCCGGCAGCTGAGTCTCAGGCCTTATGGTGGCCTCTGAGTGGTTTGGGCTGGTGCCTCTGGATGGTCCTGCCTCCCTGGCTTCTGGGACCTTGCTCTTTTCTAGTCCTCTTGCTTTTGGTCCTCTTCGCTGGACTCCTGTCCTGTATTGTCCCCCCCCACCGACACCGTGTCATTTGGGGTGATTTTTGTCTTCAGGAAGTGGGTGCTGCTCTCACTTACTAAGCTCTGCTGTATTAAGCAAGACAGTGGCCAGTGACAGAAACTCAAAATCCACAACTGAAAGTCTAGAGAGGGCAGGCTCTAGGCCGGCTGGATTGGGGCCTTGGCCTCTGGCAAGGGAGAGCTGGCCTTTTTTCCTGGTGTAGCCTCCTTCTTGAGAGTCTGCCCACGGTGTCCTCTGACGTTTCCGGGACGTGCCCTTCATGCTGCTGACACTGCCCCAGGAGCCGTCCTGGAAAGGCCCCGGTCTGGTCTGGCTGGGGTCCCGCGCTCATCCTGCAGCTAAGTGAGGTGCTAGGCCACGTGCCCACCCCTGGAGGGGCTGCAGCGCCTCAGTTTTCTGTTTGCCCATCAGAATCACATGGATAGAGGAGGGGCAGTTCTGAAAGGGCAGGAAGGCAGGGCAGAACAGAAGTAACAGGCCCCCAGCCCCAGCGTGGGCCCAGCAGTCCTATGCGGTGGGGTCCAGGATTCTCCTCGCTTGACAGGTGAGGAAAGTGAGGCACGAGGTACAGTTGGGTCTGGTTCCGCGTTCTCCTCGTGGGGACGCCCCCCACCTCTTCCACGTCTGCCTGCCTCCCAGACAGGCCTGAACTGTTTGCTCAGCTCAGTGGGGGCTTCTGACCACCTCCTGGCACCACTGCGGTCAAAAAATGGAGAAGTTACTGTCTTCCTGCTACGCTCCGTCCCTGGTGCTGGCGTGTGTTCTCAGCCTGCTGCACCCAGACTGTGAGCATCACAGCTAGCTCTGGTTCTTTCGTGACCTCTACTCCTGTCCCCAAGACCTGGAGGGGCTGCCCCTGAACGAACAGGCCCCCGCCCCTTCCCGGGCATATCTGGTCCTACTGCTCCTCAAGCGGCAGGAGTTGCTCCTTGGGGACGAGCAGCTGTTCCACACCTGGCAGCTCCAGAGGACACCTGGGAGCTGGACGAGCCCCGAGTTCCTCTCAGACCCTGCCCTTCGCCTCCTGAATCAGAGTCTTTGGGACCGGACCTTGAATTTAGTATTTTTGACAAGTTCCAGGGGTGATTCTTAGTCATCTGTCCTGGCATTTGGAACCCACTGGCCTGTGGGGTGACATTCTGGGCCCCTGGGCTGTGCCCAGCCTGCATCTTGTATCCACTTCTCATCGCCCCCGCCTGCCCTCTCAGTGGGGCTTATGCTTCCACACTCCCAGATGACTTTTGGGAAGGGGGAACACTCCTCGTGTTATTCCTCTTTAACTTCTTCTCCCCAGTGTCTGTCTGTAGTTGCCCTTCAGTTTTTGTTCGAATGGCAAATGCCGCCTCCTCCTTGAAGCCTTCTCTGATTGCTGTGTCTTCTCCCCTGAAAAGATACTCCATTTTGTAAGTATTTTAAATTCCCCAAGGGTATGCTCTCCTTGGTCGTCTGGAGAGGGAGGTCCCTTTTGCAAAATGGATCCTCCCTTATGGGATATCCAGCTTTTGGAAAAGCAGGTTTATATTATGAGTTGTGAGGTACACCTCTGTCCAAAACTTATTAATCCAATATTTATCAAGGAAATGACAATTTAGGGCCTGCATTTTCTTGAGATGCAGGTTTTAAGTAAAATTCTTTAACTTTTATTGTTACTTTTTCTATAATTTTAGAGGTAGTATCTATGCTCATTGTCGAAAACTTAGAAACTGCCAGAAAATGAAAAGAACCACACATCAGTTCACTGCTGCAGCCGCAGTTAACACTGCAGTGTGTTCCCTCCCGATCTGTTTTCCCGGTGCCCAAGTATTTAAATGGGCTTAGCATCCAAACTGGGTGCTCTGATGCGTGACAGTCCCGTGGCCCCGGAAGGGGTGTCATGGCGGCTCCTCTTTGAGCAGCACAGGGGAGCTTTTCTAGATAAATCCTGAGCTCCTCTTCTTCACTCCATCAACTGGTCGATTGACCCATGCCTTCACCAGGCATCTACTCTATGCCAGACCCTGGGAATGCTGACAACTGTTATTTTGTAAAAAAATATAAATTTCCCTAGTTTTGGGGCATGCGTTAGAGGCACCTGGCACAAAATTCAAGAAGTGCACGAGGGTGCACAGTGAAAAGGAAGTGTCCTCACATCACCTCCCAGCCACCTTTGCCCTCGCCCTTGCCTAGAGGCCAGGCCACAACTATTTTCTGGTAGTACTTTCAGATTCGTTCTGCATATACGCAAGCATGCCTTTTTTGTCCTGGGTGTTGTGCTTAACCCAAATAACTGTCTACGGCCCACAGGGTTTGCACGTTGCTTTCCCGTAGCAGTGTCTTGGAGATGACGAATGCATTATGGGGCCTGGAGCACTTCCTTGTTCTTTTAACTGCTGCGTAGTATTCCTTTGACCGCATGTAGTTTGTTAGTGGCCCCTCTTGGGGGGTTTAGGCGCTGCCAGGCTTTTGCTGTCTCGGGCAGTGGGGCAGTTAACGTCCGCAGCCTGAAACGCTTTGCCCGTTCAAGTGTGTCTGTGGGGTGAGGTCAGGGAGCTGGGGTTTTCAGGAGGAGCAGTTTACTCAGTTGACGACAGGTTTGGTTTCTCTTCCCTTCTCCCCCTCCCGTCTCCCTCCCTCCTTCGCCCCCTCCTCCCGCTTCTCCTTTGGTGTCATGATTCAATTTCTGAACTTTCTGGTTAGGGCCGGGTTTCAGGAGCCCGCTGCTCGGGAAATGAACATTCTTGGTACCTTTGTTCTGCAGAGGTTTCAGGTGCAGAAGGGAGCCCCGGCAGGTTATACCTTATTTTCCTGGGTGGGCGGCGATGGGGTGCGTGGCATCCCACCACCCTAGGGAACGTGGTTTTCCGCTTGTGTCCCTAGGCTTCCCATTACACCGAGGCCCTGGGGCATGGAGACCAGGATTGCCCTCTTGGCACCTCCTGAGCCAGCTGCGCCACGACTGCGTGGTGTGGGGAGCCCAGCTGCAGAGCCAGCACCCGCTCTCCTGAGGCAGCCGGGCCTCAGCTTGCCGGTCAGAGTAATGGGCAATCACCGCGGAAGGTGCCGTGAGCACTCAGTGGGCCTTAGCTCCTCTCACCACGAGGGTGTCTGGTGTACGTGTGGCCGGACGTGTGTGGAAAGGGGACCCGAGCCCCGTCTTTTCTGCCAGAGGTGCAGTTTATCCTGTTCTTGGTGCTCTGAGCTGCAGAGAAACTGCACGGGCTCCTGGGAGCTCAGCCCCACTTCAGGTTGTCAGTCTGTCCTCGAGACCACTTTTTTTGTTTCTTTTATTTTACGTGTTCCATCTGTTTTCAGAGTTAGAGTCCTGTTTGTATTTTAGGACAGGGGTAAGGAGGGTGGGAACTGTCTGGGCTGATGTCTGATGTGGATGGATCGGAAGTGACCGCAGCTGCCTTCCTAAGGACATGAGAGCCACACGCCGGGATAACCTGGATGCCGAGAGAATTAACTTGGAGGGAGAAGCCGGGCCGGGCCCGGCGCCTGGCCGAAGCCCTCTCCACCTGGCGTGGGTCACGCACACACGGGCCTGTCTCCTGCAGGCCGTCTGTCTGTCCCCGAGACTCGTCCCCTGAGGCTCCCCCCTCAGCTGTTGAAGATCCCCATCCAGGGCTGCGGGTGGGGGCGGGCAGGGTGAGGAGGCGCGCTGCGCCTAACCTAGCCAGTCACGGCCACAGGCCACGTGACCATGGCGGGTTACCGTCACCGATGCTCCCTTGGCGCCAGGATGGTCTGGGGGTGAGTCAGGGGCTCTGGGGTGTCCACAGGGCTCAGAAATGAATGGCGTGGGTTGTGAGCCGACGCCTGGATGTGACATGGGTTCTAAGTGACGCCGTCTGTCCCCCTGCCGTGGGCTCTGGTGGCCCAGGGCGGTGCTGTCGTGTCCAGCCCGTCCCCTCATGCAATCGTGGAAGCAGATGCGTATCGGCTGCCATTCCTTCCAGAACTGCAGAGAAAGCTGAGTGACGGCGAGGACCCCGAAAGCATCAACCACTGTGGTTTTCAGATGGGGTTCCTCGGGGCCTGGGGTCCTGGGAGGTGTCCACAGAGAAAGCTGAGTGACGGCGAGGGCCCCGAAAGCATCAACTACTGTGGTTTTCAGATGGGGTTCCTCGGGGCCCGGGGTCCTGGGAGGTGTCCGCAGAGAAAGCTGAGTGACGGCGAGGGCCCCGAAGGCATCAACCACTGTGGTTTTCAGATGGGGTTCCCGGGGCCCGGGGTCCTGGGAGATGTTGGGTGTGGAGGGACGGGCAGCCGGGCACGTCCTGCAGTGTGACCTGGTCACCTGCTGTGTCCTGCTGTCTTACGTGGTGGCCTCCTTGTGAGTTCCACTCTGTGCCCCGGTGCTCGGAAGGTGCTGGGAAATGCCTGTTGGGAGGGTTGGCGGGTGTCACCCCTGCTGTGCCGTGTGAGGTGCCACGCCGGTTCACCGTGGCCTGGAGGTTCCTCTGGGGCTTTGTGTCGTCTCCTCCCTTAGGCTGTGAGGCTCTCGGGGGCCCAAACCGTGGCTGTTGCATCTGTATTGTCCCCCAAGGGCCAGGCCAGGCACAGGAACCGAGCTGCGGCTCCTGTGTCTATGTTCAGGGGCGTCTGGATGCCAGGCGGGCGCACAGAGAACTTGCCTCAGACCCTGCTCCAAGGAGGGGGTGAGGGCGAGAGAGCCCCAGGCCTTGACCTCGCCTGATCACAGCCTCCTCTGAGTGTCTGTGGGGGCTCAGCCTCTGTTCTCAGGAAAGCGCACACGGCCCGGGCTGTTGGCGTGCTGTCTGCGGTCCACACGCGCTCCGCCCCCAGGGGACAGCCGGTCGGCGCTCCGGAACCATGGGCTGGGAAGCGGTGCCCCGAGTTGACCCGGCATGTGCGGGCCGGGAGAGGACACCGTGAGTCTGGGAAGGCTTCCTGGGAGGGCGTCTGTCAGAGCTGAATCCTGAAGGCTGGGATGGAGGGTGGAGACCGAGGCTTGGAGATGCCACGCAGCCCTGTGTGTCCTGAACCGCTTGCAGTAAGGGCTGTGGGTGGGGGAGTTGGCAGGGAGCCTTTGTGTGCTCCTCTGGAGACACGGACCCCAACCCAGGCTCCACGGGGTGGGGTGAGTGAGGGCACGCGTGTGGGAGCACGGCGGCCTTGGGATTGTGCGGGGAGATACGGGGAAGCGAAGTCCAGGCCTGGAAGGATATTGGCGAGGACCGTGGTGGTTGAACCAGGCTCAGAGGGCGGGCAGGATGTCAGTGGGGCAGAGATGACCAGCAATGGACAAGCAGCCGGGCAGGACTGAAGGGCCTGGGGCCTCTTGCACGTGGGAATGTGGATGGGCTGCGGTGGGATGGGCTGAGGCCGGCCTGAGGGACTGGGCCAAGGTGTCCGACCTGACCTGACCCGGGAGGGAGTGGGGTTGGGGGGTTGGGTTAAGGCCATCGGTGGTGGGAGGGTCTTGGGGTGGTCCAGGTTGGAGCTGTGCCCCCGAAGCCTTGGCCCCGGGATTGGTGTGCGGGACGGCTGGCCGTGAGTGGCCTCTAGCCGGCTTCCTCTGGGCACCCAGCCCTCTCTTTCAGCCGCAAGGTGGCTTTGAGGGCTGGCTAGGAGTTCATAAGCCTCCCCCTTGAAAACAAGGCCATTCTGGGGACCATGGCCTGAGCGGTGCAGCTGCAGTCTCCTCGCTGCTCTGCCTCCAGCTGGCCCTAGTGAAGTTTCTGGAAGGATGCTTCCTGCCTGCTGGAGTAACCTGTGTTTTCTTTGTTTTTCTCCACAGGAAGCGAGGGATAGAAGTCGTGCAGGTGAGTACAGACCACACCCTCGCCGTTGTTCATCTGGGGGGGCCTTCAGCCCTCACTGTTCCCCCCTCCCTGAAGAGTCTGGGCGCTTGGCCTCTCCTTACGTGCTCTCCTTTTTAACTTCTCTCCCCGTGCAGTGGACGTGATTGCCGCCCCGGCGGGACCGAGCTGGAGCTGGCGGTGTGTCGGGGTTGAGGAACTGCTCTGCTTTGCTGGTGCGGGAGTTGTGGCGCCCTTGGTGGGGGCGGGGATGGGCCGGGTGAGGGGCGTAGCCACCCAGCCACTCGCCTGTCCTCAGGCTCCGCTGCGGGAGCTCCAGCCCCCAGGGGCTCTGCTTCGGCTGTTAGAGCTCTGGGGACAGGCCTTCTCCTACCCTGGACCATTCTTGTATTATGGCTGACGTGGTATCGTCTTCTCCACCGATGCTCCTCCCCCTGCCCCAGGGTTCGTCCCCCTCCCCCTTGTCACCCCTTTTCTGCTCTCAGTGGCCATATCTGATCCTCCCGATGTACCCCTGGCCCCTGGAGTGTGGACTGAGTCAGTGGGGGCTCCTGACCCCTGTGTTGCCTCACCCTGGGTTGGACTTGGGTCAGGAGCTCACTGGGGAAGGGAGGATGTTGGAGAGACTCTCCTGGGGGGGTGGGGTGGGGTGGGGCAGGGTGGGGCTTGCCCTGTGGGCCCCAAATAGATGACAAGCTCGGACCGCATTGGACCGCAGCAGTAATGCCGGGAGGTTGGACCTGCCTGAGAGTGGGGAGGCGGGGGGGGGGGGGGGGGGGGGGGGGGGTTGGGTGTGTCACGCCAGGGAATCCCTCTGGCCAGCTGCATTTGTCCTGGCAATGACAACTCATGGGGGATGGGAAGGGGGCCGCTGCTCTCTGTGTCAACGTGACGATTCCCTCAGCTCTTGGTCAGGGGCAGGCTGTGACATTTGCCCCAGAGGTTTTGCCTGCTCCCCAGCAGGTAGCGGTGGGTCTTGGTGAGACCCGAGGGTGGCCTGGTTGTGCTTGCTGTCGCCCTCTCTGTCCCTGTCCAGGATGAGTCTGCCTGTCTGTGCAGCTCGGCGGGCGGCCCTTCTTCCAGCTGTAGCTGCAGAGAGGGTAACCCAGGCCGGGGCTACCTCAGGGCCGATGGGGAGCCTGGCCCTCTGATACAGTATCTGCAGTAGGTTTTCATAACGCCTGCTGAGAAGCTCTCGGAGCCCTCCGTGTTAACTCCGGCCCCAGTCCCCCTCCCCACACCTAGTAGGTTCTGTGGGTGTTGGTCTCAAGCTGCTCTGTTCCTGGGACCACGTGGCCCTGGCTGGTGGGGTGAGGCTGGGGGCCTCTGTCTGGCTGCCAGAGTGGCCGGCTGCTGAGTTCTTCCTCCTGGCCTCGCTCTTCATAGCTTGTGGGTTGAACTTGTCACCCCAAGGCTGAGGTTTGTTTTGGGAGAGGAGGTAGTTTCTAGAAGCCTCTGAGCAGCTGTGTAGTTTTCATCCTGCCTCATCTTGGCTCTGCAGTTTCATGATCTGCACTGAGCTTTTCTGTGGACCTCAGTTTCTCCATCCATCAAAAGGGGGAGGTCTGAAGCCTACTAAAAAGTATGCTTTCAGCGTCATTTCTGATTGATTAGTAGTGGGTGCCTGGAGGATTCTAAAATCCGTGAATGGCTGAGGACAGGGATCGATTGGTAATGCCTGCTAGGGGTCCAACAGTGGGCAGAGGAGGTGCGGTTGTATTTGTGTCATTCTGGAGCTTAGGTGTTTCCTGCTCCAGGATGCTTTGGCTTAGTTTTGTCTCTCAGTCCTTTTTGACGGTTACCTTGGAAGCCCCCAGATCCTTTGTAGATGCTCCTATACCCACCACCAAGGCCTAGACCCATAGTTGGAGCGATCGTTGGAGGTTACCTGTGTGAAGGGCCAAGTGCTTCCCTGAGGTTAGCTACAGCCTCCCATCAGGGTCCATGAGGAAATTTCTGTTGGGAGCTGTTTTTAGAGGAAATGAATTCGCATGCTCACGAACAACCACTGCTTAAAAGGTGAAGAGATACGCTCTACCTCCAATACCTGATTTCTGTTCACACCAGATCCTGGACTATAGCACAGTGGGATGCCACCCCTCCCACGGGAGGGGAGAGGAGGGGGGATGGGGGAGGGTACCTTGGAGCTTCAGGATGTCAGGGACAACCGAGGGGTCAGTGTGTTCTCTTTACATGGCTTCCTGGGAAGATGAAAACCTTTAATCCACTTTGTGGGTGGAATGAGAAACCGAAGCCATTGTTTTAGAATCTACCAGGCAGAAGAAGAGTTATGAAATCCTTTTTGATGGGTCTACTGTTCATTTTGGTGATGCCTTGAGGGAGGGAGGAAGTGGTGGCTGGGGACCAGCGTGAAGGCAGGCTGGAAGCTTTCCATGCCGACATCTAAAAATAAAACCCACCACGACACCTCTCTCTTCACCTCCTCCTAGCATCCCCGAGTGTTTGGAGAACTTGAAATTTCAAGACGTAGAGAAAAGGTTCTTTGCAAAAATTGGAAACCAAGCCACTTGGCTTTTTTTTTTCAAAATCAGCCGAGCCTCTGTGCACCAGACCCCAGGCTGGTGGGCCACTGGCTGCTGGAGATGGGCGTTTGCCAGTCACTGGGTGGCAGTGACTGAAGAGGGTGAGAGTAAGCATACCACCAGCCTCCACCCAGCATTTCCTGTGTCAGGTGCTCTGAAGGCCATTGTCCCATTTTGTGCAGCCACCTGGTAATGTGAGTGGTGTTTCACGTCCATTTTAGACATTAGGAAACAGGTTCAGAATGTTGTGACTTCCCTCAGGGAACTCAGCTGGGAAGCGGTCGAGTTGGATTTAAGTTCAGTTGGTTTGTCTGTAAAGCCCATGGTTTTTCTGATAACTGGGTCTCCCCTGCCTGTTAATAGATGGCTCGGTTTACTCCTTGCTTCCATACCTGTTACTACCTGGGCTTTGGCTACTATTTAAAAAAAGCATGCTGGCACCTAGGGACAGGAACCAAGACTGTAAAATGATGGTAAGACCTGCAGTGTTTGTCTTGGTCACGAGAGCTGTTCTTCCAGCTATTGAATGGCAGTAGTGACACTATGGGTGCTAACATCTATGGGGCACTACTGTATACCAGGCAATGATGCCATTTAATGGAAGGAAGCATTTGTGTGTAACCTCTCCAAGGAGGGGGTGGGAGCACATTTAAGAAAGTCACTCTTGCAGATCTTCAGCCAACTCATGTGTTAGTTCCCACAGCTGATCTGCTTGGGAAGGAGCTTGTAAACTCTCCCGTCGGCCCTCCATCCGTCTCTACAGAGGCAGTGCACGTAGTGGGGGCGGGAGCCAGATGGCCTGGGTTCATGTTTCTGACCGTCTGACCTCGGGCCAGTTTCCTAACCCCCAGGTACCTCAGGCTCCCTGTCTGTAAAATGGGGATAGTAGTGGTGCCTGTCCCCTGGGATTGCTGTGAGGACAAATTGCATTAATTTGGGTAAAGCAGTTGGCACCGCTCCTGGCATACTGGAAGCTGGTTGTCTACAGGAGAAGCACACACTCTCATTACCCACAGGCAGATCTGCACGTGATGTGTGACCCCGGGGCATACATCCTTCTTGGGCAGCATGTGACTGGTTGTTAGGATCCTGGGCAGGTGAGGTAGGTCCAGTTCTTTGCTTGCAACAGAATTGAAAGAGGGCCTGATTGAGTTGTCAGATGATAGAACATTAAAAATGAGTTTTGATAATAAATTACTGTAATTCTTGCCATATAATTCTAAAGGAATTCAGAGAATTTGCTATGGTAAATCTCTTTCCTTTCCATTTTTTAAATTTATTTGAATAGGTGGTTTCAGCACTATAAAAATTGAAAAATGGAGATAGAATTGATAATAAACACTGCTTTATTCTAGCAGTCGGTAATAGTCATCTCTGGATATGTGAAATAATTTAAAAAAAATTACCATTCATCTCTTCTGAGATGTATTTCTAATAAGGTTTAATTTTTATGATTCTTACTTGTACAAATTTATATCTCTGTGATATTGATCAGTTATGTACTAATAGTAATAATAATTCAATCCAGAAGAAAACTTTTGACACTTAGAGCTTTATGGTCACATGAAATTAAAAAATTAAGACATTTATACTCTTTTTTTTTTTGGCCTCATACTACAATAGACTAATCAATGAAAGGCCTTCAAACATGAAATACACTGATAGTGGAAACACCTCTGAGGGATGTGGATTGGAAATTGGGGTTTGAGGAGGCGGAAGGAGCCTTGCTATCTTTCCACGTGTTTAAGAAGCGCCCGATTCTGTAATTTTAAGATGGATGATGGTGGATCTCAAATCGCTATGGTATTTAGATTCCACTATATCCATTTAAAAGAGAAACAGTAACAGTTTTATTCTGAAATGTTAATATTTACAATATGTTGGAAATTACATCCTCTACAAGTATTTAAACTTACGATGAGAAATTTTAGATGTCAACTTGAAAATGTGCAAATTGATATATAGTTTTAAACATTTATTTTGGGAGGTTTGGTTTGAAGGCCACTGCTTTAGAGCGTTACCCCGTTTGCTTCCCAGAACCAGGCTCTGAGGCAGACACCGCCTCGGAGCGGGGGACGGCAGGTCGGCTCTCAGGCCATCAGAGGCCCCGCTGGGACTGGGCCACTTGGCCTCTGGGGCCTGTGTGTCTGAGACTCAGAAAGGCTTTGGCGGTGGGCTTGTCTGCGGGCCAGCTGACCTCTCCTAACGTGGGCCTGTTGGGCCAAGTGATGCTTGATAATAATAAACACCTGCCGTTACCTGCTCAGGTAGCGTGAGAAGGCCCAGGTAAGCCCGAGTCCAGCAGGGCTGGGAGGAATGGAAGTCCTGCTCTGTGATCAGCATTGGGACTTGACTAGAGCACAGGGGGAGAGTGGGACAAGATGCCCTCCACCCCTGTGTCCTCAGGGGCTACCTGTCATGACAGTGACGGTCCTAGGTACCTGTTTGCCTCAGTTGTCTCTTCTGTACTGTTGGATGCACAGGGCCCCTTGACTCCTCCATTTCAGGCGTTAACAATTGGCCTTGCTGAGCCAATGAGGTGAGGGCCCCTCATCACCGGCAGGTACCGATTGGGAAGACTGGGCCCCCCCCCCTCGCAGCAGGATTCAGCAAACCTTCACTGGGTGCCTGCTGTGTACCAGGCTGCAGGCGCTGGGAACTCACGTGGGCCCAGGCCACATCCCTGCAGCTCTCTGAAGTCTGCAGTTGGCAGCCAGGGGCCAAAGTGGTGGGGATCATGGGCACAGGCACGGAGGAGGGTCCTTACCCCGCCTGGTAAGTCAGGAAGGTTTCCTTCCTGGAGGAGGGCAGGGTGAGCCTGGCTAGTGGCGATGAGCCTTGGCCACCTGACAGAGCCCGGCTGAGAGGTAGGTTCAAGCCCACAGCCCCGGTCAGGGCTGGACCTGCTCCCGAGGCCCTGCTGCTCCCAAAACAACTAGGTGCTAAAGGGACCAAGTGTTGAGCACGGCACAGCCGTCACGGCCCTTCCACCCAGTGAACCTTTGTTGGTAGAAAACATTCCTTGGCCACTTGGGTCATCTGTGGCCTGGGGCTCTGCTGAGGGCTGGGCAGGAGGCTTGCATCAGCCTTGCAGGGCGCCTTCCCCTGGGAGCATTTTCCACTCTGACCTGATCTGTGGGGAAGGCTTGGGACGGAAGCCTGTGGGTTCTCCATCCCTGGACCCCATGGCCCCTGTCTAGGACAACCCTGAATTCAGTGGAAGAAGATCCGGAGAGAACAACATGCCTACTGCCCTGCCCGCCTCCAGCCTTGGCATCCTCAGGAACGTGTACATCGCATCCCACCCCCTGCCCGCCAGGTTCCCAGGGCTGTCTTTCACCAGTTCTCTTCAAAGCGCCAGGGGAGAGGGAGATGACTGTTAGCCCGAGAGGGGTTGGAGTCTTAGTTTAAAATGCAAATAAGCAAGCTGTAAGTGTGAGAAGTACAGCTGCTGGTTCGAGATTCATTGTCCTCCTTACAAATTCCTTGAGAATTCAGACATTACGAAACCCCAGTCTCTGGAGCAGCCACTGTTTCTCAAGCCGGTGAGGAAGTAAATACATTTCCCCAGCTTGCAAAAGAGTGAAGGGTGGGCTGCAGGCTTTTCCTGGGGGTTCCTGCAGAGTTGTCGCCTGCTTGAGATGTTGGAGTTCTTTGTGTGTTGTCTCTCCCTTTCTGCACAAAGCATTCAGGGCAGGAGGTTGGGTGGCAGAGGATAAAGCAGAAGAGGAAAGACTAAGAAAGAGAGACAGACAGACAGACGCCGAGAGCAGGCCACGTGCCCAGGGCTGATAGAGGACTGGATGCTGGGCACCTGGAGTTGGAGGGGTGCAGTGACAGGGGCCCCGAGCCCGCGGGCAAGCCTGGAGGGTGGGGGGGCTTGTCTGTGCCTCTGTGGGCCCTGCGAGGACACAGGGGCAGCAGGCATGAAAGTGGGGAGTGGGCAGGTGGGGGAGAAGGCCTTACGGGGACGTTGATGCTTCTCGATACAGGATAAACGAGGCGTACGTGTGGGTGGGGAGGTGAGGTATGTGAATGTCATTTCGGGCAGGGAGCACAGCCTGTACGAGGACCCAGGGGCTGGGAAAGGGGGTCTTTTGACTGTCAGTGGAATGGTTTGGAAGTGCCGAGGCCTCGGCCGTGAGGGAGTCCGGAAGCAGCCAGGTCAAGAGGGAGGCGGGGCCAGCCCACAGGAGGGCCGGGTGAGCTGACTGCGGGATGCTGGGGGCATCAAAGGGCTTCTCATCAAAGGACTTCTCGGTGGGAGAGGTGTGCGTGCCAGTTAGAGGTGATGGGGGAGGGTCCCACTGGGAGGGCACATGGTGGGGGATTAGACAAGCCAGACTGGAGGGTGAAGAGCTGGGTCTTCTGGTTGGAGGCTGGGGCTGGAGCCTAACGGGGACCCTGGGTCTGGCTGGCATGGACGCAGTAGTGGATGGCAGGGGACACAGAGGGCGGGGTGTGGTACCTGGGTTGCGGGGGGCGACAGAAAGTGCGGAGTCAGTCCTCAGACTGGGGGGCTTAGGAGCAGCAGCGGGGAGCGAACGCTGGTCAGACAGGTGTGTTGAAGGCGGGCAGCTAAGTTCAGTAGCGGCTTCCTTACTGAGAGCCGGAAGGAGAGTCACATGGCTGAGTGAGTGGTACGCCTTCCTCCAAGGATTATAGGTGCTGGATTCTCCATTCACCTTTAAAAAATGTATGTTATTTAGTTAATATTTTCACAATTCAAAATTGTTTTAATAAGTACGTTGTTCAAGGTGTCAAATGATTAATCCCCAGCTGGGTTCCCTCTGCCACCCAGTCTGTCTCCAGGGTGCCAGCTGGCTGACCTTGGTGCCTCCTGGATTTTATTTCCAGGTAGTTGGGGCCCAGGTAGGGCTGGACACCTCTGAACATTCTTCCTTCCATCTGCTCCCTCTGCTGGGTGCGCTGGAGCCCAGTGTAAGGGGCTTGGGGAATATCGGTTGCCTTGGTGTTTCTTGGGCCCCTGACATCCTTGCAGCTGGAACAGCCCAGGGCAGCCGCCACTTCCTTATGGGCAGGGGCTTTCTGAAGGCCACCTGAGTATGACCCTGATGCTGACCTCTGGCAGCAGACCCCAGCACCTCCAGGGAGGGTGGCCATGGGACTGGGAAGTTGGCTCTGCACAGAATGTTTCCATGTGGCCGTTTGGAACCATAATTGGGATATAGATTGTTCTTGGCTGGGTTCAGCCTCCACGTGGATTCCAGAGGTCTGGGTTTGAGTTTCCGTTAGTCTGTTTTCTGTCTGTGTGTGATCTCACTTTCCTCATCATTAAATTGGGATGACACTTAGCACGCAGGACCTAAGACGCCTAATAGAAGTGCAAGGATTGTGGGCTTATTCTCCCTGATCCTTTGTTATGAACGGTGTGGTTTATATGTGTGTAGGGCGGGGGATACAGCTGCAGGTGAAACTGTGCTGCTTAGAAAAATATGTTGAGCAAAGAATGTGATCTTTCTGTCCCCCCTGCCAAAGTAACACTTTTCGGTTTCTAACTGTTGTGGATTTTAACTTAATTCCTTTTTAAAAGATAGATTTCATTTTTAAAAAATTGAAACACAGATATTTGTATCATTTTCAAAACTTTGAAAGTTGTTTTTATTCTTATTTACTTAACTTATATTTAATGGAGTTAGTCACATTTATCTGTAAGCATGATCATCAAAGTATTTTTATAATAACGATACATGGGGCCGGGGAAGTGTTATATGTTGGGGAGCGTACCAGCTGTTCATAGTAGCTGTTCATAAGGGATCATGTTTTGGAGGGCAGCGTGGGAAAATGACGATGTAAGTGCTGTCGACGTCGACTGAATGGTTTCAGTTCTGCCAGTTTTATTTTTATTCTGGAGCTTTTTAGACTTGCTGTTACAAATAGCAACGCTCTCCGGCGTCAGTGCAGTCCTGCGTGGCTTCAGAGGGCTGTGAACCTCAGTTCTGGGGTGTTCCTTCCTGGCCTTTGACTCGCTGAGTCAACTTGAGTAAGTCCTTAAACAGAAAGCTCTCCGGCCAGGGAAGCTGGAATCCGGGTGCCTGGGTGGGCTCTGCGGGAGCCAGGCACCCACTCCCAGCCCACCCCCACCCCGGCTGCAACACTGGTCCACACCGAGTCAGGGTTCCATCTCCTTGTCCCTCGGCCGTTGGTGGGCCTTCCGATTTCACTGGCCACCTCGGGGGATACAACAAGTAAGCACGTGAAAGCAAAAGGAAGAAGGAGCGTGGCGAAATAAGAAGGGCTTAAAAGGGACAGGAAGAGCCAGCAGCAGAGGTTCTGCTTTGGAAGTAGTCACCTGTTTTGAGGTCGTTGTGGGGTGAAGTTGTCTAGAGTGTTACTCAAAGTGTGGTGCGCCAGCCTTTGCCTGGGAGCGGCTTAGAGGGCCAGCCCAGAGCTGCCGAATCCACGTCCCCAGGTGAGCCGGCAGCACGTTTCCAGTTGCAGAAGCTCCATTGCAAATAGCTGGTGCCCATTTGAGTTGGGGAGGGTGTGCCTCCTGGGGTTGAGACTCTGTGTGAAATGGTGAATTGACTTGAGGACCCCGGGTGCACAGCTGGCACTGGGAAAGCAGGAGTGGAGACGGGCGTTGCCATCTGCTGTTTCGCGGATCACGAAACGTCCTTAAATCTTTCGGTGGCTAAGAAGCTGGCATCTCCCTCTCCAGCCCCCTCCCCGCTCTCATGTTTCTATTTGTGCTGTTAGACCTGTTCAGATGTCACCTTGCCGGTGACAACTTCCCTGCTCCCCCAGCAGACCCCCTCGCCCCAAACTGGAGCTGCCTGTGGACTCGTGCTCCTGGACCAGAACCCTCCTCTTCTTTTTTTCATGGTATATCTCATTGTATTTATTTATTTATTTGGGTATAGTTTCTTTACAATGTTGTGTTAGTTTCTGCTGTACGACGAAGTGAATCAGCTATATGTATGTATATATCCCCTCCCTCTTGAACCTAGCCCCCCCACCCCCAGCCCATCCCCCCCATCTAGGTCATCACAGAGCACCGAGCTGAGCTCCCTACGCTATATAGCAGGTTCCCACTAGCTATCTATTTCACACATGGTAGTGTATATATGTCAATCCCAATCTCCCAATTCATCCCACCCCCCTTCCCCGCCGTGTCCACACGTCCGTTCTCTACGTCTGTGTCTCTATTCCTGCCCTGCAAAGAGGCTCATCTGTACCATTTTTCTAGACTCCACGTATATGCATTAATACACGATATTTGTTTTTCTCTTTCTGACTTACTTCATTCTGTATGACAGACCCTAGGTCCATCCACCTCACTACAAATAACTCAATTTCGTTCCTTTTTATGGCTGAGTAATATTCCATTGTATATATGTGCCACATCTTCTTTATCCATTCGTCTGCCGATGGACATTTAGGTTGCTTCCATGTCCTGGCTATTGTAAATAATGCTGCGGTGAACCCTCCTGTCTCTGAGGAGGGCAGCCCCTGGCCCTGTGTGTGCTCTGTGTTTGCTGGGTGAGTGAATGAAGGACTGAGCCGAGAACTTTCTATTATGGAAGACTCACGTGACATAGCAGATTAGGGAGGGCAGTATAGGGCACCCTGTGTGCCCATCGCTCAGCTTGCTGTCCGTGACCACCTGGCCAGTATCACTTCCTGGAGACCTCGTTCCCCACTGGACAGTTTGAGACCAGTCTTACCATTCTGTCAGTTCATCCATGAATGTGTCACTGCATGTCTCTGTAAGGTAAGGACTAGCCCTTGTTCTGAACCCTCTCAGTGGGCCATTCAGAGGTGGGTTGGGGTGCTGCCAGGTGATGGGCCCAGCTTCTGGGTCCGGCCCCTGTGCTGTAGCAGTTCCCGGCCCCTGGGAGGCAAATGAGAGGCAGCGCTGGGGCAGGTCCTTGGGGCCCTGCTGTCTTCCTGCTGACTTCAGGGCCACTGGTGGCTGTTAGAAACCCGGGATGTGCGTGAATTGCTTGGGTTCATATTGGTCCCTCCCTAGGGTGGTCGTTATAACGGTGTTGGGGAGATGATCAAAGCAATGTGGACACAGCCTTACTGTGTTCTGGGAACTTCTCTAAGCGCTTACGTACGTTAACTAATCCCCGCAACAATCCAGAGAAGGACTATTATTTAGTGCAATTATTAGCTCTATTTGATGGATAAACTTTTTGTTTGTTTGGTTTTTGTTTTTGGCTGTGCCGCGTGGCTTGCGGGATCTTAGTTCCCTGACCAGGGATTGAACCTGGGCCCTCGGCAGTGAGAGCGCTGAGTCCTAACCACTGGACCGCCAGGGAGGTCCCGGTGGATAAACTTTTATTATCCCTGCTTTACGGATGAGGAAACTGAGTCAGAGAGAGCTTGGCCCAGCCTCTGAGCTGGTGCGAGGCAGAGCCGAGCCCAGCATGCAGGCTCTGGTCCATCTCATAACCTCTGCAGCCCACTGCTGCTTGTGCCTCATCTCTGAAGCCAGCGCTTCCTTGCAGTTCCTTTGCCCGGGTGTCTTGACCTCTCTCCTGGACTGGTCCATCTGCTGCCCAAGTGCTCTTTCCCAGACAAGCTCCATCTTGTCACAGCGTGGCTGCAGGGCCCAGCCTACAGGGTGAAGAGCCTTCCTTGGAGGGATCCACAAAGCCTTTAGCCGTTGGTTCTCACTCTGGGGAGCCCAGCCCGGGCCACGCCCTCACATGCACCCCAGAGCACCCTCTGCAGAGCCTCAGCCTGCTCCTCCGTGTATCCTGTCCCGGCAGCCCGCCGCGGCCTTCCTCCTGTTCCATCTGGTGGACACTCATTCATCTGTGTGGCCAAGCTCACTGCCACTAGCTCCTCAAAGCCTTCCTGGGTACCCCAGGACCAGAGAGCCTCTCCCTCATCTGGGCCCCTCCCCCCTGTGCCCCCAACCTCCTAGGCACAGAAGCGCCCATTCCATGGCATAATCACATATTCTGGCAGCTTCTCCTCTTCTCTGGAAGCTCCTTAAGGCTGTGGACCATGTCTTCTTCTGGGGTCTGTGCCAGCCGGGCGTGCCTTCTGGTTTATAGGCACATCTTACCTCTGAATCTTTGGAAATCAGTGGAAAATAATTAAATATTGTAGAAATATATGCATTAGAAAAGTTCCCTATCATTTTATTCTCCAGAAATAACCACTGCTAAGTTTTCCTCTTTTTTTTTTTTTTTTTTTGCGGTTCGCGGGCCTCTCACTGCCGTGGCCTCTCCCGCTGCGGAGCACAGGCTCTGGACGCGCAGGCTCAGCGGCCATGGCTCACGGGCCCAGCCGCTCCGCGGCATGTGGGATCTTCCCGGACCGGGGCACGAACCCGCGTCCCCTGCATCGGCAGGCGGACTCTCAACCACTGCGCCTCCAGGGAAGCCCATCTCTTTTGGTTTTCTAACACCTATTTAAAAATCTTTTAGTACTTTCAAAACTGGTATGTGAAGATCTAATGAGCCTTTGAGTGGAGGAAGTAGAGGAATAACATATTTGTATATTGTGGAGGGTTCTTAACCTGTGCTTAATGGTGTGTGAAGGCTGAGGCCGGGTGAGGGGTCTTGGAATTTCTTTTTTTTTTTTTCCCCAGCACTAGGATGATACGTCACGTAGCACCACTTTGGAAGGTCAGAAAATATACGTAAACCGGAGAATTTCCCTTGTGCTTATGAAGTGCTAACTTGTTAGTTTGTCATTTTAGCTATTTCCAGAAAGAGAAAACTGTGTTACTTTCGTAGTCTAGGGATATTCCTGCCTTTTAGTGTTCTGCTCTAAACTCTACTGTTTACACTCTTATCTCTTTCCCTGAAGGCAAGGTTAGTAAGATAGGATTAAGTCGAGGCTGAGGAACAGAGGAGGATTAATATTACCTGTCAGGCCCGCTGCTGTGAGGGTACAGCAGGGTAGTTCTGAGCTTCTTGGTAGCCAAAGCGTGCAGGGAAATGAGATTAGCTGCCATGGAGGAGAAGAACTCTTAAGTTCCCAGGAGGGGGAGTAAAAACTATGGAGAAGATTGAACGTTCCTTCCTCAAATATTGAAGAACCTCGTCAGTGTCACAAATAGGAAATTATTCTCTTGACCTGGACAAAAAGGGAGAATTCCAAGAGAAGCAGAAGTATGGTGGCCTGAGTACATCCTCCATGAGTCTGTGGTGCAGGGACATTGTCCTTCTGGCGGGGGGAGGGGGAGCTCTCCTGGGCCACCCCCACCCCCAGCCCCTCTGCCTGGCCAGCTCTCGTCCGCCTGCAGCCTCACTCTGGAGCCATCGGGATTTGCATTCATCTGCCAGCAGCGGATTGGAAATAATGGTGGCTTAAAAGAAATACCATGTTTATTTCTCTCCGTGTGAAAGAAGCTGGACGCAGGAACTTAGAGCTGGTGTGTGTGCTCCGTAAAGCTGCACAGAACCCTTTTCTCTCTGTGCCACGCCATCCTCCGCTCTGGCTTCTAGGCTCCAGATCACCTCCTTGCCGAAGACAGCTGCTGGGGCTTCAGCCATCGTGTTGAGATTCCAGGCCGTAGGAAAGTGGTCAGGGAGTAGGGCACCCTGCCTCGCACCTGAGTCTGTTCTCCCTAGGTGGCCTCCCCAGAAGTCCCACGTTACACTGCTGCCTATCTTGCCTTGGTCACGAGTGTTCTAATAGGCACTCGATCCTGGCGGCCAGCAGGCTAGAAGTGCGGTCTTTTTGCTGGGCATGCTGTCACCTCACATGAACTTGGAGAAGAGAGTGGGCATGGGTGTTGGGCTGCAGCTAACTCTGCCAGCACACTCGGGCTCTGGACTTATAACTGGACAAGTTACCCCCAAAGAGCCGTTGACAAAAAGGCAATAATACTGGAACCGGCCTTGCAGAGTTGTCATGAGATTGAGCCAGTGCAGGGAAGGAACAGCGCAGAGCCTGGTACATAGCCGTCCTCAGAAGCAGCTGTTTGTTATTATTTACTGGAGCCATTATCCTCGTCGTCCTTGCGGCGCATGGAAATTCATATGAATCTAAAGTGTTGTGCAGGTGAACGATTGGGTTGGTAGCTGAGCCACAGTGAAAGGATCTTTCTTGTTTCATTTATTATCACAAGTAAAGAAAAAGAAAAGAAGCCAGAAATGTCTACAGTGTCAGTTACACCTGTCTGGTTTGCTAAGAGCAGGGCTGACAGGGACGATGCTCCTGCTGTGGTCCCATGGGGTCCCCACTCGGGGGTGCCCTCCTGGACGTGGCAGCCCGAGGCCTCTCCTAGACTGGGACGTGGGCAGCCTGGTTTGTGGTGCCCTCTGGGATTGGAGCCGAGTTTGCCCTGGCTGGGGGAGGCTGATTTACCTCCTGTTCCGAGATCTCCCTGTGCCCAGCCAAGGCATCACCTCTGAGGGTTGCTGACCCCTGACCCTGGCTACATAAGCCCTCCTCCCCAACCTGGCATGCTAGCTTCCCCTTGGCTGGGGGAAGCCCCAGGAGGCATGTGCACAGCTGCGATTTCATGGCTTTTCCAAAAGTTTGTGAACCCAGAGCTGCAGCTTGGCTCCCCTTCAGCCATCCCCCCCTTGAGAACCCCCCGGGAACCCCGCAGTCTCCACCTCGCCTTTCTCCCAGGTTCTCTGACGTTCTGTATGGGTGACAGGCAGGGGCAGACCTGTCAAGGACCCAGTCGGCCTGGCTGCCTTGTCCCCCTTCCCCGCAGGCCGGTTTTCCAGACGGACCAGCAGTCTGAGTCTTTCTCTTTTTGAACATCCTGCCGTGCCCTCAGAGCATACCCTATAAGGAGATCCCGGCTCACGCTGTGTCCCAAGAACTTGGCGTGGAGCGGGGCTCACTCATCACTTCCACAGAAGCCACTTGGGAGGCGCTCAGAGGTCCGATGGGAATGGAGGGGCTTTCATCAGGTGTCCTGGGGGAACATTTAGGGCTCCCCGGTTCTCAAAAGAAAGTGACCAGCCTGGGCACCTGGGCAACGATCACCTAGTGATATTGCTTCAGAGCTCTGAAATGCCCACGTAATGATTCCACAGTGCTGTGATGTCTTTGGGCTGCGCTCCTGTGAACCAGCCAAGGTGGCAGCAGTGATAGTCTGGGCCTTGCCCACACTCCCGCTTTCCAGGTGAGAGCGCTGAGGTTCAGGCGGGTGGAGTGGCTTTGCCCTGTGCTGCCCAGAAGGTGAACAGCAGAGCTGGGATTGGGTTCCAGGCTGTGCAGCGGCAAAGCCAGTGCTTGCTCTGCTCCTTCCCACCTTCCCCTGGACCGAGAATTCGGTGACTGGCCCCTGGTCCAGCTTCTCCCCTTCGTAGCTGTGCAACCCTAGGCAAGTGGCAAAACCTCTCTGAGGCTCATCTACCAGACAGTGACAAGACCGATGAATGTGATGAGACCAGGGCAGGTGGGAAGGCCTTCCTAAAGGAGAGCCGTGAGTAGCCTGAGGTCAGGTTGGGGGCTGGTAAGGATCTTCCAGCAGCTCACTGGTTTTCTGGCTCCTGAGATCACTTGAAGGGTCTTCTGAAGCCCATCCCTTTGTCTGATGGGGCAGAAATTTGGCCTCGACTTGGAGTCTCTCCGATCCCTGGTGGGTGGGGCCCCTGGATCCCTGGGCAGGCAGGGTGTGGGTTTCCTGGCCTGGAGGCAGCCCTTGCCTCCCTCCCTTCTCCCTTCTGGGCAATATTTTTGCTGCAGGCCCTGCCACGTGGAAATACGTTATTTACAGTGTTTTGACAGGAGCATCAAAAGCCTGGATGAGAAAGGATGCCTTTGGGACTGAGCTAATGGCCTAGGAGTGTGGCCTGAGGGGAAGGGAGCCTGGCACAAGAGGAGGGGGAGATACACAGTGGAGGGCTGGGGGGACCCATTTATTGAACTTGATAAATGTGAGGCCCAGCCCTCCCCTGAGCGCAGTGCTTAATAAGAGTATGGACCGAGTGAATTTATTTATTTGGCTGCACCGGGTCCTAGTTGCGGCACGCGGGATCTTCACTGCGACATGCAGGCTCTTGGTCGCGGCCAAGAGATCCCTGAGCAGGGATCGCAGCCGGGCCCCCCTGCGCTGGGAGCGTGGAGTCTTAGCCTCTGGGCCGTCAGGGAAGTCCCACAGACTTGTTTTCTTAACGGCTGCATAATGTTCTCTCTGTCGGCAAAGTTACTGAACTCTGTGGTTCTGGTTTGTCACTTGTAAGTAGTGCTGTGATGAACATCTGGTTCTGATGTTGTTGGGGCAAGTTGGTGATTATTTCTGTGGGCTATATGAATAATAAATCATATTTGTTGTTTTCACAGTTTATGAAAAGTAGTATGTAGTCCTTGGGGGGGAAAAAGCCAAACATTATAGGGAATTGTAGAAAGGGACATTGGTTTTGGAGTTTGTCCTGCTGGACTTTGGGGTGCACCCAGGTTCTGTTTCTCTCTCAGGCGTCCTCTCTCCCCTCCTTCAGTTCTCACCCACGCCCCGGAGCCCCCCTCTCTGTCCTTCATGGCTGGAGGCTGTTGCCCATGTGTGTTCCCGACCTTGGGAAAGGGACGGAGAGTGTGGACACATGCTGAGGTGTTGGCCCCTGGGTGGGTGGTCTCCAGCACCGCCGGGCTACAGGCTGCTTCCCTGGGCCATCCACCATCTGCACCATGGTCTTCCCGCCCTCTCTGCGACCCCTCCTGCTTCCAGGTGCTTTGCTCTTCTTTGCACATACCCGCGGTTTGCTAGCCAAGCTGAAGTTCAGACCACTTCTGAGAGTGGAGCGCTCCCGTCTCCCTAACACCAACCCGCGCCCCCCCCCACCCCCACCAGCAGAGGCGGCGAGCATCTCCGTCAAGGGACCAGCCTTATCCTCACAAGTGCCGGTGGGCGAGTCATTTGCCTTCTGGTCCCAGCCTCCTCATGTGGAAGGGGATGTTCACGGCACCTGCCTCTGAGGTTGGGAAGATTCACTGAGCTAGAGTCAGGACATCTACTACAAGGCCTGGCACGGAAACCGCGTTCAGAAATCTGTGGCTGGTGCGGGTGTGTCAGGATCCACCCCTGTCCTTCGGCTGCCAGTTAGTTTTCAGGGAACTGAGGACTGGAAAGTTAGTTTTTGAAAAAGAGTATCAAACACCAGCTTGCATGTCAGGTTCCCTTCGGGGTGGGCAGTGCTTCTGGGGTGGAAAGGGCCCAGCCCAGACTTCGGAGGAGAATTTCTAGTGTGGATGTGGGTCACTGTCCTACGGAATCCTGACCACGTGACTTCGAACCAGTTCCTTGTCATTGCTGAGCCTGGGTCCCCATCTTTCTTGGACATTTAGACTTTTATCTTGGTAGTTCTGGGAGGTGGGAATCTATTTATCATTCTCCCTATTGTGCAGATGAGGAATCTGAGGCTCAGATATGTCACTTGCTTAAGGACATATCTAAGGCCACAGAGCTAGCAAGTACCAACCACTGGGGTCTTTGAACCAGAGAGACCTGACTCCCATAGGCCTGGGCTTTTGCTACTCTTACCATTCTCCCCGCCTGCCCCAGTGCTAACTGGACCTCCCTGGTTTCCCATAAAAACCTATTGTGCCCTTCGAGACTTTTCCGAGGATGCCACACACCCAGCCCTGTTGTCTTGCATGGGCCTTTGCAGCAGAGCAGAGTCACCCCCATTCCTGAGCTCTGTCCACTGTCCCTTCCCTCCCCACCCCCACTGATGCTCGCCTGTTCTAGCCTGTGACCCCTTGTTGGGAGAAGGCCCGCACCTGCCCGCCCTGCTTGGTGGTTCTGCACTCATCTCTCCCACCCAAGTTTGTTCCCGTTGTTCTAATCCTGTAATGTTCGGTGACCTGGAGAGTCTGACCAGGCGGCACCCGCGGGTGTTCCCAAGTTGTGTTCCCCGGGCTCATTGCCCTCGTGCAGCCGGGCCAGCTTTGGTTCCTTCTCTGTGGAACAGGCTGCTGGCAATGATGCAATCTCTGGGGTTCCATCTCACCCTCCCCTCCTGTGAATCTCTGACTCTTCAGAAAGCTGGGTAGAAAACCTCCCAGTCATTCTCTCCATCTGTGCCTCCTTATTTCTTAGCCTTTCATCTTGAAGACAGCCTGGTGAGGTTGCCACGCTTGCACTGCAGAGTTGGAGATCTGAGCCCTCCTGGGTGGCGCAGGAGTGTGAGTGAGAATGCGTTGATCCGTTTGAAACAGGCCCCTTTGATGGTCTTTAAATAGGGCAAATTTCTAGAGAATTCAGCCAGCTCCCCACATCAGACCCCACTCGGGTGCACTTGCTGTGGGTGTGGCACATGCACACGTGGCTGCCTCTGTGCGCACAGTGGTTTGGAGTCAGCTGACCGGGGTTTGCATCCTCTCTGACTTTGACCAGCCGTGTGACCTTGGGCAAGTCACTGTGCTTCAGGCTCATCATCGTAATGGTGTCAGTCAAACTCACCCCTCTGGGAGGACCAGATGGGCGACCGCAGGCGCAGGCGCTGTATAAACTGTAAAGCGCCCTATGAGGTGAGCAGACGTGCGGATGCCCTCTCCCCAGCAGCACCCAGCTTCAGAGGCTCAGGAAGCATTCCTGGCCAAGCCCAGTTTTCAGCCTCGCAATGTCACGCTCGAAAAATGCTCGCACGTGGTTTATTCAGCTTTAAGTGGGGGCAGATTCTGCAATGGGCTGTTTATTGTCCGCGTTGGATTTTTAATTTCTTATAAATTCCCCACAAATTGCTGTAGTACATCTCTATTTATTGAATCTGTCAGGATTGTTTATGGTGCTGAGGCCTGGGCTCCCGTGTTTGTGGGCTGTTGCCCTGGTGACGCCAGGGTCTGAGACTCCGGAGGGGAGGCCCTGCCCCAAGGTGGCGTGGAAGGTTCTGGAAGGGCTGGCAGTGTGAGGTAGAGAGAGCCACGGCTGTTGCACGGAGGGCCAGCCTTGGGTCAGGCAAGGTGTTCAAGACTGTGGATTCCATGCCAACTTTACCTCCTTCCTTCTGGCTCCCGCCTTCCCATGGGGGGTGCACTGCTCCAGCCTCCTAGCTCTGCCCCTCCAAGCCCTTGCTGCTCCGAGTGGGTCTGGGGACGGGCAGCGCCTGCACCGCGGGGCACCTGTGGGAAAGGCATACACTCCCCAGACTTGCTGGCTCACAGCTTGCGGTTCAGCAAGATGGCAGGTGCCCTCTTGCCTGTGCCCGACACACTGCCATCGGGTGACCTCTTCAGGACACCCCTGGGGCTCCCGGTCCTTAGGACAGAGCCCAGGGGCCTTGGCCTGGCAGTCCTTTGTCTCCACCCACCACCATCTTACCCTGAGATCTTTCCAGCTCCATCTCCCCCATCCCCCTCGGCCCTGCTGCATCTATGCCTCCACCCCTCCAGCTCTGCACATGCCCATCTCCACTTGCCGTGGCTGCCCCAGCTTTCTCTCTCTGGGGATTTATAGGCATCTCGGAACAGGCAGCTCCTGAGAAACCTCCTCCTTGAAGCCCTCTCTGCTTTCCCTGGACTGGGTCAGGTCCAGCTTCTCCGGAGCGCTCCTGTGATCCAAAGGCCTCACCTGCCTCAGCCCCATGGGGCTGCTTGACCCACTTTCCCGGCTCTCTCCCCTCACTACCGGGTGCTCTGGCTGCCCCTCCTGACTCCTGCGGGCTTGGCCTGCAGCCGGCACTCAGGAATGCACTGCAGTCAGCCGGCCTTCACAGGACCGAGACTTGAGGCTGGGCTTTTCCCAGGAGGCTGGATGCTCCGTCCTGGGGAAGGGACGCGGCATGGCGTGGATTGCCGGGAGCTCTCGGCCTTCAGTCGAGTCCTGATCGGCATCTGGGACTGGGGACTGGATGAATAGAAAGGCAGCTGCGGGAGGAAGGGCAGAGGGACAGCTGAGAGGTGTCCCGACGCTTGTGTGCAGGTGAGAATGCAGAAAAGCTCAGAGGCTGGCCTACAGGTGTTTGTTGAGTATCTTCTCTGGGTCAGGCAGTGTCCCCAGAGGCCCTGGGGACTTAGCAGTGAACAAAAATCCCTGCCCTCATGGAGCGTCGACATCTAGAAGGGCAAGAGACTAAAAAGAGATAAACGTCTGAAGTGAGTGAGATGGTGCAGAGCGATAGGGAGAGAAATAAAGCAGCGTAAAGCACTGGGGATTGGTGTGGGGTTTTGGAACATGGCTTGATTAAAGCTGAGCTATCCCTGCCCTTTGACCCCACAGTTCCACCCCAGGTATCTACCCAAGAGAAAGGAGTGCTGTGTCTACCAAAAGACAGGCATAGAAGGTTCAAAGCAGGAGTAGTCATAATAGCCTCAGCGTGGAAACAGCCCAGATGCCCATCTGCTGGAGGCTGGGTACATCAGGGTGTCATAGTCACATATGCAGCGATGACAGCGAACCAAAGACCACCACGTGCAAAACACGGATGTCCCGTTGACATGCTGCTCAGACCTGGAAGAGCACTGATAGTAAAGTTCCTGAACAGGTGAAACTACTCTGGGGCGGGGGTGGGGGGAGCTGGAAGGCAGGCTGGCGGTTACCTCTGGGGACAGGGACCCGGGGGACCTGACGGGGCTTGCTGGGGTCCTGCAAGTGTTCTCTTCTCAGTCTTGATCTCGGGCATCCTTCTGTGAATCTCCGTCACACTGCTCACTTGTGATACGTGCTTTTTCTGTTACCGTGTGGTATACTTCAGTAAAAGGCTCATAAAACATAAAAGGCAAAGAAAAAAAAACCAATGGGAAGCAGAGGGTGTGCTGTTTTCTGTAACACGTACCCTTGGGCTCTCTCTAGAGCATGGGTTCTTAAGCAGCAGTGCCTGTCGGGACACAGGCATCCCTCCGGAGGCTCCCTCTGGGGAAGAGGCTCCCCTCGCCACAGTGACAGGCTCCAAGGAGAGACCACCTGGTGGGAAGCCAGCAGCCTCAGGGACGTCCTCCTTGCCCTTCATGGAGGGACTCGAGCCTCCCTGGAGTCAAAGGGGTGCAAATTCTGTACCCCCAGCCTCTGGCCCGGAGCAGGCACTAGTGAGCATTTATGGAGTGAAGGGTGTTCGGACGTGGGCTCCAGGCTGTAGCAGCTGCGTATTACAACCTGCATTCCCTGTGGTGTGTGCTTACCCTGTGCCCTGCGCCGTATCCCACTCCAGCCTCTCAATACCCTCCATGTGCAGATGAGGAAACGGAGGTCAAAGCAGGTACACGTGGTGACTTGCTCCAGTTCCCCACCTAGAAAGTGGGGACTGTGGTTGACTCCGAGTGGAGTGACTCAGGCCAGCGCTTGATGTACTGACTACACCAGAGGGAGGGGTCAAGGCGGATGTGGGGAGGGAAGACGGTGAAAGCTCAGTTGGATGAATGAGCCATCGGATGGGCTACAAGAAAGTGCTTTCAAGAAAGCCCGCCTGTCCCCACCCAACTTGCCCTCTGTCAGTTGTGACTGTTAATTCCCTCCTTTCGGTGTCTTCCCTGTGGTCTGACCTGCCGACTCCGAAACCTGGCTGTGCTGCCCTCCGCCCGAGCATCACCCCCGGCTCCACAGACCACCTGCATCACAATCACCTTCTTCTTCTTTTTTGTGTTGTATTTATTTTATGGACTACTTTTTTTTTTTTTTGCGGTACGCGGGCCTCTCACTGTTGTGGCCTCTCCCGTTGCGGAGCACAGGCTCCGGACGCGCAGGCCCAGTGGCCATGGCTCACGGGCCCAGCCGCTCCGCAGCATGTGGGATCCTCCCGGACCGGGGCACGAACCCACATCCCCTGCATCGGCAGGCGAACTGTCAACCACTGCGCCACCAGGGAAGACCCTTTTTTTTTTTTTTTTCTTTTTCTGCCGTGCAGCTTGTGGGATCTTAGTTCTCTAACCTGGGATTGAACCTGGACCCTCAGCAGTGAGAACACGGAGTCCTAACCACTGGACCGCCAGGGAATTCCCAAGATTTTTTTATTTAGAGTGGTTTTAGGTTCACAGCAAAATTAAGGCGAGGGTACAGAGTTCCCAGGTACTCTCTGTCCACACACACACACGCGCGCGCGCACACACACACACACACACACACACACACACACAGCCTCCCCCATTACCATCTCCCACCAGAGTGCTGCATTTGTTACAGCTGATGAACCTACACGGACATGTCATCATCTCCCAAAGTCCATAGTTCACACTGGGGTCTGCTCTTGCTGTGGCACAGGATAATGACACGTGTCCACCATTATAGTGTCGTATCACAGTATCAGACACCATATAGTATCATGTCGTTTTACTGCCCTAACAGCCCTCTGTGTTCCTTGTATTCTTTTTAAAGTATTTGAGGAAAAAAATTCGCACACGTACTGTTGGGGGCAGCATTAATTAAATCAAAATCTCGGGGGTTGGGTCCTGAGCATTGGTTTATGTTAAAGTTCCCCAGGCGATTCTGATAGACAGCCAGGGTGAGGCTCAGTGGATTAAAGCCGTGGTTCTCAAACTTGAGTGTCACTAGAATCCCCAGGAGAGCGTCTTCCACCGGGTGGCCAGCCGCACTCCAGAGTCTCTGAACCGGCAGGTCTGAGGGGCCCGAGAATTTGCATCTCTGATAAGCTTCTGGGTGTGTCGACGCTGCTGGTCGAGGACCCCCGTCTGAGGACCACTGGTTTTAAGCAGTGGTGGTGAAGAATGTGGCGGGGCCATGGAAGCTCCTTCTGAGTCCTTTGGGGGCACCCAGGGGATTGTGCCCAGGGGCCCTTCCCTAGACTGCGCTGCCTGCTGGCAGAGTGGGGGACTGAACCTGGGAGGGGAGAGGCGGCACCTTTCTTCTGTGCCTGAGCTCATGTACTCCGGTCGTCGGCCCCTGGGGATCCTGGGTTTGGGAGGAGGGTGGTGAGGCAGGCAGGTATTACGTGAGTGCAGGGTGGACCAGGACAAGGGGTGGTTTGCTCGCAAGCCGGGAGGCTGGTGACGTCCAGGCCCCTGGATCGCTCTCAGGCAGGCTCTGGGCATTTCTTTTTACGCTCCCGCCGGGACAGATGGGACCCCCAGGATAAGGACAGCCCAGACTAAGCCTCCCTGGGTGGGGGGGTGTCAGCCAGTGTCTGACACCAGGACGTAGACTTTATACAGAGTCCAGGATCATGGGATCCTGGTGGGAGAAGCAGGCTGCCGTAAATCTGCCTGGCATCTGTAATAAAAGACCTTCAGGAGAAACCCAGTCTGCTCTGCTTGGCCTTTAGAAGCCCAGCAATAAAATCAGTGTAAATATAGCTAACATTTGGGAGTGGTTTATAAAGCACTTGAAAAAAATCCCCATGTAAACCCCAAGACAGTCCTGTGAGCTGTAGAGATGATTAATCACCCTGTCTTTTAGATGTGTGAATTTTAGGGTCCCAGAGCTACTAACTGGCAGAGCTGGGATTTGAACCCATGGTGCTTTCTGTTCTCTCAGTTCTCCCCTACCCCCATGTGAACCCTCAGGCAGAGGTTAAGGCTCCTCCCAAGCAAGCTCTGGTGACCAGGGTGAACTGAAGATACTGGTGCTCTCAGGAGTGGAATGTGCTGGAATTTCTCATGACAGAGCTGTTCTTGACAGTCCTCACTCAAAAGGTATAGAAACCACTGCCCCATGTGTGCTACAGTGGCAGGGACTGGCAAGGTACTCAGCTTTCAGATTGAAAGACTTCTGCTACATCTGCTGTTTTCCATTTCCCACGCTAAGGAATTGCGAGGCACAGGGTGGTTGCCCAAGCTCATTGGATTAGGGCTGGCAAGAGGGGCTAGCACAGTTTGAGCAGAACCCTCCAGAACCTGCTTTCTGAGGGTGGCGTTGCTGACCCCTGCACACAACAGGCTCCCTTCAACCGTAGCTGCAACTCTTTTATCTACGTTTGATTTGTGGGGGATTTCCTTTCAAGCAAGACATCACAGGTCAGAGAAGGTTTGAAAGTCACTGGTACAGGGAGCAGAGTCGGGAAGATGGGGATCGGGTCCAAGAAAGCCAGGGCCCTGGACCCCGGCAGCCTACTCCCCCCAGGCCTCAGTCATTCAAGGTACTGTGTGTGCAGAGTACTGTTGAGCAGTGAGGCGAGCGGGATGGCCAGGGCGGTGAAGCCCTGGGAGTGGAGTCTGGCCGTCATTGGCTTGATCCATTCATCAGGCATTCGTTCATCTGTGTGCCAGGCCAGCTGGGCTCTGTGCCGAGCACTGGGATATAGTTGAGGGCAGAGCTGCCCCAGTCTCCGAGGAGCTTCCCATCAGTGGGAAGACAGAACCTGGCTTTGGGGAGACTCTGAATCTCTTTCAGTACCCTCTGGTCACCATCATTGGAGAGCGTAGCATTTTAATCTCCTGCACAGGTACTGTGCACGTCTGGTGTCTGCTGACTCCTTGGCGTCACTCACTTCCTCCCAAGACCATGGTGGCGCCACCTACTGGACACTGTTGGTCATGGCGGGCTCTGCAGTGGGTCGGCTGTGAGGTCTATCTAACCTGTCCCCACCTGACCCCATCTTTCAAGAATTACGCTTGCCAGACCTCTCCAGGACTGTGATTTGCCACCTGAGTGGGTGAGGGAATAAAAGGAGGAAGCGTTAGTCATGCGAGGAGAGGAGCGGGAGCTAAGAAGGACCTCGCAGCGTGGATGGAGGGGATGCTCTCAGAGACCAGCTGCAAGAGACGCCCCCTTGAGACCCCTGACTCCTGGTGTCAGCCTTTGCTCCCTTCTCTCTTGCGGTGGACTTGGCAGAAGTAGCCAATCGGGAATCTTGGAGAACCATTTGGAACAAGTGATGCTCACGAGTGCAGGGCTCCGTGTGCAGGACAGGGACCTGGTGGATCACAGGGCGGGCTGGAGTGGAAGGACCTACCTCTCCACTGCACAGACGCGGACAAGATAAGAGGGGCTGTATCCTGCCCACTCGAGGCTCTTGGAAGACAAGCCTTTTACAAACACAGTTCACTTCTGATTCTACACACTGGCAACACGGACGAGAGAAGTAGCGTAACCACTGGGCTTTCTTGAAAATGTGCTTTGTGGGGGTCCCCAGGGCAACCCAGCCCTCCTTGTGTCAACTTGCAGATCAGGCAGATCTGCTTCTATTTAAGGCAGTGAGAAGCTCTCCTGCAGCCCGCCGTTCCCCTGGCTTTTGCTTTGCCCCAGGAAGTCTGATCCTTGCATGGTCTTCTGCAGCCGGGTGAAGCTGAGTGGAGCTGTACTTGTCTGCCCCTACCCTCGTCAGGCCTCGAATGTCTGGGAAGCATCTCTGCCTGGAGGCACCGTGTTCTGTATCTTGACTCACCTCCGTCCTCTCCAGACTTGCTTCCTCTCCTGTTTTCTTGAGTCATAAAGAAGCAGTGCCTCCCATCTCCCACCCAGGCAGCCGCCAGCCCACGTCCCTCTGTCCCTCCACATCCACAGCTCGTCAGTTTGGGGCCCTGGTGGTTCTCCCTTTGGATGTTTCCTCGCCGATCCCTACCTCCGCCCTTCGGTCGCAGGTCCCCCGTCACCCCTTACCTAGCACGGCCACACCTCTGACCGGCATCCCTGCTTCTTGGCCCAGCTTCCACCTTGTGGCATCGTCTCTCATCGGGACTACCTGAGTCACTCCCCTGCTTTCCTTCTCTTCAGGTGAAAGTCTAGCCCCCGAGAACCGCTTGCCATGCTCCTCCCAGGTTGGGCTCTGCCACTCCCCGAGTCAGACACGGCGAACCCCTAACTGCCCCATCTCTGTGCCTGCACATGCCTGTCGTGACCCACCTTGGCACACCGTTTTCATCCTAAAGATGCAGGTCAGGTGTCACTTCCTAGTGGCAGCCTTCCCTGACTTCCCATATGCGCCCCCCACCCCCAGGAGACGGCTCACTCCTGGGGGCTGCCGCGGGCCTGGCCCAGGATCCCTGGTCTCCCTCCAGACGCTCTGCCGTTTAAGGTTGACCAGCTCCTGCCCCCCACTCCCCCTCGCCCATGAGGTCCTTGAGGGCATTCGTCTAAGTACTTAGCAGAGAACCTGGCACGTGCGGGGGTGGGGGGCTTGATAATTGATTCTTCCTATTTGTTGACTTCACCCTAAGGTCACGTAGAAGCCACAGAAGTGTTTTTTTAGGATTTGTAAGGGGCACGTGGACTCCATTTTTCTTTAGCATCTGGGAAGTTGCCTTCCTGGCACACCTTCACTCTCCATCTTCCACCATTTCTCTTTTGCCCCAGGTGGCATTGGTGATTGACTTAGGCCTGTCATGACAACATAGTTCCCTTTGTCCAAGACTTGCATCTCAAGCCTCCCTTACAGCTAGAGGCACCCATGTCTTGCTGTTCTGACCAGTAAGATGTAAGGGGGAAGAATATTTCCTGTGTTACATGAAGGTAGCAGTTTGACCTTTGTCCCCCTTTTCTTGCCTTCCAGATGCCCTCTGGGGACAGGGTACCTAGAGCTATGGCAGCTGTTTTGTGACCAGGAGGCGAAAGGCATGAGGACAGAAATCTGTCATAGGAAGCATGGCAGAATAAAAACCTGAAAAGAGCCTGGGCTCTTGCTGACATCAAGCTGTTGAAACCCTCTAGAGACCCACCTCCCTCTAAACTTTCTGTCCTCAGGTTCAAGCCATTTTCAGTCAACATTTCTTAAAATCAAACACATCTTCACTGTTTATTCTGAACTTGGCTGAGCTGGTTTTTGTTAACAAAGATCAAGTGTACCTTTGGGATGAGTCCTGGCCATCATGGAAACAAAACTTTGAAGGTGGAAGGCACGTGCCAAGGAGAAGGACACCAGTGCTGTTAGTGTTGAAAGTTTAGATGCCCAAGGGGTTGACTATTGGGGCTCATGTTTATTTGGACGTACGTTATGTTAAAAAAAAAACAAATTGTACTTCGTGTATGATAAAACTTAAAAGCTCTTTAGGTAGTTAAGTGACAGATTTTCAACTTGAAAGGAGACTTAAGGAAATGTGAATAAATAGAATTTATTAGCACGTATGTCTGAAAAAGTCTAGGTTGATGGGTTTTAGGCCATCAAGGACTCGAATTTATGTCATCGGAAGCATTTCTTCACATTTCAGGCTCCTTGTGTGGGTTCCGTTGGGGCAGGCTTTGCCAGGTCGTGTGAAAAAGGTTGCCAGCAGCTCCATCCCATAAGTTTAACAACTTCATAGGAAGCGAGTATGACTTTCCTTTTGCCCTGGGTTCCAGCAGAAGTCCCTTGGCTGGCTGACGCTTGCTGGTTCTGATTGGTCCGACTGGGGTTACATACCTATTATATTAGTTACCCGGGGCTGCCGTAACAAATTCAAACAGCAGAAATTTATTCTCAGTTCTGGAGGCAAGGAGTTGGAGATCAAGGCGTTGGTAGGGCCACACTCCCTCTGGCTCCTCCTTGCCTCTTACAGGTTCTGGAGGCCCCTGACCTATGGCTGCACCACCACAACCTCTGCCTCCGTCTCCACCTGGCCCTCCTCTCCCTGTGTGTCTGTGTCTTCGCATGGCACTTTTCCTCTTCTTATCCGAACACCATTATACTGGATCGGGGCCCACCCTAATGGCCTCATTCCAGCTTGATTACCTCTACAAAGACCCTGTTTCCAAATAAGGCCACATTCACAGCTGTGGGAGTTAGAACTTAACCTATTTTGTTGAGGGACACAGTTCAACCTGTAACACCTGTTCTTGAATCAGACACAGGTCTGGATGATGCGATGTTCTGATTGGCCAGGCCTGAGTCCCATGCCCATCCTGACGGAGGAAGGGGTAAACCCCTGGGAATTTAAAGTAGGCGAGAAAGGTTCTCCCCTGGGACCCTGTGGAGGGTGGGCCGTGGATGCAAGGCTGGCAAGAGCAGTCGGTGGTTCACCAGCAACCTGCCTCGCTCGAGGACCCAGGCTTTTCGTTTGTGTCTTCTCGCCCGCTTCAGTACCCGCCCCTGCCCTTCCATTTTCTGACTTTGGTTAGCTGAGTTGGGAGGAGGATGGAGAGAGAAGGCAGAGGCCATAGGGATTTCCCTACTCGCTGTTCACCCTGGACAAAGGCTTATGGGGGGCATCTGATGGCGGCAGGTGGCTGGACGCCAGGTCGTGTACACTGCTTGCCCGTCCACCCTCTGGGTAGTTCCGTTGACTGCTGCTGATGTGGGGACCCGTCTGCGTCGGTTCCTCAGCAGCCGAGCTTTGACGATAACGACCGATCCGTTTGCCGGTTTTGTTTGCTCGAGAGTTTCTCAGCTGCCGTGAGAGGCAGTGTCATGGCGCAGGAGAAGGTGGTTGGAGTGTCCCGTCCATGGAGAAATGGAAAAGTACTGATTCCCTGATTCTGCCCCTGGCTTTCCTGGTGACCACTCACTTGGAGGTATTTTGTTTTGTGCTCTTTTCCCCTAGTCTTTTGGGCTGTCCCTCCCTACCTGGCCCTTCCCCGTGGGTCCCGAAGCTGCAGAGCACCCGGGAGCCTCTGGGCACTAAATCGTGTCCAGCCGTTTCACCACTTCCTGTAGGCAGGTCTTATCTCTTTTATGACAGGGACATGGTTCATGGTTTCCTTTTATCAAGAGCACCCGGTGGGGGACACGCTGGGGAGGAAATTCGAGCCAGGCGGTGGGAGGCAGCACAGATCCTGGTGCCCCTGCCCTGGGGCCCTGGGTTAGCACAATTCCTCCTCGACAAAATAGGAAAGGAACTAGCCCGAGGCTTGCTCAATGGTTGTGACTTTCCTGTAAGCGACTTCCTGTAAGCAAGTTTGTGCGTGTCTGGGACCCTGAACACAGCCCACAAAACGGTCTTAAGTTGAGTTTATGGTCGGCCTGGGAGGTGAGATCAAGATGGCCTGAGAGTTAAGATTTGAGTTGTGTTCAGACCACACACAGGCAGAAAAGAGCCTGGTCAGGGAGGGGGTGGCAGGGGAGCTGGGGATGTGCAGGCCACAGGGCATGGGGCCAGGTTCAAGGACCCGGAGGGGCCAGAACAGGGAGCCGCTTTGGGAGGCAGTGAGCTGGGAGTGGGGAAGGAAGGCGGGGGCAGTGCGGGTTTGTGTAGGGGCACTGGGGAGCCATGGAAGGTTTTTGAGTGGGTGAGGAGAGCAGTTCAGGAAGGATGCTCTGGCAGTTCTGGCCCAGGGCGGACTGAGTTTCTCCCAGGCTAGAGACTGGACTCAGAAATAAGTTCCGAAACAGTGAAAAGTCTGAATTAGAGAGTTCAGTGAAAGGTACTGAAAACATAACTTAATTTTAATTACTGGTTCTTGTTAATCAGTCCCCTGATTTGCCTGTAACCAGGGCCTCTAACTGGCTCTTGAGTGCTGTAGTACCTTTCAAGAAGACACAGCATCTCCCTTCCTCTAACCTTTGCCTCCATCCTGGTGATTTGTTGAAGAGCCTTGTTATGAGGCAGCGCAGCATACTTCAGGCCTTGTGCTCTGCAGCAGGGCTCTTTGGGGTCATTAGATGAGTTGAATTCAAAGGCTGCACTGAGGGCTTCCCTGGTGGCACAGTGGTTGAGAGTCCGCCTGCCGATGCAGGGGACACGGGTTCGTGCCCCGGTCTGGGAAGATCCCACATGCCGCGGAGCGGCTGGGCCCGTGAGCCGTGGCCACTGAGCCTGCGCGTCCGTCCGGAGCCTGTGCTCTGCAACGGGAGAGGCCACAACAGTGAGAGGCCCTCGTACCGGAAGGCTGCACTGAAATCCGCCCCCCAGCACATGCACACACACGTTAGAGGAGTTGAATTCAAAGGCTGCCAGAGGAGCCTGAGGGTTTGCCCGGAGACATACCTGGCCCATCTGCCTATTTCTGAGAGGTGAGGCTTGAAGATTTGATCTGATCTTGAAATGCTCTGCGTGCAGTGGTGAGGACCCGGCGCCTGGTGAATCATCGTCATCAGACCTGGAACTTCAGACGCAGACTTTCATCTCAGGCTGAAAGGCCGCCTGGCCTGGGCTGTGAAGTCAGGGTTCTTTAGGGGACAACTTACAGGGATGGGGCCCTTAAATGTGCCTTCCCCCCACCTCTCTGGCTCCATAGCTGGACTGGTGCTGGCCCTGGAGCCCCAGAGCCTGCCCCTGGCTGGGGTCCCTGGGCTGGACCCAGTTGGCACAGTGTGGATTTTCCTCCTCCTTCCTTCCTAACCAGCCTGGGTACCTGAGGCGGCCCTTCCCGCTGGTGTGAGACAACGCCCCTCGTCCCACCCCCACCCCCCCGCACCGACCCCACGCCCCCGCTTTTCCTCCTCCAGAATCTGAGATCCCCATGGAGTTGGGGGGTGGTCAGCATTGATCTGTTATCGCATATCATGAACCCCAGGCCCTCTGTGGGCAGCTTTCAGTCCTTTATCTGGAGGCCCTGTGGGTTATCCACGTCCCAGTTTCCACCTGCTGCCAGCCTCGTGCAGCATCACTCGCCAGGGCCGTAGCTCAGCAGGTGGGGGAAGGTGGTTAATTAGCACTGGCCTAGGCTTCAAGCTCAGTGTTATCCTGGACTCTCAGTAATTACTGCCTGACCTTCATTCCGTTCCCCCCACTCCCTTGCGGCTGGGCCTCAGCCTCCGCAGCTGTGTAGAGGGGGTGGACCTGGGGACTTGGACAGTACCTGGCCTGCAAGTGACACACTTGGCCCACACAGGACATTTACGTTTTTCTCTTTGAATTCGTTGCCACTTGCCCGCAGTCCCCGCTGCTCCCTGTTACCCCGCACCGGCCGCCTCGTTGTTTATGTTTCTTGTGCTCCTCCATTTGCTCATAGGCTTGTCCCCGTGGAATTCCCCTGCGGCTGGTGGCTCTGGCCTTCCTGGGTGATGGGGCCAAAGGGGAGAGCGGCGAGAGGCTGGTCCTTTACAAGCCAGATTCCAGAATGATGGGAGCAGAGAGCTCTGGGGGAGGGGAGAAGGTTCCCCGTGGGCTCAGAACTCAGGGTGGGGATGGGGTCTGCATACTGGTCTCTCAGGCAGCAGCTGTGTCAGGGACAGAGTTGAGAACAGAGCTGCAGGAAGGTGTGGGTGGGCCGTCAGGGGTCGGGGGTGTGGTGTGGGAATGGCCGTGGGCAGCTCCCTGCAGGATGCTGGGCAGGGGCCAGGCCTGCCCCTGACAGGTCATGGAGAGATTGTGGTTTGAGCGTGGCCCCCAGAACCCTGATACACTCCAGGAAGAGGCACCTGATTATAGTGCCCCTGGCCTTAGGGCTTAAAGATCTTGGAAATCCAGTCTGGCTTTAATCGGGCTACAGATAAGAACTAGCCTCCTCCCAGCCCGGCTGGGGCCGGCCCAGGCCGGGGTGCACAGTCCCCACCGGGCGTATTTTGTACTTTGCTCTTCCAGGCGCGTAGGGCTGGGCAGGTGGAGCTGCCTGTTGGTGTGGCCTCAAGATGGCATTGCCCCTGCTTGACAGGGTCGCAGGTTTCCTGCTGGTAACAGCCCCAAAGGGAAGAATGGTCAGTGGGTTGACCCACACGTGTGTTAAATGTTTCCTGCAGTGACCCAAGAGAGCATGTGGGCTTTCGTCACCTCCATCCCCACTTGTGCTTTCCCGCTGGTATTCCTGCCTTCAGAAGCCCACCTGGCCTGTCTTTTACCTGCCTCCCCCAGGGAACCCTTCCTTACCTCTCGCCTTTCCTCTCGCCTCTCTGCACACACTGGGGTGGATTTGAATCCTGGCCTCTCTTAGCTGTGTGATCTTGGGCAAGTCATTTTACCTCTCTGAGCCCCAGCTTTACAGCTGTGTGTGTCCTGAAGCCACCCGTGGCCCAGGTGGCTGACCTGGGTTAGTATTTTGTGCCAATACCAAGCTGTTTTTAAATTAAGACTTTTCTCAAAGTGTGGGCCTCGATGGGCAGCCTGGCTTTCTTATCCTGGGAGTAGCTGCGTGAGAAAGGTTTTAGGGATAGGGCTGAAACTTTAATTTTCTTCTCCTTGTCTGAGGCTCCTTTCCCTTTCTCTGCCCACTAGCATCTCCCTGTGTTCCTGAGCCCCACAACGTCCTGAAGCCAGGACCTGGGTCACCCCACCAGCCCCAGTTCCCCCTGAAATGAAGACAAGGCAGACAGAAAAGGGACTTTTCTTCAAAGCCCTGTTAGGGCCCAGCTCTACCTGGCCCAGTTCCAGCCACGTCCGTGGAAAGGGTGTATGCTCAACAACCTCAAACCAGTGAGATCGCAGCCTCAAACAAGTCCTTTTGCCAAATCCTTTTACACGTTGCAGGGGGGCGGTGACCTGACAAAGTAACAGGCGTTTTCTAAAACTTCCAGCATCCAGGCCCACCCAGGGACTGGCATTGAAGGTACCTGGCTGAGGAGAGAGGGACTGTCTTTGTTCTCAGCTGTACTTTCTGTTCATTTATGGCTGTCATTCATTCAGTGGACGTTTATTAGAATATCGGGGCAGCAGTAGGAAAAACATGTTTCACATGTGTTAGATCTGTGTTTCAGTCCTGGCTCTGTTCCTCTGAGACCTGGGACATTTATGGTATTTGTACTCTAGAAGGTTAATGTCCTTAACTTAAATGACTTGAGCTGCCCCCGCTGCGGGGGGCGTCCTGAGGGTTGAGATGGGCCTGAAGGTGCCCGCACGTGGCAGGTGCGCGGTAGGCCACCACCGCTGTTGTCATTTTGTAGATGGTGTGCAGTATTAGACACCGTGGGGGGCACAGGCCGGGTGAGATGGGGTCCTTGCTACCGGAGCTCATGGTCAGAGAGGGGCGGCCACAGTAGAGCTTTGCTGTATTTTGGGGGTTTCCAGCATCTGAACTTCTCAATTTACATGTCTTCCCGTGGATCACGGAGGCCAGGCCATCCTGCACTTGGACGTGGACACATGCTGGGTGTGGGCACATGCCAGACCACCTCCTGGCCCTGCTGTCCAGGAAGCAGGGACAGGGAGCATTCATGGCCGCGGAGGCAGGTGCCAGCCGGACGGGGAGGGCACATGCCTGGGTGTGGGCCGCGCAGTGCGTCCTCTTCTGACTGCTGCAGGGCCCGCTTTGCTTGTGCTTCAGGGTGCAGCCTCCCTTGCCGGGGTCCGGTTTCCGGGCGTGGCTCTCCTGGCTTCCTGCCGACTCTGGGCTGCACGCTGGCCTTTTTAGTGGGGCCCTGTTCATGGCAGGCCTGGGGCAGTTCTGCGCTCACACCCCAGAACCCACTGGTCTCTGGGACTCGGAGTAACACATGCTGAGAGCAGGGAGGGGGAGAATGATTGCCATGCCTACCTGCGGGGAAGGGTCAAGGAAGACTTCTTGGAGGAGGGGGCATTCAGAGGGAACTTTGTGGGATAAAAGGCCTGCCGGGAGGAGGTTGTGGGCAAGGTTTGGACAAGTGTGACCGTGAGGAGAGAACATAGAATTCAGTTATGCAAGGGGTTCCTTCCTCCCTCCCTCGTCTTTCCTTCCTTCCTCCCTCCCGCTCCCCTTCCCCTTCCTCCCTTCCTTCTGGTCAGCCTGCCTCATTCAAAGCCCAGCTCTGCCACTTGCCAGTACAGCCTGGCCCTGGCCTCATAGCCTCTTAGAATCTCTTTCCTCATCAATCAGATGTGAGTGACAGGAGTGTTCACCTGCTGGGGTCTTTGAGGAGTAAAGAGTCGAGGACAGTGCCTCGTGAGTGAGTGAGTCGTGCTGGAAGCCAGGACCGTTGGTAAGCAGGTAACCCTGACCTCAGGCCTGCCATCGGCAGTGGTAAGAAAGGCCAGGGCAGGCACAGAACCCTGTGCCCCTCAGACTCCTGCCCAGGGTTCGTCCATGGCAGCTGTGCAGGATCAGCTGACACCTGCTGCCCCGACTCTGTGTTGACGGGGAGGAGAAGTGCACGCGGAGCGTCTGCCCTGCGCTCTGTGCGGCTCGCGTCCTTTCTCCTTCCAGCCACTCGACACCTTGTGAAGCAGGTACCCTCCTTCCTTTCTAGCAGGTGAGGTTAAGTGCCTCGCTCCGCCCCAGGGCCATCCAGCAGGTGGGCCAGGACCTGCCACCGGCTCCCTCTGCCTCGCAAGCTTGGCTGTTTCCACAACCCCATGTGCCCTCCGCGCCGGGGGTGGGGGGAGGCAGGCTTGGTGGGGGACAAGGGCAGCACGCCAGAGTGGCCACAGAGCCACGGCCTGCCCGGGCCCCCTGAGGAGGGAGTGTGTGAACATCCCCTCTGGGGAAGGCTGGGAGCTCACCAGCTAGAGGAGACGGAGGAACGGGCCCCCGAGACCTGACCCAGCGCTGACCTTTGACACGTACTGCGTTCATGGTCGGTGGCGGGGAGGGGGGAGCGGGCACGGGCAGTGTGACAGGGGACCCTTGTGCTGTGGCCGGGGGCTTGGACCTCACTCTGTCCTTGGTGGGAGCTGGTGCAGGTGGGGGTGGCATGGTGGGCAGAGACCTGCCTCTTCCCCTCCCCCTGCTCTGTCCTTGTACCTTAGGGCCACGCCCGGGACCCTGGGCCCAGGCCCTGTTCGTAGCAGGAAGCACACCTTGGTTCGTGAAGTCCCAAGGATGGGCCTCGGGCTTAACATCTGCCCTCACGCAGACCCTCAGAGTGCTCAGTTCTCTGGTCTGTAAAATGGGTGTGGAATCACCTGACCGTTCTCTCCTCCCAGGGGAATGGTAAGGATGAAGAGCCTGCCAGATGTGTGAATAGGTAGGTTTTAAAATTAAGGCAGTTTTACCCAAAAGGAACAAAACGTTTCCTGAAACCATGGGAGATGCGCTGGGCGTTCCTTGGGTAGCCTGTGTTGGAGGTGGGGGGACCCCAGTGTGTGCTCTCACCCCATCCAGAAGAGAATGGTCATTTGGGGGTCTGGGGAGCTGGATGCAGAGGCAGTGGGTCTGCAGAGCAGGGCCCCCTCTGGAGGAGTTGCTGAGGGCAGAGAAGGTCCTGGAGGAGAAGTGAAAACGCCCCTTTCCCTCCCACCTCGGCTTCGTGGACGGCGACGGTACCAGCCAGGGGCTGGGGTCAGCCCATCCAGTGGTATTGAGGCCACACACCGGCCCGGGCACTACCGGCCTGCTGGAGGTGCCAAGTGGGCAGGGCACGTTGATCCCGAGAGGCCACCAGGTGTCAGGAGCCGCTTCAAGTGACCCTTTCCGGGGCTGGTGCCTCCTTTCCCCCCTTCAGTGGTAGCTGAAGCACAGGGGGGTTGAGTGGCCACCCAGGCAGGGTCTGTGGGTCTTAGGTTTATAAAGAACTAGACACAGAGCGAAGGAGGATTCTTACAGAAGTTCATGGGCCGATTAATTGAGGAAATCCTATTCCAAACAAGGAGGTGGGGATGCAGGGTGTTCCTCGGAAGCAGTGAGCAGGAAGGGGTCTTGCTTGGCCGACAGGAGCCTGGGGAGGGCAGATTGGGGCCGGACCCCAGCTGGAGGCAGGCACTCAGGAACTCTGGGCTTGGGCTTCCTTTGGTAGCATAAGGGGAGTCATGGGTGGGCTTTTGTCGTGGCTGGGCCCCCTCGGGAACTGGGTGCAGGAGGATGCCCTAGCAGCCGAGGGGGGCGGTCAGTAGCACAGGGAACTTACTGCAGAACTTGGGAAACATCTTTTGGGGCTCAGTTCAGAGAAGAATTGAGCAAGAAACAGGGCACAGGTAGCAGGAGTAGTTGTCGAACATCTTATTTTCTGGCAGGATCAAGAACTGAGGTTTCCCACTAAATGCATTGTTTTAGGCAGTTGCTTGGAGCTTACCTCTTTGTCTTCTGAAAAGTGGTTTTACAGGTTTAACCATATATATTCCACTCCTCTTTCCCTTTTTAAAAAAGAGTATATGGGATACAGTTTAATCCTTTTTCTTACGTTATTGTACAATTAGAAACAACCAAATGTTAAACGGTAGGGAGCTGGTGAAATCAATGATGCTTTATTGGCCTTTAAATGGCAGTGACTTAGAAGAACGTGTAATGCCATAGGAGAATGTCCATTATAGCACTTACTGAAAAGTAAGGTCCAAATCTGTTTATGTAGTGTGACTCCAATTTGGGGAGATATATCTGAAAATTGGAGGGATGTATACCAAGGTAGTATTGGCTACCTCTGAAATCGAGGAAGAATTATCTGGTGTGAATAAGTAACCATCTCTTACAAGGAACAGCTATTCATTTGATCAGGAAGTCGCATTTCTTCATAGCCACATCTGATATCTTTCCAGTCAGCCTGATTTTCTTTGTCTCCGCTGTGGAACACTCTAGAACCTGAGCTCCTGGCAAGCAGAGGAGCCCGAGTCCCATCTGGGCTTCGTGGGGCGCCAAGTGGCATTACTGTCTTGGGCTTTCAGACCGCACCCTTCTGGAAGCTGTGTTTGTGTTCCAGCCCCGCCATTTCTAGCTGCTGTTCTTGAGTCCTGGGCCCGGCTCCCCTGTGTGAAGGGGCCGAGCCTGCAGGTGGCTGCGAAGGTCAGGCTGCTCTATCCTGGAGTTAGATCGAAGCCTGAGCTGGGCCTTCATCTGTGGTTGCCATTTCATTCCAACAGTGAGACCCAACCTTCATGCTTCTTGAAATACCTTAAAGAATCCTTGCTAAGTTTTGAATTTTTGTTAAGAGTCAGTGTGAGTTTGACCCCCGGGCCTGTCTGAAATAAAGGCAGATGCCCCCTCCCCGCCCTTACGAGCAGGTGGGGTCTGACCTCCTGGGTGAAGAAGTGCTCTCCATCTCTTTTCCTGTCATTCTTGCCCTGCTGGCCATGTGAGGGACATGGAGGTGGCTTTGTCCTGGGGCCAGGGGCTTGGCGGGGAGATGTGCTCTGGTTGGGGGGTTGCTTTGCGGCCCCCAGGGATTGGGATTGACTCAGCCAGGCTCTGCCCCAGAGCAGGGAGCCACCCAGGGAGCAGGGGACAGCCCTCAGGGCCAGCCTTGTGCAAGAACAGCCCTGACATGTGGGGTCACTGCCCAAGAAAAAAGGAGCATTGTTGAGTGGATGAGGGTGGGGAGAATATCGGGGTTTTCACTAGCCGGAGGCTCTGTTCTGGGGTTTTCCCAACTCCCCCGCGATCCCCACTGTGGTCTGGGCTGCACCCCTGGCGGGTACAGCCTTTTTCTCCCCTCGAGGTAGCCTTGCTTTGGTAGCTGTCCATCTCTTCCAGCCCCTCCTGGCTCTGCTCCAGGGAGATTTTTCTTAGCATTTCCCAGCTCTGAGAGCCATCCTCTCCCTGCCCCCTGGTACTGAGATGAGTGGGAGAGAAGGCAGCTCGTGTTCTGGGTCATGATCCCAGAGCGGAGAGAATAGGGTCAGTGTTCCCAGGCGATGGGTCCGAGCTTGGGGGGTGGGGGCAGGGGGGAGAAAATATGGAGCCGGACAGAGGAGCCCTCTGCCCCAGGGACCTGCACTGCTGATTTGGGACCTGTGGGGGGAGCAGTGGGGAGGGGCCACCAGCCAAGAGAACAAGTCTGGAGGGTCAGATGGGCTGTGTGCCCCTGGCAGCGTCTTCGAGAAAGCCGTGTTTATTAACCGTTGGTGACGTCAGAAGAATGTGTCATCAGCTGCTTATAAGAGGAGCCTAAGTCCCATTTCTGTGTGTTCTCTCCCTGCCTGGAGTTTATCTTAAACCTCCACGAGACGTTTGCAGTTTTTCTCATTGTGACCTTGACCGTATGCCCTTTGGACATTGCGGTCCTCCGCACCCTGCAGGCATCCTGGGGCAGGGCTGCCAGCAGGAGGGGACAGTGTCTGTCCCGTGTCCTCGTTTGTTCCCCGTGGCCCTCTAGGCTGCCGATCGTGAGCTCCTTGGGACGGGGCAGATTTCACTCATTTCGTAATTGAGGCTTGGGGAAGGGGTGGCCTTGGTGAACACGCCCTCCTACGTGTTTCCGTCCTCTCTTAGGATGCTCTTTGGGAATTAGAGAACCATGAACTAGTTATCAAAAGTGCTCAGGCCAAGGCTGGGAAGCGGGTAGCCACCTGGTACCACATACTTCTTCCCACCAAGTTTTGTCTGGGACATCCATGCCCATGGTTCAGTGCCGTGGGCCCCAGAACGTTATGGACCCCTGGCCGGGCCACGCTCAGGGTCCAGGCCTTCAGGTCCCGGGCTGACTCAGGTTTGGTTGAACCCTGGCTTTCCTGTCTTCTAGTACCAAGGAGGGTTAGACGGGTGCGGCGCTGCAGGGCACTAGTCACCGCTCAGCCTATGGTTATTGCTGTCCTGGACGGCCTCGGTGGTGCCTGGCGGACCACTCCTTCCCATTCCTGGTGTCAGGTTCAGCCATGCCGGTTTCCGCTGCCCCTTCCAGCAGCCCTACTCTTCAAGCCCTGTGTCCGAGGCAACGCTGCCTCTTTGGCCATCTGCTGACCTCCCATTCTCCCTGGATTCCAGATGCAGGATTTCCCTGGCGCTTTGGTCTGCACTGCTGATTTGGGACTCCCTGGTAAATGGGTGCAGATGTGCGCCCTCAGACATACCTTCACGGCTCAGCCCACCGGCCACCTCCTCTGAGTGGACTTCCTGACTGCCTGCTTGAATAACTGCACCTTCATTTGCATCCCTGCCGCACTCTTGGTCATTCTGGAAGAGCTGCTGTTCTCTTATGCCTCACTGCCCCATGGTGCCTGCGTCTGCCCCCGAGAGCCTTCCCTGCCACCCTGGCCTGGGGTCAGGTGCATACACAGCGAGAGCTTGGTTCCTGTGTGTTGAATGAATGACTGTGAAGTAGCCTGGCCAGGTCCCCGGCATCAGCGAGGGGATGAGACAAGGGACGGTGCGCAGGGGCGAGCAAGGCATTGTCCTGGGAGATTCCAGGGGAGAGAGGCGTGTGCTCAGCAGCAGGCTGGCAGGTAGGCCATGGATGCCCAGAGAACCAGCCCCTCAGTGCTGCCTGCGGTGGGGCGGGGAGGGAGAGGCCTGCGAGGAGCCGCCAGGCCTGAGAGGTGAGGGGTTTGCAGGAGGGTGGGGACGTCCAGGCGGAGGGGCCCACCGAAGCCTGGGCCCAGTGGAAAGGGCCCGCTGCCCCGTGTGCTGCAGCTGTCCTCTCCCCCCGGTGAGTTCACTGCCGTGGCTCTCATCTCAGTTTCTGACTTGATCTTGCTGGGCGGGTCAACACGCATCCATTCAGCCAGCAGGGACGTTTGCCGAGTCCCCACCTCACACGGGTGACCAGGACACGCCCCGCCCTCTGAGGAGGAGAAGCAGAGCAGACAGATCATCTCAACCCAGGATGGTCAGTGCTACGGCAGAGCCCACCTCCCATGTCCATTCCTGGCAGAAGGTTCTGGAAATGCACACAAATAAATGAGTATAGGCATAACCGGGCAGAGGGACTGGAGTCACCTTCTGAGGACGCTTGTAGGCTCCCCAGAGAGAAGTCGAGTTTTCTGGGTCAGGATCAAGGAACTCAAGGGTCTCCTTGCCTTCCAACAAATCCCGCTGCTTTACCTTTCGGTAAAGCAGAGACAGGAAGGGGTGGTTGCCGTAGGAACTGCTGGATGCTGCGGGATCTCCCTCCTAAGTCAGCCAGCCTCTGACTGACTGGCTGGGGCAGGATGCTGAGGGAGGGCACCGCAACCAGGGTGTTGGATCAGAGGTTAGGAGGGACCTATGGGGAAAATATTAGATCGCTCTTGGGGACTCACACTTTGGGGGTCTGGGACCCCGGTGTCAGAGCCCACTCTTTTTTTTTTTTTTTTGGCTGCTGGTTTTTTTTTTTTTATGTTGGGTCTTCGTTGCTGTGCGCGGGCTTTCTCTAGTTGCGGCGAGTGGGGGCTGCTCTTTGTTGCGGTGCGTGGGCTTCTCATTGCGGTGGCTTCTCGTGTTGCGGAGCGCGGGCTCTAGGCGCGCGGGCTTCAGTAGCTGTGAGAGCCCGCTCTTTTCTTCCACTCCTGGCTTTGGAGAAAGGCTGTGGGCAGCACCCCGTACCCCTACTGCTTGACAGGCATCTGTCCTGTGCGCACCCCCCCATCCTCGGCCCCCAGCCACTTGGTCCCTGTGCGTTCCTGCTTCTTCCCCCCCTACCGCCATTACTGCCCTGGTTGTACACCTTTCTCTTTGCCCCCGTGCAGCCCAGGAGCCCTCCTGTGCCCTGGTCTTATCCTGCTGCACACGCATACATGGCCTTTCTCTCCCATTACAAACCCTCCCTGGCTCCTGAGACCCCGAGGGATCTGTGTGACCCTCTTTCTGGCTTCTCCTCTGTCCCCAGACTCCCACCTCTTCTCTGACCTGAGCCCCTTCACACGCGCTGGCCCCATCGCCCGCTGCTCAGGATCAGTTCCAGTGTGGCCTCTTCCCTGACGAAGCTTGCTCTCTTTCGGTTACACCCCTCACCCCCGACCCTGGCTGTCCTCACCCCTTGCACGGTCCTCCACTCCTGCCCGGGCCACCCCTGTGGTCACTGTGTACTGATTCCTGGTTGGTTTTCTCTCTGCCTTCGGCCCTGGTCCTTATGCCTGTGCCTAGCAAGGGGCCAGGCCCAGAGGAGGTGCTGGGGGATGTTTGACGGGAAGAGTGTCCCCTATGTGCAACATTGATAAAGGCTCCTGCTAAGATGAGAAAAAGTAACTGCGCGCTAGGCTTGGCAACTCTGTGCGTTGATACAGTGGCTGTTGCTTCGAGTTCCTCCGAGGTGCAACTGTGCTAGTGCAGTTAGTTTAAACTCGATGTCACCCCCTCCAGGACCTTTCTGAACCTGGTACCCCCGCCCCCCAGGCTTAGTTTGGGTGACCCTCGGGTCTTCCTCTCACCTGTAGGACTGCAGTTAATACCAAATTCCACTTAGTCACAGGCCTCTGAGCAGAATCTATGACAACACTTTTGCATTTGCTGATTTGATTTTTTTTAACATCTTTATTGGAGTATAATTGCTTTACAGTGATGTGTTAGTTTCTGCTTTATAACAAAGTGAATCAGCTATGCATATACATACATCCCCATATCCCCTCCCTCTTGCATATCCCTCCCACCCTCCCTACCCCACCCCTCTGGGTGGTCACAAAGCACCTAGCTGATCTCCCTGTGCTATGCGGCTGCTTCCCACTAGCCATCTATTTTACATTTGGTAGTATATATAAGTCCATGCCACTCTCTCACTTCGTCCCAGCTTCCCCTTCCCCCTCCCCGTGTCCTCAAAACTACAGTGAGGTATCACCTCACACCAGTCAGAATGGCCATCATCCAAAAATCTACAAACAATAAATGCTGGAGAGGGTGTGGAGAAAAGGGAACCCTCTTGCACTGTTGGTGGGAATGTAAATTGATACAGCCACTATGGAGAACAGTATGGAGGTTCCTTACAAAACTAAAAACAGAACTACCATACGACCCAGCAATCCCACTACTGGGCACATACCCTGAGAAAACCATAATTCAAAAACTCATGTACCACATGAGTAGCCAGGACATGGAAGCAAACTAAGTGTCCATCGACAGACGAATGGATAAAGATGTGGCACATATATACAATGGAATATTACTCAGCCATAAAAAGGAACGAAATTGAGTTATTTGTAGTGAGGTGGATGGACCTAGAGACTGTCGTATACAGAGTGAAGTAAACCGGAAAGAGAAAAACAAATACTGTAGGCTAACACATATATATGGAATCTTAAAAAGAAAAAAATGGTTCTGAAGAAGCTAGGGGCAGGACAGGAATAAAGATGCAGACTGGAGAACGGACTTGCTGATTTAATTTGTAGACCCTGGGAAAAACCTGCGACTGATTTCATTCCTCCGCCCCGCTTTAGGAAGTGGAGCCTTTGCCGTGCTCGCGGGCTTTTTCAGCTCTCCGCTTTCACTCTGAGTCTCTTCCGGGCGTCTCCTTGTCGAGGCCTCCTAAGCGCCTCTGAGCAGCTGTTGCCGCAGTGAGATGGAACTGCCAGGCCCTTTGCGGAAGGCCCGGACGCCGGCCCACCCCCGGCCAGAAGGGCTGGCGTCGCAGGGTGCGTGAGCTGTCCTGTCACCACTGTCACCCGCTGACCTGAGCTTAAAAGCTGAGCTTAAAGACAGCTGCCCAGAGCCGTCGAGTGCATTGCAGTCTCCCCGTCACGAGTCTTAGCAACCTGTCAGGGTCACCACGTGGCACTCCGGGAAGTTGCTGATCAGAAGTGCATCAGGCTGCCCCCTCCCGTGTGGTGTGTGGTGATCCTTGGGGACTTTCTCCCATTGCAGGGCAGGGGTGGGCAGATACATTGCCTAGGATTTTCCGTGGTGGTTTGGTCAAGTTTCTACATTTCTGTGACCCGGCATTCTCTAGAATTCTCCCAAGTGAGTTCGGGAAGGGTTCTAGCGCCAACTTTCTCCCTCTGTCAGTGGCCAGTGCACACGAGCATTTTAAAATACTTGAGCCCTGCGCTGAAGATGCCAGTTTGACTTGATACTACCCAGCGCCTTTTCAAGCGATTTGGAGAGCACTGAACTTCTCTTTTCCATGGGATGTGTTTAATTTTTTAAAAATGCTTTCATTAACATTATATCAAATACCAGTTTGGAAACTGCCTCAAGGAATGCTCTTTTTGGACTGGAAATAAATGACTATAGAAAGGATACTGCTTTGGGGCTTGAAAAAATAATCTTTGCAGGCTTTGTAGAAGTTTGACTCAAAGTTTTCCTTTCTTATTGTTAAAGAGGAGGCACAAAGAGTGTGTATTTTTGGCCTGGAGAATTCTTAGCCGCTTGTGACGCGAGCTGCCAGTTGCCGTTCTGCAAAGATCGTGGAGATAAAGGCAACATTGAGATGTGTTTTCCGTTGTCAGCAGGAAAAAAAACACCCTGGGCTGGGAGCCAGGGCTGGGCAGGGAGCAAGGGGGCATGGTTTGGGAATCCCAGCTGGGGGTGGTCAGCTATTCTCATCCCACCAGCTCTGGGTAAGAGCCCCGGGGCCCTCATATTACAGACAAGGAAAGTGATGGCCCCCCGTTACTCGGCCGGTCAGTGCAGGCTCCTGACCTGCCCTCTTCAGAGTATCCTGGTTCTTGAAGTTCTTTCTTAAGCCCTCTGTTCTGTGAGGCCATAAAATTGACAACTGTGCATGTTAAGTGCTTCCAGTGTGTTCGAGGCCGGCTGCCGACCCCTCACAGGTGTTAACTTCCAGAGTGGTCTCTTCAGAGAGAACGGAGAGTAACTCCCTGCCCAGTGCCCTCCGGGGGCTTCCCCTCCCTCTGGGGACACCTTCCCAACTCCCAGTCCCGTCCTTGGCAGCTCTACACAACCTGCGCCATGTCCTTGTCCCCCTCCCCCTGAGACTCCCCACCCCCAGTGCAGCCTGTGCTCGGGGCCCCACCCGGCTTTCCCCGTTCCTCCTCCATCATTCCTGGGTCCTTCTCCTTGTTCAGGTCTCAGCTCAGATGGTGGGTCCTTGGGGAGGCCTCGCGTTAGTTCCCTGGGCTGCCCTGTAACGAATTCAAGATTGTGCGGCTTAAACAACAAATGTATTGTCTCACAGCTCCGGAGGCTGGAAGTCGAGATCAGGGTGTCAGCGTGGTGGGTTCCTTCTGAGGCTGTGAGGGAGCGCCTGTGCCAGGCTCTCTCCTAACTTCTGGTGTTACTGGTGATCTTGGTGTCCTTGGCTTGTAGGTGCATCCCCCTGATCTCCACCTTCATCTTCACGTGACATTCTCCCTGATGTGTGTCAGCACCCAAATTTCTCCTTTTTATAAGGACACCAGTAATATGGAGTTAGGGGCCCACCCTACTCCAGTATGACCTCAGCTTAACGAATTACACCTGCAATGCGCCAGTTCCTAAATAAGGTCACCTTCTGCGGTACTGATGGTTAGGACTTCAATCTCACCTTTTTGCGGGGGCGGACAGAACTCAACTCCTAACAGGCCTTCTCTGATGAGTCCGTCCCACCCTCCCCACCCCGGTATGCTCTCTACACTGATTTTATTCATGGTGTGACGCTTGATGGCCACCTGAAATTATTTTATTTATTTGTTTATTGTCCATCTTCCTCCACTAGAGCATGAGGTCCTGAGACAGGGACCTTGGCCGTCCTGTCCACTGTTGTATCTTCAGCACTCAAGCAAAGCCAGGCACAGAGTGTTCACTGCTGAGTGAATGAACGAATGCATGGCTGGATGCACGGGTGGGTGAAAGGATGAGCGAACGGCTGAAAGAGCGGCCCTGCGAAGCAGGTACTCTCATCATCCCCACACGCTGAGATTACGAGAAAACAAGGCCCGGTTGAAGAACAGTCTTTTGTGTCTGATTCGCGAAGCAGTAGCGGTTTCTCTTTTATTTAAATCTTAAAGAGCAGAAGCAAGGCTTGCTGTGATCGCGTTCTTGATGTTTTGAGAGTTTGTCAAATGAGACACGTCTCACCCTATGTGCTTTTGCACATCCTGCAGTCACGTTCTGCTCCCTGCAGACACTCACCCCCGTGGCCCGCGGAGTGCCGTTCTCTCACACCTCCATCACCTTGTTGGCCGCGCGTGTCGTTCGGGTGGAGGATGCAGCATGCGTTGGGTACCAACTTCAAGTCTACCACCTGGGAGGGAAGTTGGCGTCCAGGTCAGTCAGTGCTTGATCTGAAATCCTCGGTAGGAAGTGCAGGGAGAAAGGTGAGAGCCAGTGCAGGGCTGGGGTCGGGGGGGCTCTGGAAGAGGGATGGTGGCATTTGAACTGAGCTGGCTGAGAGCTCAGATGGAGAGCCTCACCCCGTCTCAGCCCAGGCTTTTAGCTTTGGGATGGTCACATGAGGTGAACGGAAGCCTCTCTGTGGGGACTGTTGTCCCTTTGCCTCTTTTCCTCATCCACCCTCTTGGGTTCTTGAGGGTCAGTGTCTGGTGACTCTCCGATCCTGCATTATACTTGGTTGTAGACAGGCACCGAGGCAGGGGCCCTCAAGACGCTCATGGTCTGCTTGGGAGGGCAAGACTCAAGCCCAGGAAGCCATGCGGGTGACCGAGGGGTGGCTCCTCCTTTGCTCTTTTGTGCTGTGGTTGGAGCCCGGCCTTTCCAGCCCCCGGAAGTTCGTGGCCTGCTAGCTTGGCTGAGAACTCAGCTACTGTGAGGCCTTGGGCCTCTTGAGCTCCCTGTGGAGGCCAGGCCTCCTCTCTGCGGGGTGCACGACCTAGTGCTGGAACTGGGGTGTCCACATCACCCTGCTTGTCCCCTGGGCATGTATCCTTGTTTGCTCTGTGGCCCCAAGGCACCCTCGACTTTCTCACCCTGCCAGGCTCGGGTGTCTGCAGCCTGTGCCTGGGGCCACTTGGACTTCTGCAGAAGACTTCGACTGGGGGTTCCAGTGGGCCCTGTGGAACCCCCCTCCCTGAGCACCGTGTAGGCATACTAAGCTAGGGGGCCTTGGGGGTCCTGGCCCCTGGGAGCCGGGACAACGTGCTGAAAACAGAATGAGGGCGATGGCTGTGGGGAAAGGAGCAGGTAAAAGACTGGGGTCAGAAATCCCTTGGGCCTGCCCCCCGCTGGCAGTGCCCTTGGGCAAGTTACCTTGTTCTTCTGTCTTCATTTTCTCAGTGCACAGTGGGGATAACATTTACTTGGAGGGGTGGCTGTATAAGTGCTCAATGAACATTGTGTGAATGGATGGGTAGGCTGATGGGTGGATGGTCTGAGTCTCTAGCCTCAGGGAAGCATTTCAGCACATGTTAGCTGGTCTCTGGCACAGCCGGGCACTGTGCCAGGCTATGCAGGGGTCACAGGGAGGAGCAGGACACAGTCCTGGACCTCAGCGAGGGCACACAGGCCAAGGAGAGCTCTTCTTCTGAAACTCACCAGTGGTGTAAGCGTCATGCCTGGGGCCCAGAAAAGTCCGATCTGAACCCCAAGGGCAGTTACTGGTTGGTCTCGGAGGAAGCGGGTCCAGCAGGCACTGTGCCTGATGAGGGTCTGGAGGGCCCGAGAGCAGAGAAGCCTCCAGGAAGGGAGAGCTGACCCTGCTCCTTGGCACCGTGCCTGCGGAGGGCCTGCTGAGGGCTCAGCCCGGCACTAAGGCTTTGCCAACACTGTCTTAAATGCTGGAGGCAATGACTTCCCTGGCTGTTTGAGATAAAGTTGGCATGCAGATGCCCAGAACTTTGGAGCTGCACGCAAGGGACCTTCATCATTAGGCCGTTGAAGGAGTTGGCCCTTCCTCTTCTGGGGGAGAAGGGTTATCCACGTGTCTGCCTTAACCAGATCGTTGTTTGTTATGCTAGTAATTGGAGACCAGTTGCTGAGAGATTGGGGCATTGGGTCAGGGAGTGTTGGGGCAGAGGCTGCCGGGGTGACCAGCCTGCAGGTCTTGGTGGCTAGTCCCACGTGACCCCCAGCTCCTGAGGTCTCTGAGGGCCACTTTGAGCTCCTTTGGGAGGGAGAGTCGCTCTTGCTGGGAAGGGCCTTCGGGCTGCTGTCCCCTGTCATCTTTTGGAACCAACCCCGCCAAGAAACACGGGACTGGGGCTGCATCCTCCGAGGCCAGGCACCCTTTTGCAGTCTGTCCCTGAGGCACCAGACCTGACTTTTCTCTCAGGAGAGCCCTACTTCTGCCCGGCAAGGCCTTTCCATGTTGCATGTGGCAGTTCTGTCCCCGCTCCTCAGACCTGTGGAGAGTCCAGGGGAATAAATCAGACTCCTGCCCACTTGCCGTTGATCAGGGCCATTGAGTCTGGACCTTGGCTGGGTCAAAAACTTCATCTAGTGACTTGCATTGGAAGTCACAGCTGAAAACACGCCATCCGCAGGGGTGAATTGAGGGGCAGAAAAGGGATGGAAGGAAAGCCCCAGGTGCACGGGGCACCCTTTGGCTTAGTGGCTAATTGTCTGGCTTTGGCAGGAGAGAGACCAGGTTCCCATGCAGCTGTAATGGGATGACCTTGGGCAGGCTACTTAACCTGTGACCCAGTGTCCTCATCTGCACCTCCCGCGGTCAGTGCTTATTAGCTCGTCTGCGGCCCAAAGTCAGGACTCTGTGTTACTTATCATCATTAACAATGATGGTCCATTTTAATGTGGCAGCGTGAACACGTTGAGGAGTCTGATATGAGCTAGGACAAGTGACCTAGCTTTGCAGAATCCAAATTCTCGTCTGCACCTGAGCTCTTGTTAACAGTACGTGCGGGAAATTTCCACTGGTCATTAGTAATGTGAAGACCAAGAATAAGGAAATGGAATAGCTGATCTTTTTGAGTGCACAACTGAATAGGAAAAGCATACCTCCTGCAGTTCTCCTTTACTGTCACCATTTTACACACTCACCACGTCTGATAGCAGGTGTCGGGGGGCTTTTCCCACACCACGCAATCCTGCGACACCAGCTGGGTGTCCCACGGTTTAGCTCAGTTTCGACCCTGACCACCTGGAGATGAGTGTCAGATGCCACAGGGTAAGGACTCAGTCCCACTAGATGAATCCTTGCAGACTTACCAGATGCTGATTGCGAGTTTAGCTTGTTACCTGTGCTCCTGACCCCTCACAGGTTCCCATGACCCCCTCCTCTAGTTTGATTAATTTGCTGGAGTGGCTTCCGGAGCTCAGGAAAACAGTGGACTTACTATTTACCAGATTATTACAGAGGGTTATGGGAAAGGATACAGTTGAACATCCAGGTGGAAGAGGTGCGTCAGGGAAGGTGCGTGGGAAGAGGCTTCCGTGCCCTCTGAGCAACCCAGTCTCCCAGCGCCTCCATGAGCTCACCAGCCAGGACGCTCCCTGAACCCTGTACCTGCGGAATTTTCTATGAAAGCTTCATCACAAAGCCATGATTTGTCGCGATTTCATTTTCCAGCCGCCCCCGCCAAAGGATAGGGAGTGGGGCTGAAAGCTGCAGTCGTGGCTTGATCTCATCATGCCTCGATCTTTCTGGTGACCCGCCCCATCCAGCCCTCCAAGTGTTGCCCCATCAGAATAAAAGACACTCCTGTCATCCAGGAAAACCCCATTTGAGGACAGGCCTGTGTGGCCACCCCCCTCGGAACCTGAGTTTTCAGGCCAGAAGCCTTGTTGTCCTGGCACCAGTGCATGGCTCCTGCACACTTGCTCTGGGTTGGGCTCCGTCCTAAGTAATTTACACACGTTAACTCGTTCAGTTCTCACAACAGCCTGAGTGGGGACCCATGAGAACGACACAGAGCTTCAATAATGTGCCAGGCCTCGTAGCTTCACAGCCACTCCTAACAAGACCCGGCTGCCGAGCACGGTTGTGAAATGGTAACCACACCTGCCTGATGTCCTCACTGGCCTCACTTGCGGCCTTTGCAGTTGAGAGGTCAGTTGCAGCCTGTCTGGGTGTTCAGAGAAGTGTAGACTTTTTTTAGCAGCCCAGGCCTCTGGGTAGAACACCTTGCATGTTGCATCCAGAGAGGATGAATGGCCCCCAGCGGGAGCAGGTGTGGGAGCCAGTTTTCCCGAGTCCCCAGCCTCGCCGATGAACCTGCTTCTTTTGTATCTAGCTGGTTATTGATCATGTCAGGGAAGCACGTGTGGGAGTTTGGGAGCGAAGGGAGAGCTGGAAGTACAGCCCAGAGAACCCTCCAGAGAGCTGAAACCCTGCCTTTGATCTCATCTCGGCACCCCACGCCCTTCCCCCATCCACACTCTCCCCTCTGGGGACTGTATCAGGGCAGACTAACTACCAAAGCCGCAACCCCAAATTCTTAGCGGCTTAATGCACTGAAGATTTATTAGTTGTTCATACCACAGCCCAATTCAGGTCCCCTAGGCATTGGAGTCTTCTGCTGGGTCCTCGGCTTCCAGCCTGCAGATCAGGCATGAGAGAGGGGCGGTTATGGGCCACCCCTCACCCTACCCACCCCCGCACCTTGCCCAAGGTGCCATTCAGGGGCCAGTGCTGTAGGAAAAGCTCTTTCGGCTGAAGTGGTAGCTTAGGGCACCTGAGGCATTTGGAATTGATAGATACAGGAGAGGATTTAATGCAGGTGAGTCCTGCATCTTTGCAGCTGCCCCCTCTACCTGGATTACACCTTCCTTCTGCTGCCCATCCCTGGAGGTCCCATTCTTCCTTCTCCCCTCCATGGCTTGATCTGGACACCTCCTCCTCTGGGAGGCTGTTTCAACCCTCTTAGCAGAAAAGAGTCACCCTGCTCTACGGAAGGTCCCTCCTCCCTGGTCTGCGTTGTTCACTCTGTTCTTTAAAGCTGCCAGCGCATTCAGCAAACGTTTACCGAGCTCTTGCCTGGAGCCCCAGTTCTAGGTCCTGGGGATGCCAAGCCCCAGCCCTGGTCTTTGGGGATCTCACAGTCTTGTGGAGGAGACAGAGGGTTAAAGAAATGCCTTTATACTTGGGAGTTACAGTGCAATCCTGGAGGGATGTGCAAGAGGGTCCTGGGGACACGGGTGAGACGAGGGAGCCATTAATTCTTCCTGTTTGGGGAGGGGTGAGTTCAGAAGTCTGGAAAAGGATTGAACTTCTGAGCTGGGACTTGGACGATGAGTAAGAGCTCACATGTGGACAGGGGGATGCGGGCTGGGGGACATCCCAGGCAGAGGGCTCGCTCTGGCAGAGGAGCAGAGCACCGCCCTGTGCAAGGTCTGGGGCAGCCGGGGCTGCATCCAAAGTGAACAGGTGCTCCTACGGCCGCCTGAGGCCCTGAGTTGAGGGGGCAGGGGTCGTCGTTTGTGCCTGGTGCACAGGTGGGGTCCAGAAAATACTTGTCGAATTAACAAGTGACCAAGCAGAAGCAGGAACTTGTCTGGAGGGCTCATGTGCCACATCTCTAAACGGAATGTTCTCATCCAGCCCTGGGAAGTGTAGTTACGACATCCTCATTTTATGAATAGGGAAACCGAGGCACAGAGCAGTTAAGTGACCTGCTCCAGCCCAGAAGCCTCTGAGCCTGGAGGGGTTTCCAGGCATCTGCTGTGCCCATTATCCCATCCTGTCTTCCTCGACCAGGTGGTGGGGAAGGCGGGGGTAGGCGGAGCCCAGCTCACCTTGGGTCCGGGCCTGGGCATGATGGGGTTGCTTGTTTTGGAGGTCAGAGGTGACTGTTAGGCCACCGGGGTCCGCGGGCCTTTGTCCCATCTCCTCCCAGCCCTCCCCCCACCTTAGTCTGCCTCACTGCCTTCTTCGCTGAGGAAACAGGGGGCCCTTGTTCCCTCCGAGTTCTGAGTGCTCACAGAGCAGCATCCAGCGTTGGCCTCACAGGAGGGCGTGAATTGGAAACGTGGCGCCTGCAGACCCCCTCTGGCCACGGCAGGCGGCCCTTTCATCGGGACGCCTTGTGACTGGCTGAGAGGGACCCTTTCTGAGGAAGAGAACAGGTCCCTGGGACAGTTCCCTTTTCTGCGAACGGAGTGGGGTCAGAAAAACAAAATGGCACAACTGAAGTGAGTTCACTTCCACCCGAGCCCCCATCCCCACTGCATCTGGGAAACGAAGCCTCTGAGGTGCCTCCCCTGCCCCAGGGTTCCCTCCTGTGCAGCGTCCTCCATCTGAGGGTCCCTCGGCTCTGACACCCCCCCTCCTGAGGGTCCTCTCTGCTGCGGTCCCCCTCCTCTGCAGGGTCCCCTCCTCTGTGGCGCTGCCTCTCCCTCCTGAGGGTCCCTCCTCTGCAGGGTCCTGGGTTCTCTCCCACGTGCGCCCAGAGCCTGCTGAGTACCACTCCTGAGGATGCAGCCCCAGAGGGCCTTCTCCCCCTTCCCAGCCAGTGGAGAGAGACTGCCGGCTCCTTGGGGTAGACCCCCTCAGGATGACCAAGGCTTGTCTGGTCCATTGAGGAAAGGCAGTGCTGGAGGGCCATTTATTTATTTTATTTTATTTATTTAATTAATTAATTAATTTATTTATTTATTTATTTATTTTTGCGGTGCGCGGGCCTCTCACTGTTGTGGCCTCTCCCGTTGCGGAGCACAGGCTCCGGACGCACAGGCTCAGTAGCACATGGCTCACGGGCCCAGCCGCTCCACAGCATGTGGGGTCTTCCCGGACCGGGGCACGAACCCACGTCCCCTGCATCGGCAGGCGGACTCTCAACCACTGCTCCACCGGGGAAGCCCTAGAGGGCCTTTTAGAGCCACTGACAGCACTGCTTGTGCCCCAGCAAGGATGCTGCAGCGATGCTGAGGGAGACCATCCAGGCCTGACGTGTGTCCTGATTGCTGTTCTCGTGAAAGGGTTTCACTGGCACAAAAATGCTTGGAAAATACACAAAGGAAGGTGGCCGGCTTCCAAAACTCAACTGTTTACCTTCAGTGGGGCGGCCGGGAACGTGGGGAGCTTATTTTCCAAACAGCCCACGGTTGTCAGGTCTACAGGCCTTGGGTGATGCCAGGCGAGCGTGAGCTGAGGGCATTTCCTGCCCACCTCCTTCCCCAAGCGCACTGGGGCCCCAGGTTCCTCTCAGGGGCCGACTCTGTCCCCTCTTGCTGCATGGGAAATGTTCTCTCTGGGATGGGGTTTCTGAGGCCCGGGGCGCCCTGCCCAGCATCACCATGTGACCCAGTTCTCGTCCATCCGTGCCTGTCTTGGTCTGAAAATATTGGCTTCTTGTTTTGGTGCCTGTCACAGCGGAGCCGCGGTTACAGCACAAATGGGCTTGTGTCTGTGGCATCTCTGAGAATGAGCTATCCTTTGCCCGTGTTCCCACTTCCCACCGGCGGCTCTGCCTTCCTTCCAATTCTGCTTTATTCTGGGAAGTGGAGTTGGATGGGAATGTAATAATGAATCCGCGGACAGAACCGGAAAGGTCCTTGGAGTTTCCTGTTTTTTATCCAAGGGGAAACTGAGGCCCAGGGATGCCGCTAGGCTTTTGCACGGGCCCCAGGACACCTAGCAGCTTGGCTGCGGGCTGAGCCCATTGGTGTCACTGTGTGTCCAGGCCCCAGCCGGGCCACCTCCCACCCGTGAGACCTTGCCCGGTCATTTTTCCTCCTGGGCTCTAGGTGTCCTGGTCTGTGAAGGGGGACCATCACCCCCAGCTCCTGGCTGTGCTGTGAGGACAAATGCCGTTTCCCTTCCCCGTCCAGGAGTCCCAGAAGATGGGCAGCTTCTCAGCTGGTCTCATTTTTGCTGTTTTGTACACAGGCTAGTCACCACGGGGAAGGATCGGTGTCCTTCGGTATTTTCTTTCGGTGAAGTCCATGGGATTTTTTTTTTTTTTTTTTCAAATAGGTAAAATCCCTTAACATCTTTCCTGGCAGACAATAAAAAAGAGGAGTTAAGGATATCAGCAGAAAAGAGCTGGCACATTCCGAACCCTTAACGGAAAAAGAGTTTAAATGAGGGAGGATGGCAAGGTGTGGGCAGGGTCAAAGGAGCCAGCGGGAAGTGGTGAGGCACCCCGAGAATGGCGGGCTGTCACCACCCCAGGCCTCAGGGGACTAGGGGAAGGGAGAGCTTAGAGACAGTGGTGGTCGTGGGAGAGGGGCTGCCCTGCGCAGTGGGGACGGTGGGAGCAAACACCCAGGCTCCTCTCCCCTCTTCTGCTGGTGTCTCCAAATGGCCGGACTCGGCCAGCAGCCAGAGGACAAGGCAGCTGGGTGGTCGTGGCTGTAGAGGACAGCGTCCCGTGGCACAGGGCAGGCATGGGGCGTGGGACAGGCCCGGCGGCAGTTCTGCCTCTGCCCTCTCACCGTGAGGTCCCAGGCAGGTCTCAGGAGTCTGTGTCTGTGGAATTCCTTCTCACTGTGTGGTTTGAAAATGAAAAGAAACGAACGGACATACGTTTTTAGCACAGTGTCTGCCTAGAGCTGTCACCGTGATTTCTTTATGAACGACTTTGAAACAAACAGCCGGGAATCCCGGAGGGAGGGAGGCCCCCCTGGGGGTGGGGCTGAGGGCAGGGATGGCGCTGGTGGCCGTCTCCGGCCTCTGCTGAGGCCACCCAGGGCGTCAGCCAGGTGCCGGGCTGGCGCCGTCCCCTCCAAGGGAGCGGGCCACGCAGCTGGTGGCGGCCGCGTGCCGGGCGGCAGACATCTGGCCAGTCAGGAAGCTCGGTGTCAGGCGGCCCCGGCTGTTGGCAGGTGCTCCTGTCTTGGGGGTCAGGTGATGCCGACTGTCTGTCAGCCAGCAGCTCTGGCTCCCCCCGGGGCCCGATCTTCCTAACCCCACGCTCTTGAAAAAATAAACACGCCCCCCCAGTGGAGCCGTGCCTCAGGGACCCCAGGCAGCCCGCTGCCCCCTCACTTTGTCATCATAGGCCCTGATCTCAGTGTGAAGTACGAGCTTCTGGTCTCTCAAAGCAGCAGCTCTTAGATTCGCGCAGATCACAGCTTTGTGGAGACTGTGTGTAGTTTTGTGGAGAGAGCGTCCGCTTGCATCTCAGTTCAGGTCTGGCCGTGTGACTTCAGTCGTTGGACTTGACCTCCCTGAACCCTGGTGTCCCCACCTGAAAAACCTGGGTGGTAGGGCAGCTGCAGTGTGGCCAGTAAATGCTTTCACAGCGACTCTCCCTCGATCCACAGAAACTTCGTCACCCTGATTCCACGTGTGTATTTTCTGTGTCCCGGGCTGCTTGGGGCTCGGGGACAGAAGTGTAAACACAGGGCCTGCCCCGGAAGGGCTCCAGGTCCTCAGCGAGTTCATCCCATTCGTCCCGTCCTGTCCCACGAGTGCCAGCCCTCCTCCTGCCCCCTCTCCGTGCCGCGGGGACGTGCAGAGGAGACGGGATAGATGGGGCAGCGGGCTCAGGAGCTGAAGTTGTTCTTTTTCTCTGTGTCTCCCGCTTGTAGCTGAACCTTAGCCGGCCAGTCGAGGAGCAGGGCCCCCTGGACGTCATAATCCACAAGCTGACCGATGTCATCCTCGAAGCCGACCAGAACGACAGCCAGTCCCTGGAGCTGGTGCACAGGTTCCAGGTGCGTGGAGGGTGAGGCGGAGGCCGGGAGTGGTTCTGTGCATTTACAGAGCCGTGGAGCCGCCTTGCCGTGTACTGTGTACACACGGCTCTGCCACCGCCAAGAAGACATGGGCTTGTGGTCGGGCACTTCCCTGCCGGGGCCTCCGTCCCGTCGGGGGCGAGACGGGATTGAACCAGGGCACGGTTGGCACCCGCTCTGCCCTCTACGCTGAGAGACCTGATTTACCCATCTGAGCACTGCAGAGTGCGCACGTGCCTGTGCGTCCTCAGCGACACACAGCCACAGCCACAGGCGTTGAGTTGGCACAGGGGCGGAACCCTCTTGCCACCCCTGGAGAAAGGCACCCCCAAGGGCCTTTGAACTGGAGCGGCTGCCCTTGGCCCCTGAGTCCTGCCGTGGTGGAGAGCCCCTCTCCGAGCTCACGGCTTTGACCCTGAGTGCCCATCTCTGAGCTGGGACCAAGTCTTCTTGGCTTTTCCCTTCTCCCTTCCCCGTTTCCCCAGCAGCCTGGGTCCTGACCCCACGGTAACCCGCCCGCCACCTTGGGGGGGCTGCCATTGCCGCCGCTGACTTGCCCTGTGTTTTCTGTGTTGTGGACAAGAGCGTGATTCATTCCTCAGGAAAGCGGCTCGGGGGTCATGAAAAACAAGGTCATGTTATCAGTGAAAATGCAGCTGAGAGAGAGAGGGCCTCCCTGCGGGAGGGATGCTCGAGCCAGCGCTTTGCAGTGTGTGATAACCGGAGGGTTGACGTCCTGTCTTTCTTTATCAGGACAAAGGGGACTCTCATCGCCACATAGCAGCCCTCCTGCTGACAGCATTTTCTTCCCCCATGTGTCCAGGGTCGGTGGCCTCAGCCTCCCTCACTTCCCTGTGGCTCTCGCCCCCTTCTTGACGGACTCTGGCAGATTCCCGCTTCCCATGAGCCCTGGTGGCCCGTTTGTGGCCCTGCTGGTGTCCTGTCCCACTCCCCCACGCAAGTGGGGAGGTGCGCTGTCCACACGTGGTGCCCTCAGGGCCTTTGCCTGGCCAGCAACCTGAAGTCTCTTCCGCTTCCGTGGGGCTGGGAGGCCGTGGGGAAAGGCGTGTTTGGGCTCCTCTGTGAGCTCACCAAGCCTCAGTTTTCTTAGTTGTAAAATGGTGTTAGTACCAGGAAAACCTCATACCGTGTCGGGAAGAGTAAACAACACGATGCGTATGAAGTGCTTCACCCGGTGCTCAGGCCCCAGCCAGTTGGTGGTCGATAGCAGTGTGATCACATGACCCCCTCGAGCCTCAGTTTCCTCTTCTGTAAAATGGGGTTGCTGCTAGGTCCTACTTCTTAAGGTGGGCAGGTGGCTATGAGAAGTAAATGTCTTTGAGTATGTAGAAGTGTCTAATGTTTGCTGAGTTCTTACAGCTGCTCCCACCACTACTGCCTGTGTCATTACTTTCTTAGATAAAGGACTGGGAGTTAGGGAACAACCAACCCTGGGGGGCCTCCCATCCCCTGCTCCCCGCAAGCACACCCACAGCCCACGGCGCAGGGCAGGTGGTGGCTGAGCACTGAAGGGGAACTTGGTCCCCTGTGTTCCTTTTCTTGTGCAGAGAAGGTTGGAGAGCATGTCAGGCGGCATGTGGGGACGTGCAGCTTCAAGGGTTTCAGCCACCGGCTGCGTTTCCCAGGGAGGTCTCGGCTGGGTCCCAGGAGTCTGTCCCACCCGGGGCACACACAGCAGCCGGCCCTCAGATGCCTGAGGTGACCTCAGGATAACCTTCCAGCCTCAGTATCTCCGGGATAAATTTTCACTGCCATCTGTGCTTGAGCATGAAGTGGATATCTGCTAAGGCCGGGACGTTTCCTCTTTTGCGAAGAGCACGCTCCTTTGGGGAGAAGGGTGACAGGCTGCACTTTGCACAGGCCCCGAGAAGAGAGGAGAGGGGCAGGGGCCGGTGGAGAGAGGGACTGAGAGGTGCCAGGTGAGGCCTGCTCAGCAGCACGCAGGCCATCCTCCCGCCACGGGGCCCCGGGCTGTCGGCGCTGACCGACAGGGTCTTCCCACCCTGCGCGAGATACGAGATTCAAGTTCAGAGCCAGGCCATAGACTGACACTTGACCTTGACCGTGCCGTTGTTTTCAGATTCCTGTTTTAATATTTATTCTCGGGACATGAACAGGGAGGCACGGGCTTAGGTGCGGGGAGGGGCCCAGGGTCAGGAGAGGCAGAGGGACGTTCAGATTTCAGAGACTGCGAAGCAGTTCCCCGGGCTTGGGTTTGCAAAGCTGGCCTTTCTGCATTTTGTTGTAAGCAAACGGAGAAAGGTGGTTTGCCCCAGAAGGGGCTCAGCTCGAAGGGCCTTCACCAAAGGCGATACTCGGGTCCCTGGGGAAGTGGCTTGGGGCTGTGTGGGTCAAGATAGATGAGTTTCTGAGATGTTTCTGACAGCCCTAGAGCATTCCGCCCATGGGATGCTTCCATTAAACCTCCAGGACCCAGGGATGGACAGGAGTTCTCAGAGCTGAGAGGTTATGCTTTTTTTCTGGCTGCCCTTGTGGACAGGTTGGGGGTTGTGTGTCTGGAGCTTATGCAGATCACTAAAGCTGGTTGCCATAGAAATCAACTCCCAAGCTGCCACCTCCCCCCGCCCCCCCACCGAAAGGAATACTGGCCTCGAGAGGGCTTGGCGTGGAGAATGATCCGGATGATTCAGTTGTTTTTCTGCGCCAAGGTTCTTGTGGAGCCGACGGCTTGGTGCCGCCGAGGCTCTGCCCGAGATTCAGTTTTCAGGGAACAGACCTGGACAGAGGCCCCCTGGGGTGGTGGGAGGGCTTCCTGGCCTCTAGAGCTGCTTCTTCCGGGGAGCGACCAGAACCTCCTCACTGTGGCATCCAGGGCCAGCTGTCAGGTGTGGCCCGGGGGCCGAGGGGGGTGGCCCTCCTGCTGCTGCCCCAGAATCGTTCGAAGTGTTACGGTGACTGTATTCCATGAGTCAGGTGGCGCTGTCTGGGTGGGTCTTCCTGGGGTTTCCCTGAATGAGCTCGGAAGGAGGAGGTTTGAGTCTAAACTGTCGCCTCTCCTCCCCATCTTCGTTAGCTGGAAGGATGTTAAGTGTCCCCCAGATGGTCCCTGGACCCCCTGTGTGACCACAGGGACAGCTTCCTCTGAAGTGGCGCAGTGCTTGCTGAGCTCCGTCCACAGGAGCCCCCAGCCCGGAGGGGAGGCCTCGGGAAACCAGGAACTGCACTCGCAGACCCCAGGGTGATGCAGTAGGAGACGCGCAGACCTGATCGCCGCTCATCCTGACTAAAAACTCTTTCACACCTTTTCATTACGATGATAGTGAAGACTGTAGCCTCTGACGTGGCCCGTGAGGCCTGCGGTCTGGCCGCGGCCTCCCTCCCCCCCTCCCCAGCCTCATCTTGTCCCACCCGCCCCTTCCTTGCCTTGCTGGCCCTCCTGCAGCAGCTGCTCAAGCTCTGAGCTCTTTTCCACCTCAGTGCCTTTGCACAGGACGTTCCCTTAATTGGAATTCGTCCCCACCCCCAGCTCTCAGCTCAGGTGTCCCTTCCTCAGGGATGTCTCTCTGATTACCTGACTTAGGACACATTCCCTGTCCCAGGCCCTTAAAACTTTGCACCTTTCCTTCCCTCTGTTTGGAAGTTTGTCATTCTCTACTGGTTGCTTCTGCCAGTCTCTCCATTTGGGGATTATAGCTCCGCAGGAGCGGAGATCACGTCTGCTTCAAGCTCCCCGGGTATCCCCTTTGCCGCACACAGTGCCTGGTACGTAGGAGACATGTCTACGTGTCTGTGAAGTGGAAGAGCGTCGTGGGTGCGGGGCTGGTGCAGGGCGCCCGTGCGGGTCAGGGGTGGGAGAAAGTGGCTCCAGTGGGTAGCTGGGCGGGGGCGGGGAGGGCTCACGAGGCAGACAGCACCGCCTTTTGGGTGCATGTGGACCTCCCTTCGGATGTGGGGACCTGCAGGACCATAAGAGTGGAGAGAGTGCTTTTCACACCAGGCTGTGGGGCTTGGACTTTATCCTGAAGGCTCAGGGTGGGAGCGATAAGATCAGATTTAACTGGAACGAGAGACCCTGCTTAGGAGGGGGAATTACCAGTGCAGGATGAACTCCGAGCAGTGGGGACACTGTGGTCATTGGAACCTGGCAGTTTTCTGAGATGGAGAGGGACTCATGCCATTGGAGGCTCAGCAGTGGCCCCTCCTCACTCCAGGGCCCCTGTGGTCCTGAGCGTTCCTTGCTCAGCCGTGAGAGGCCAGCCTCTGAGCGGTCCGGCCCGGCCCTCTTGGGCCGGTGCAGGACGATGCTCCGCCCCCCTCACCTCTCGGGTCCCGTCAGCTGTTTGGTTGTATGAAGTGGATCTGGGAGGGTGCTCTTCCCTCGCCGCGGGGATGTCGGCAGAGAACGCACACTTTGCACGTTGGGTCTTCGTCATCATTACCTGAAAGGAAGTAGCATTTCAGTAGCCCAGCTCCCTACCCCCTACCCCTTATCCTTTTAAAAAACAAGTTTATTGAGATGCACATACCATACAATTCACTCTTTCAAAGTGTACCATCCAGTGGTTTTTAATGTATCCACAGATGTGTACAACCATTACTACAGTCAGTTTTAGAACATTTTCATCACCTCAAAAAGAAACGGTGTACCCTTTAACTGTCACCCCGTGCCCACCCCAGCCGTAGACAACCACCACTTTCTGTCTCTATAGATTTCCCCGTTCTGGACTTTAATATGCATGGAATCGTATAATACACCATCTTTCGGAATTCCCTGGTGGTCTAGTGGTTAGGACTCCACGCTTGCACTGCCGAGGGCACGGGTTCAATCCTTGGTTGGGGAACTAAGATCCCACAGGCCACGTGTAGAGGCCCCCCCCAAAAAAAAGACAATACCATCTTTTGTGACTGGTTTCTTTCCCACAGCATAATGTTTTTAAGGTTCATCCATGTTGTACCGTGGATCTGTGCTTCTTTCCTTTTCACGGCTGAATAATATTCCAGCGTATGGCTAGACCACACTGTGTCTGTCCAGTCATCAGCTGGTGGACATTCGGTGGTTTCTGTCTTTTGCCTGTTATGAAGAACGCTGTTGGAAACATTCATGCACATGTTTTTTTTTTTTTTTTTTTTTGCGGTACACGGGCCTCTTACTGTTGTGGCCTCTCCCGTTGCGGAGCGCAGGCTCCGGACGCGCAGGCTCAGCGGCCATGGCTCACGGGCCTAGCTGCTCCGCGGCATGTGGTATCTTCCCAGACCGGGGCACGTACCCGTGTCCCCTGCATCAGCAGGCGGACTCTCAACCACTGCGCCACCAGGGAAGCCCTCATGCGCATGTTTTTATGCGTACGTGTGTTTTCATTTCTCTGGGGTATACACCCAGGAGTGGAATTGCTGGGGCCGGTGGTCGGTTGAGGAACCGCCAGACCATTTTCCCTGGTGGCTGTACCATTTTAGGTCCCCACCGCATATAAAGGTTCCAGTCTCTCTACATCCTTGCCAACATGTATCTGACTTTGATTTTAGCCATCCTAGTGGGCGTGCACTGGTATCTTGTAGTTTTGAATTGGTTTAAAATTTCCCTGGCAGCCAGTGATGTCAGGCATTTTTCTGCGTGTCTGTCGAACACTTGTATATCTTCCTTGGAGCCCTCCTTATACTCGGTGTGCAAATGTCTAGAGCCCTCAGATTTGCCTTTTTCCTCCTCCAGACTGTTGGGCGCCCACAGCAGGGTGGTTAGGAGCGCTGATAACTGGAGCCCTTGCCTGGCCTCAGAGCTGGCCTCCCCACTGCTTGCTGGCTGGCCTTTGGCATGTGCTCAGTTCCCTCATCTATAAAAAGTGGACAGCCATCGTCCACACCTCGCAGGACTGTGGGGGGACTGAGTATGTTAACACGTGTCCAGCCCTCAGAGCACTGGTGATCCTCGAGGCGTGAGTTGAGAATCTGCTGGGGCCCGGCCCCGGGGCAGGAAGCGGGCCCGCAGGTGGCCCACTGCTCCCTGGCGGTGTAGCTGCAGGCTCCAGTGTCCTCCTGAGATGCTGGAGGACGTCGGAGGGGGTGACTGTCAAGACCCCTCCCTCTCCATTCTGTGGGGACTGGCTCGGCCGCGCCGCAGTAACAAGCAGCTCCTGGGACCCAGCACAGGCCTCCTTCTGCCCTGTACCGCACACCCTCCGAGGGCTGGCTGAGCTCTGCTGCACGTCTGGGACCCGGATGACGGGCAGCTGCTGACGGGTCCTGGTGGTCGAGGGAAGAGACCTCAGTGAAGCTCGTCCTGGCTCTTAGCTTCTGCCCCAAAGTGACACAAGCTGGGGACTCCTAACATTTCAGTGGCCACACGGGTCCTCCAGGCAGGGATCGGGGAAGTAGGAGCCGCCTGCAGGCCGGGGAGCCGAACATGGTGAACAGCAATACACAGGGCCCTTTTCTTCTAAAAAATAAAAAGGACGCTTCAACAAGTTAACATGCACGATGCCCTCGGCCCCGAGTGCGTGCAAGCGTTCACCACTCTTACTGTTAGCGCCTGGCGTGTGAGAACACGTGTAAAACACTCTGCCCAGCTGGAGCACTTAGTGACCACTCAGTTGTGTCAGCTTGTTCTCATACCATGACGATAGTCCAGCAGCCGTATCTGTGACTGTCGGTTGCAGCCAACTTGAGAGTGCTTAGAGAAGTCAGTGAGACAGTGATTATGAAAGTGTCCCCAAGTGAGAGTTGTGCTCTGTGACAGGGGGGTGGAAATATGGACTGTCCTTAGAGGCAGGGCCGGGTGGCCTTCAGGGGGACTTTGGATACTGTGCCTGGCTCCACCGCTCACCAGCTCACCCACCTGGGCCTCGGTTTCCCCGCCTGCCACGCCAGGAACACACCAGGATGCCAGCAGAAGACGGTGGCATTGAGAGCAATGGTACCCAACCCCAAAGGCCATTGCCGTGAACAGCGGTGATCACCTCCAAGACCACAGCTCCGTTTTACTCCGAGACCCCTCTGGCTCCGAAATGATTTCCCAGCTGTGTTGACTCAAACCCTGTCGACCTCAGATGTTTACTGAGCAGCTGTCAGCATGGGGCTCTGTACTGTGTGCTGCAGGCGCAGAGGGCAAGGAGAAGAAACAACAGTTTTTGTTGTTGGAGGCTTTCTAATCTGATTAAGAAGATGACGTCTAAACCTATCAAAAGTTAAGTGAGTTTCTGTCTGTCTTGGGGGCAGTGCCTGGTGGCATGTGGGCCTTCTGGACGGGGGTCAGAGCCCTGAGCACCAGGGAATGATTCAGGCCGTCACCATGGAGCCACGGGAAAGGCCACCGTTTCCCGAGCACATCCCAAGTGGCCCTCTCTGTCTTGGGCACTCCACATCATCTGTCTCATTTGATACTTCTATATCAATCCATGGGAAAAATGGAATCACTTCCCCATTTTTTTAGATGACAAAACTGAGGCCCAAGGAAGTTAAATCACTTGCCTACAGCCAATCAGTAAGAAGGCGGCTTGTGCCCTGTTCAGATATGCTTCAGAGGGGCTTTGGCCGGCAGTGGACGGACCCTGGAGGGTTGAGAGCCAGTGATTCCCGGTCCCTGTCTAGCATTGCTCTGACATCGGTGGTGCCACACGATGATAAAATGTTGGCCGGCAGAGGCGAGGGGAGGCAGAGCCGGGCAGATCTGGTGGCCCTGGCCTGAGGACAGATCCTGTCCTGGGAGGCTGTGAGGTCAGCCTCCCCATGACTGCTGCCCTGGGTCACGAGGCCCCTCCTCCTGTGGCGGAAGTGGCCGCACAGTCCACCCATTGTGCGTCCAGGCCAGGCCAGCGGGCAGTGGCTGAATCTCTCATTCTGCCCCAGGGAGCTTGGGGCCATTTAGGGCCATTGAGTGTCTGCAGGGCCTTTCCCTGTGGCGGGGGAGGCCAGCCCCCCAGGAAGACGCACAGCTCTATGACCCTGCCTGTTACCTGCCCAGAGCAGAGATGGACTTTGTACAGCACTGGGTGGGGCGGTGGGAGGAACGGCCACGCGAAAGCCTGAGCTCACCCGGCGCACTGGCCGTGGTCCCTCTGTGTGTGTGCGTGGACAGTCACCATTTCACAGCTCAGGGTTGGAGGTCTTCTGGGTTTTAGCAATACTCATGTTTGCTACTAATACATTTTCCCAAAGTCATAGGGAAAACCTGTGTATACACATTTCAGGGTTCCTGAGTTCGGCCCTGTGGACGTGTTGGGCTCCTCGAGTACCAGTATCTGGGTTTTGGAGATTGGGATCTCCCACCAAGAGGTCTGTAGTCCCGTGGGTTCTTTATTTCAGGAACGTCTACGGCAGGAAGGTGTCTTCCACTCTCCTCCTGGCCTCTTTGGGGCCATGACTTCCTGACTTGCTTCTGTGCCACCCATGTGGTCTGTGTGCCCACGATAAAGGCCCATGTGGTTTCTTTTGACTTTGTGTAATAAATCACAAAGTCTCTCACCAGCCGAGAGTAAAGCTGCTCTGGTGGGCCACGGGCTGGGCCTCCGCTGACCTCCGTCCTCTGGAGACGGACAGAGTGAGCCACGAGGACCTTCTGTGAGCCCCTCCCACACTGGCTGGGGTCCATGCCCCCTGCCTCAGGCCTCACACACTCCCTGGCTTCTAGCCCCTGACCTGGCCAGTATCTCGCAGTCTCTCCATTGATCCATGAGATCATTTGTCAAATAACCACTGTGTCATTCATTCCACAAGTCTTAATTGAGCACTTGCTGTGTGCCAGGAATCCTAAAAGACATCGCAGATACAAAAAATAAGACATGTCAGGTGGATGCAGCCCTTTCCCCACGGAGTGTGTGTGTGTGAGGGTGTGGGTGGGTGGGTGTGAGTGAGGGTATGTGTGGGTGTGAGTGTGTGGGTGTGAGTGAGGGTGTGTGTGAGTGTGTGGGTGTGTGTGTTGCTATAGGGGAGGCAGGGTTGATGCTAAGAAGACACAAGTAAATGGAGGAAAAGCACCATAGTCTCCATTTATGGTAAGTTCTAGGAAGAAGAAAAATCAAGACCTGTGGTAACAGGGAGGGTGTTATCACCTCTCTGAGGAGGTGACACTTGAGCCAGGCCTAAAAGGCCTAGTGAGCAGGGGGCGGGAGTGAAGCAGGCGAGGGGGCTACGTCTGCCAGGCCCCTTGGCGAGACGGGCGCAGAGGCCTGTGGACCTGGAATGGGCTGGTGCAGCTGAGCACAGCAGCGGCGGGAGAATGTGCGGACCGAGGGTGCGCTGGCTGCCACTTCGAAGAGGGCTGAGGGTGAGTGTGCAGCAGGAAGCGAGACAGTTGTCGCAGCACTAGGGGTCATTGCCAGGGTCACGGCCGGCAGCAGTAGCTGTCTCTGTTCTCTGTTCTGCTGCAGCCAGAGGCTGGGAAGGCGGGGTGGCCTCGTGCAGGGGTGAGGCGCCCAGGCCTCCCCCGGCCCAAGTGGCCCCGCGTCCCAGAGTTCAGCGGCACACTGCGAACTCTGCTGTGGCTCCAGACGGCTCCTCTCTCCCCGCCAGCGGCGCTGGGGTGCCCCAAGTCCTGGCTGTAGCCTTGCTCACCCAGCAGGGCAGGAGCGGGCGCCTGCGCTTGCTCTGGGCACTGGGAGTCTGACTCCGGCTGGAGGGCTGTGGCCCCGGCTGGGCGGGCAGAGCCGGCCTGTGGCCGGGGTCCTGGGAAGCAGCCTGCAGGCAGGGGCCACTCCCCAGGCTCACCTGGACAGGTGTGTGGAGAAGGCGCGCATGGTTAAGACCGGTGCTTAAGGAGTGAGGGGCTGCTGCTGAGCCGGGGCGGAACCGAGCTGCTGGGACCAGGCAGCCCCTGTCCACTTCTCACTTCGCTCAGCCGTTGGCTGTGACACCTGGTCACATAACCACTGGGACCCCCTCCGGTCCCGACAGTGACCCCTGAGTGGAAAGGCCAGCCTGTCCTGGTTTAGTGTCAGGTGGTGAGGAGATGCCTTCTCCTGGCTGGCACCCAGCCCCGCAGATCCCTCCCCGCTCCTGGAGGTGTGTGGCCGAGGTCTCTGTTTGCCTGAGGACCTGAGCAGTGCCGTGGCAGTGTGACAGGGCATGTGACATTTGTCAGGTGCTCAGCCTGGCCAGGCACCTTGCCAGCCTCCCGCTGACGGGAGGTGGAGAACACGTAAGTTTGGTGCTGAGGTCTGGGGACAGAAAGGGAGGTATTGTTCTCGTCGGGGGCCTGGAAGCGGGGGAGAAGGTGTTTGTTGTCTCAGATGGTAAAGTGTTCCGTTTCCTCCCCGCCCCCTCTTCCTCAGCGTTCGGGGTTACACTTTGATGGGATTGCTTTTCTTCATGGACTTATTGTGAGCTCTGTCAACCACAGTGTGTCGTCCCCACGGGGACCCCGGTTTTCTCTCCTAGATGGCTGAGCGAGACGCGTGTCACCGCAGACCGTCTGGGAAGATGACTCGGGCGGATGGACAGTCGTGGGTGGCATCCGGCCTGGAGATGGGATGGGGGTGCCTGTGACCCGGGCACACTGGGGCGGGTGTGCAAGTCACACACCCAGGATGCTGGGGCCCAGCCCCGCCTCCACAGGTGCTCTGCTTCCCTCCCCCCACCCCCCATCTGGAAGGGGTTTCCCTCTGCTCCGTCAGTGGCGCAGATCGCATCCAGTTCATTCTAGAGCCTGGCGCCTGGGTGCTCCAACCTCTTCTTGTCTCTTCTGAACCCCTGGTTCTGTGACTTTTGTTCACCCGCAGGGACAGTGGGGCGTTACTGCTGGCGTTCTGCTCCCAGGAAGCTCCCCAAACGCTCCAGTGTTTCTCCCACCTTCTGCCCCCGGGACAGTGAGTTTAACCAGCCTATTCATGCACTGTGGTTCTGGTGGATTCCGTAGGCATGGCCTTGCCCATGTCCCCTCCGTCTGGCTCTCTGCCGTCTGACGTAGGTAACACATGCACATGCAGCAAATTCAAGGAGCCTTTTCCCACCCCTGCTGCCCGTCCAGCGCATCCCCGTGTTGGGGGCAGCCATGGTTGCAGCAGCCTAGAGCCTTTTTAGGTGAGTTCCGTGTACATGAGCAAAGACGGTCTTCCCGTCCTCACACAAAGCCATTATTCTGTGTGATCTTTCTTGGAAATGATTTCATATCAGTCCTTCCTTCATGCTGCCTTATTCTTTTTAATGGCTGCATAGTATTCTGTTAAATGGCCTTAAATCCTTTTCTTAACCATTTCTCTACTGATAGACACTTAGGATCATGTTTCTGATCATGTTTCAGAAACATGCTGCAGCAATTAAGTATCTTTGTACCTATATCTTTGTGTGCACGTGTATGGAATTATGTGGGATAAATACCTAGAAATAGAAATGCTGAATTTATGTAGTCTTAATTTTGGCTGTTGCCCAATTTCTCTCCATAGAAGTTGGGCCAATAACACTCCCTCCAAGCAAGTGCTGGCCCACGTCCCACCACTTTGGGAGGTGTTTCTAATCGGTTGAATTTGGCCAAGTTGCAGAGAATCGGAGAGTGCCGGGACCCTAGCAATCACCTCCTCATCCTGTTGTTTTTTTCCGTGGGGCACTCAGGGCCCTGGGAGGGGCAGTGTCTGGGCCACCTTGCTCCTGTCTGGTGCTCGTGCACACCCTACCTTTCTCCTCTGTACTCCCTGTGCTGCAAGGGCCTGACCTCCCGGGCCTGAGCTCGTGGGTTTAAATAACGGGTCTGAAAAGCAAAATAGGCCGAGGGGCAAATTGCATCGTCCTTTTCCTTTCAGCAGCTCTGCCGGATCAGAGACAGCATCGTGCCAAAGGTCGGGCGGCATCTCTGTCCTTCCTGAACTGCGAAGCCCGGCGCACGTGCCCCCAAGGCCGGCACTGCGCCTGACGCGCTGCCCAGGCCTCGTCCCTTCCAAGCTTGGCCCCTTAGCCTTGCACACCTCTAGACGGGTCACCGCCAAACTCAGAGCTGGTTCGTCCCTCCCCGCCTCAGGACCCTGTTGCTTTAGGATCAAGTCCAAGCCCCTTGGCTGGTCTGTCTCCAGCTGCCTCTCCCGCCTGTCTTCACCTACGTCCACCTAGCCACGCGGGCCCCTCCCCCCATGCCTCTGTCTTTGGAATGTCTTTTCACGCGTCCCACGCCTGTGACCCTTTGTGGCTCAAGGTCATTGGCTTCCAGAAACCCTCTCTCCCCTCCTCTTCCCCGCTCTCCCACCCGCTCCCCCATGTGGCAACCCTGCCCTACTCTGTTATCACCAGTCACCCCCGCATCTCTGTCCACTTACGAGCCCCCAGTGAGGGTGGGTGGGATGTGGCCGCTCTGAGGCTGAAGAGGTGACCCCCTCCCTCCCAAACACACAGACACACCCATCACGGGCTCTCACCCTCCCTGGTCTCATGCTGTCTGGGAGGCCTCAGGCTGGGGGCACAGACACCTGAGATCTCTCTGGAATACAAACGAGGGTTGATTAAGACCAAGGCATCTGCTGGGTGGGGAAGCCCCCGCTCTCGCTGGGAGCCATTTGAGGAGAGTTAGAGAAGCGGCAGTAGGTGAGGACAAGCCGTCTAACTTGCCAGGCTGAGTCTGTGAGGGCTGGAGAGTCATCTGGTGACTGCAAAGGACAGTCTCAGGGTGCGTATGGGCTTGGTTGGGCTAGTGAGTGGGTGTCTGTCCCCGACATGGAGCCATTATCTGTCACGCGTGCGCCCGTCCTGCTGGCCTTCTTCCCTCTGCTGTGTCCTACCCCCCTGCCAGAGTTGTCCTGTGCAGTCACAGTGCTGTGCACCTGCATGAGGGCAGCAGGCCCTGGGCTCCCATGTAGCAGTCTGGCTCCATCAGGCCCAAAGAGCTTTCTTTCTTTGTTTATCATGTCACAGAATCAAAGAATCCTAGAACCTAAAAGTCAGAAAGGATGTTAAAAATACATTATTCTGACTCTCTTGTTTATAGACGAGAAAACTGAGATACAAATAACTTGTGACCTTCAGAAGTACATGTAAAGCTAATGGTGATTCCAGGACTTGAACCCAGATTTCTAGACTCTGCCTTTGCCTTAACTTTCACAGTGCCTCAGGGTCCTGGTGCTGGGGTCCGGACTACCCTGGTGCTGCAGCTGGCCTGAAAGGGCTGGTCTGCCAGTGATGGGAAGGCAGAAGCCTTGGCTGGCTGGCTGTCAGGGACAGTTACACAGGTTGCACACTGAACAGCTCAGTAGGCTGCAGACGGCTCCCTGTGTGGCTGGACTCAGCGGTCCTGCCCCTAGTATGTACTGGATGGTGCCACAACCTGCTCTTGGCTCCTGGGAGCCTGCTCTCAAGGTTTAGCGGCAGGAATCTCCAGGCGCAGCCCTATGCCAGAGCCGGCTGCCTCTTTAGACCCTCAGCCTATGATTCTTGAACAGCCACGGGTGGCAGGGTTTAGCTAGGGCTGTGGCTGCCTGGCGCACTGTTACATCAAGGCTCTCGGGCCTAGTGTGGGTTCCTCAGGACTGTCCACGGTGTGTGGTTTTCTGTGAGCTCTAATGAACAGGCAGGTATTCTGAGTGGTGCCAGGAAGGCTTTGACTCAGAGACATTGGGTCCTGGCCTCAGTTGATTACAGGCTTCGGTGGTCTGCCCAGAAGATTTGTTAGTTGTCCACCCGGAAAACTCTGCTCAGCCCGGCTCATGACCTCATCCTCACCTGCGGCTGCCCTCCCAGCGACCGGTCTCGCTCTCGGCAGAAGCATATACTGTGCCTCTGAAGGTGGGATCGCTGGCGACACTGCTGCAGTGTTAATCCTCCCTCCACGGGGCCCATTCCTTCACCCAGCAGTGTCCACAGTGGCCCTTCTGTGCGTCGGGCACGCGTCCTTCCCTTGACGCCACGCGGATCCTCCTCCCAGAGGCCGCTGTAGACTCCGGCGTCCGGCCATGCCATTTGTGTGCTCTCCTGAGAAGTGTCTGTCTTCAGTTGTGTTAGTTTGTCTTGATCCCAGATCGGGGACAGATGCAGACTGGCCCAGTGTGGTGGTCCCTGGGGGCCTTTGAGTGAAGAGTGAAGCGGGATGCAGACCCTGGGGTGATGGGAGAAGCAGATGGGCCTGCAGCCTTTCCTTTTTTTTTGCTTTTCCTTGTGCTGCCACCAGGCGCAGTGTGCCTGGCCTCACGGGCTGAACCATCAGGCTAAAGGCCTCTAGGCTAAAGACTTGGCCTGGCAGAACATGAGAAAGGCTTACTTTTTTCCCTTTTAACATAAGTTTTAAAAGAAGGTTTTTAGATCTGAGAAAATGTAAATTTTTTTCAAGTCACAAAATTATTTAGTGGCACCAAGATTCTAAGCTTCTAAGGCTTCTGATTCCCAGTATAGTTTTCATTCCACTAAACCTCCATGACTTGGTGCTTAAGGAAAGGTTCAGCATCACCACATGGTAACTGTGTGCCCACGTAAAAGTACCCAGTCTTTTTTGTTTTATGTAAATAAATAGCTAATGGAAAATTAAAAAAAAAATTTTTTTTTAAAGAATGAACCTGAGTGATCCTGGCTAGAGCTAGAATTGAGATGCTTTTCTTTTTACCCAGGTTTGCTATGCCTGTTTCACTGACTACAAACTAGAGGGCTCTGGAGCCAGATGGTGTGGGCTCAGGTCCCATCCTGGCTACCTCCTAGCTGGGGGAGCCTGGGCAACGTACTGAGGTTCTCTGAGCCTGAGTTTCTCTGTCTATCAAATGGGGCTGCTAATAGGACTTACTATATAGGGTTGTTGTGAGGAATATAGTGTCAGTTGCTGCAGGTGTAGGACATCGTCCTGCACTTGGTGAGCGTTTAGGAAAAGTTAGCTGCTATCATTATTACTGTTGTAATTATCAATAATAGTAACACATCCTAGCATCTTGCCAGGACCTCCATCATGGTGTCAAGACTTGAGGAACTAGAAGCTTCCCGGCTTTCACCTCCCACTTGGTGTGGAAGGAGCTCGTTAAAAGGCCAGCCTTTGTGCCATCAGCTGAACGCTCTGGGTGCCGGTCATGCTCTCAGGAAGAGCCAGAAGGAGTGAGATTATGCTGAGTAAGCCCCAGGTCACCCCCTTTCCTGTGAAAGCCCCCACGAGTCATTTTTAACAGCTACAGGAAGTCATTTGAGTTCTTCCTCAGCACGCGCCTGGTGGCTGAGTGTTAACTGAAACACCCTGATTCGTGGGCTTCTGGGAACCTTCTTGGAGAGTTCTGTGCGTGGTGTGTGGGGTTCATCTTGAGTGCCCATGCTTCTCTACTTCTAGAACCAAGTGATAATCAGGATTCTGAAGTCCCATTGGGGTATTTAGCACAAAAGGTGGTTGTAATTCCCAAGTGATCGCCGCCGTGATCGGTGGTGGTGGCTCCCAGGGCCGTGGAGGTGGTCATGGTGGAATTGGGCCCCGTTTTCCACTTTATTTATTTATTTTTTGGTGGTACGCGGGCTTCTCACTGCTGTGGACTCTCCCGTTGCGGAGCACAGGCTCCAGACGCGCAGACTCAGCGGCCATGGCTCACGGGCCCAGCCACTCCGCGGCATGTGGGATCTTCCCGGACCTGGGCACGAACCCGCGTCCCCTGCATCGGCAGGCGGACTCTCAACCACTGCGCCACCAGGGAAAGGCCCCGTTTTCTACTTTTGATCCACTCCACATGGGAGGCTGGAGTCCCGGACCGGGTAAGCACAAGGCAGGCCACACTGCAGAGCAGGGACTGCAACCCAGGGCCTTGCTGTTTAGTCCAGTGCTTGCTTTCTCTCCGTGCCCACCTTTTTTTTTTTTTTTTTTTTTTTAAATTGAAGTATAATATATACAGAGAAAAGTGTGCATATTGTGAATAGCTTGATGAATTTTTGCTACACACAGATACACCGTGTACCGAGCACCCGATGAAGCAGTAGAGCAGTGCCGCTCCCCTGAGCCCGGCCCAGCCCAGCCCTGCCTGGCTCTGCCCTGCCCTTTTCCTCTCCTTCCTCAGCCTTGGGCAGTGGGCTCCCTTCCTACTAGTGCAGAGCTCCTGTCCTGCCCCGTGACATTCTCTTCCCGGGGTGGGGAACAGGGCCACTGGAGGGAAGGAAGCCAGTTACCAAACCAAGAGATGGACCTTCTCCAATAAACTGGGCGCCGTCAATTCCCTATTCCATGAATGGCTTCCAACCTGGTCCCCACCCCCCGCCACTGGTCCTGGCCAGCAGGATTTTGGTGAAATTCTCCCTCCAGGCTGCAGGTTAACGCGCAGAATGCTTGGCAGGGAGCTGGTGCTGAGCTCACCCAGCCCTGCACGTGCCCCTTGTTAGCATTCGCCGTGCTGTTCCCTGCCCTGCCTCCGCCGGAGACTGACAGCACCCCAAGAACAGGGCATCAGGCTCGCTCCCGCTCTGGGGCTTGCATAAGCGCCTGCTGGATGTGAACCCACGAAGCCATCTTTCAAACAACCGGCCACCCAGAGACCCAGTAGGAGACTCTGCTCGTTCGTGGGAGGTCCAGGCAGCTCCCAGCCTCTCCATCCTCCTCCCACCGCTGGCCCCAGGCTTCGGTCCTCTGTTTCCTATTCTAGACCTGCCCTACTGAGTTGTGGACAGATGAGGACTGAAGCTTACAGAGGCCCCACATAGCAAGTGGGGAAAGCAGGAATTTACGCGGGTCTGGTGGCCTCCAACTCCTTCCTACACGTGAGACCTCTTCCCAGCAATGGCCTTCACTTGGCAGAAGAGGAAGCTGAGACCCAGAGAGGAGATGGGGCTCCCAGCACTCTGTGTGGTGGCCCTTCCTCCATCCTAGCTCGCCTTCCTCCAGAGGCGTAGATTTCCAGAGCCGTCCATCAAACCTGAATTCCCAGTCCTGCCGTCAGGGTTAGAGGCTAGGCGCTGCCCGGCTGGGCTCTCAGGGGCACACGTCCCAGCAGGCAGCCTTCCAGCTGCTGGGTCCCGAGCGTGATGAGGTGAGGCCGTGCCCGGGCACTCCCTCACTCCAGAGCACCAGGTCCAAGGCAGGTGGCATCCTGGACCCACATAAGCGCCTGCTGTTAATGCTGGCCGGTTTACCTATTTTTTCTTGCTTGTACTTTTGGTATCATGCCTAAGAAACCATCGTCTAATCCAAGGTCACAAAGATTTACACCAGTGTGTTCTTCTAAGAGATTTATAGTTTTAGCTCTTACCTCATAGGATTTTTATGTTAAAAGAAATAGTACTTGCCCACCGCTTTACCCAGTGGCGTGCGTGTAGCCAGTCCTGGGTAAATGGTAGCTGCTGCTATTCTAAATTATTATCAATTATGATTATTTATTATCATCTTTACCATGAGTAACTCTCATTGTGTTTCCCATCTGGGTGGCGGCCTCCTGCTCCTTCCTGAAAGATAGTGTTGCTGTTCGGACTCATTTCTGGCACAATTGTGGGTGCAGGGAGTTGAAGAAAGGGAGGACCTCATTACTTTCCCCACTCCCTCCATTTCCCCCCAAACTTTTTGTTTTGGGAAATTTAAAAATGCTTGAGAGGATGCTGCAATGCACTCCCCGTACGTCACCCAGCTTCACGAGTCAGCAGCTCGTGGCCGCTGTGCTTTCACCTGTGCCTCACCTACTTCTTCTTCTTCTTTTTTTTTTTTTTTTTTTTTTGCGGTATGCGGGCCTCTCACTGTTGTGGCCTCTCCCGTTGCGGAGCACAGGCTCCGGACGCGCAGGCTCAGCGGCCATGGCTCACGGGCCCAGCCGCTCCGCGGCACGTGGGATCTTCCCAGACCGGGGCACGAACCCGTGTCCCCTGCAGGTGGACTCTCAACCACTGCGCCACCAGGGAAGCCCCCTCACCTACTTCTTTCCCTGTGCCCGGTTATTGTGAAGCAGATGCTAGACATCATATTTAATCTGTAAATTGTTTTAGTACACATCTCTGAAAAATGAGTCATCCCTTTTTTTTTTTAATTGAAGTGTAAGTTGATTTACAATTTGTTGATCTCTGCTGTACAGCAAAGCGATTCAGTTGCACGTATATATACATCCTTTAGTATTCTTTTCCATTATGGTCTATCACAGGATATTGAATATAGTTCCCTGTGCTACCACTTCCTAGAAAGAGACCTGCGGTGTTTTGGGGGAGTGGGCCAGAGCCCTGTTACCTCCTGAGGATCCGGGGGGTGGATGCTGGGTGCCTTTCCTGCTTCCCTGTGAGGAGCGGGCTGGCCAGCTGCAGCTGGGCTCTGTCAGGACCTGAGCCGTCTTGCAGAGGGTTGCTCGCTGCAGCCTCGGCTGCCCTGGGCTGGGGACCGTGTCATGCTCCGGTTGCTCCCCGCAAGTGCAGAGGTGACCCGCCCCCCTGTCTGCCAGGCAGCGGGCTCAGAGATCTTAGGTCGGGTTGGGCCCTAAGGGTCTGTGTGCTGTAGAACCATGAGAATCCTTTTTGCTTTTGTATCTACCAACTCTTCTCTTTTTTTTTTCTTTCTTTCTTTTTTCAAAATTTATTTTGGCTGCACCGTGCAGCTTTCAGGATCTCAGTTCCCCGACCAGGGATTGCACCGGGGCCATGGCCGTGAAAGAGCTGAGTCCTGGGGCTTCCCTGGTGGCGCGGTGGTTGAGAGTCTGCCTGCTAATGCAGGGGACACGGGTTCGAGCCCTGGTCTGGGAGGATCCCACATGCCGCGGAGCAACTACGTCCGTGAGCCACAGCTGCTGAGCCTGCGCGTCTGGAGCCTGTGCTCTGCAACGAGGCCGCGACGGTGAGAGGCCCGCGCACTGCGATGACGAGTGGCCTCCGCTTGCCACAACTAGAGAAAGCCCTCGCAGAGAAACGAAGACCCAACACAGCAAAAAAATAAAATAAATTAATTAATAAATTCCTACCCCCAACACCTTAAAAAAAAAAAAGAAAGAGCTGAGTCCTAACCATTAGACCACCAGGGAACTCCCACTACCAACTCTTTTCATATCTGTCACTGTCATCTCGTTGTCCATGGCAGCTCCCTGAGATAGGTTTTATTCACAATGTACGTTTACACACAGGAAATGAAATGTCAGAGATTAATTCCAGTTTCTTCTTCACAGACATAAGGTGGCAGAGGCAGGATTTGAACTTGGGACTCCCACCTGCATTTTCTATTAGCTGAGAGCAAATCCTTGTGTCCCACTCCTTCTCCTTTCCTGGCCATACATGGAACTGCAGAGGAAATGGTATCTCTCATGTTCATCTCGGTTCATCTCTCATTCGGCTTAGATTCTCAGTGGGGAAAACTTGACCTGCCCACTCCTCCCCAGCCCAGCAGAGGGCCCGGTGCCCCCTCTTGGCGTCATCACCCCATGGGCCTCGGGGGGCGGGGGCACCTGGCCCATCTTTGCTCCTTTGTCAGTATTCTCTAGACTTCTTCCTGGCCCTGCTGACCCCGAGCTATATATCTCTGCGTTTCCCTTGCTTTAGCTGCTTAAAGCCAGACTCTTCCTTGTGAACTTCCAGGATCCCTTTCTAGGTGTTTCGAGGCAGGCTGTCTAAAAGAACATGTGTTTACCGTTTGCCATGGAGACGGTTTGGGCCTTTCTTCCTCGAGTGGTGATAAAACGGTAACAGGGCTCTCACCCTTCCAGCAATTTGTTTGGCAATTCTAAGAGACCTGTGGAAAATGCATGAAGCCTGCGATACAATAGATAAACTGAAAGGCTCGGAAGAAAACCCGCTTGAGGATGATGGGGCGATTGGAAAAACTCTTTCTTTGCCCTCTCCGTCCTCGTCCCAAAAGAGATCATGTTTAGGAATAATTCCTCTGTTAATTCTGATGCTTTCATCCCGGGTCAAAAGCTTGTTGGTGCCTGCTTGTCACATCTTCCCTCCTTTGGTTTCTTCTAGCTTCTTTGGCTTCAATTCACGTCTTAATGAGTCTGAGTTCTCTCAATAAAGGCCGCTGCCCTAATGCACAAGAGTGGAACCAGAACCAGCTTTGTGTTATCTGCCAACCATGTGGACATTCTTCTTGGTACTGCGGTGGGGACATCTGAGGGCGGGTCGTGGTGTACTGGACCTCGGTGGCTGGGGGAGAATTGGGCCAGCCCGTCGAAGCAACGTCTCTGATGTCGCCTTCCTTTTGAAGGAAAGCAGTGAGCTTGTGTGTGTCCCTGCCATTACCTGTAATGCCTCTACCGGTGGCTGCCCGTCCTGTTCTAGAACAGCCCCATGTGTGTGGCCTTGAAGTGTGTCTCCTAAACACTCCTCCTAGGTTTCTCCAACTTATACTCGCAACTCACAGACAAGGAAACCGAGACGAGAGAAACCCAATGGCTCACCCGAGGTGACAGCGGAAGGTGATCACAGCGGGAGACTGGGTTTCTTCTTTTCTTTCTTTCTTTTTTTTTTTTTTTTTTTTTTTGCAGTACGCGGGCCTCTCATTGTTGTGGCCTCTCCCGTTGCGGAGCACAGGCTCCGGACGCGCAGGCTCAGCGGCCATGGCGCACGGGCCCAGCCGCTCTGCGGCATGTGGGATCTTCCCGGACCGGGGCACGAACCCATGTCCCCTGCATCGGCAGGCGGACTCTCAACCACTGCGCCACCAGGGAAGCCCTGAGACTGGGTTTCTTGACTCTCAGTCCCTTGTTCTTCCCTCTGAACTGCACTGCTTCCTGGCAGTGGGTGGTGAGGGCATTGCAGTGCTTTCAATTCATAGCCCAGAACGTGAATTCATTGGCCAGATCCGGTAGGGGAAAACCTAGAAGGCTGTCGTTCGTCCAGTGTTGTTTGCACCCTGCACGATGCCCTGAGCGCTGTGGATGCTGTGAAGTTTGTTGAGTGGATGACCTTTTAACATGAGGACATTAACATGATTTCAGTCGTATATGTCGATCTTGGTGTCTCACGAACGACATGCTCTTGTGGCAGTGTAGATCTGGTTCAAAGGAACAAGCTCCGGTAAAGGAACAGTGCCGATGGGGAGAGTTGCCTCTGGGGAGCCCACAGCAGAGAGGTTCGGTACCCTGAAGTGAGGCTGTAGGAGAGAGAACCTATCCAAGTTATATCCTTGGATAGACCTTCCTTACAGACATCTCTCACCTCGTTCCCACGTCCCCTGGGGGTGCCAGACGTGGGCCCTCCTGCATCGGCTGCCTGCTTGTTCTGTTCGAGCAGGGCAGCGGGCCAGGCTCTCAGGAGGAGGAGGAAGTCGCGAAGGCAGCTTCTGTTCTGCATTTGGGTCTGCAGATGCACGTGCTGGGAGAGGACCTTCTGCGGCGAGAGCGTGTAGGCCCTGTGGCGTTTACAGGTGTGAGGACGGGAAGAAGGCCTCCCCAGATGCGTGCACTGGCCACCCCTCAGGGACGGAGACTTCTTTTAAACATCCAGAGAAAAAGACACCAATAAGCTCATAACCAGCTACTTTGGTATGAAACATAAGGCAGGAACAGATTTCAGAGAGGTAGATATGAATCTCTGGCTTTTGTGTTGAGAGCTCTTAAAAATGATTACTAGGAACCAAAATAGGTTCACCAGGGGAAAAAAAATCCCAAATGGAGCGTTCTTTTTTCTGATAAGGTTTACTAGAAGAGAAGCATTATGGCTTTTGCTCCTGGCCTCTGCTGACCTTGCTGACAGATCTTGTGGAATGGGCGGGGAGGGGTGAATTAAGCTGGTGTATTTATTCCCTGGGGCTCCCGTAACAAAGTTCCACAAACTAAGTGGCCTAAAACAACAGACATTCATTCTCTCACGGTTAAGGAGGCTGGAAGTCTAAAATCAAGGTGTCTGCAGGATTGGTTCCTTCTGGAGACTGAGGGGGAATCTGCTGGTGGCCGGTGGTCCTTGGCCATCCTTGCCTTGTAGCTGAGCTCGGTCACCGTCTTCATCTTCCCACAGCCTTCTCCCTGTGTGTCTCTGTGTCCAGATTTTCCTCGTCTTGGAGATACCGGTCAATGGATGAGGGTCCGTCCTAATCCTGTATAACCGCATGTTAACTCGATTCCATCTGTAAAGACATTTCCAAATAAGGTCATGTTCACAGGGACCCGGGGTTAGGACTTGAACAGATCCGGGGGCGGGTGTGCACAGTTCAACCCACAGTAACAACAGCTAGTGAATGGCCTTCCCTACACCCAGCCTTGTCTCTGAGCCCCTCTCCTGTTCCAGCATCCCCCATTTGTGTCCATAGACTCATGGAGTTTTAGAGCCAGAGGGATGGTCTCATTTACTCTGTCTTCCCGACAATCTGCTCTAGCCCCCTGTTGTGACTTGGAGCTCTTGGAGTCACAGAGGTGTCTCATGGCGGCCCAAGATCCCTGAGTTCTTTTCCTGGACACATCTTGCTCTGTCTTCTGTTGAATTACATTGCAAATAATGGTTTCTTGTTCCTCATGTGCCTTAACGTTATTTCCCCAAGAAGATTGTAACTTCCTTAAAGACTAACCTTATCGTAGTTCTGCTTGCATTTCCATGGTCTACCATGAAGCTCCTGGGTATTAATAAGCACTTACTGGGGTGAGCACCTGCGGGCCGGGTGGCTGCCCCATGGCGAGTGTCTCATCACCTTCCCACAGACCTACTGAATCCTGGCGTCCCCCTCTCCCCAGCCCTGCCTCAGAACCCTTCTCAGCGCAGGGTGCTGGCCACTCACTGAGCAAATCCCGCCGTGGAGCAGATCGGGTTTTAGGTGAGGCTTTATCCAGGAGTTGAACCAGCTGACCAGAACCGAGTTGTTCTCCTTTTCTCGGCTCTGTTTTCTCACTTTGGGCTCCATCAGCTCTCTCTCCTTCAGATCCCAGGATGACTGCTCCCAGCTGCCCGGTCTCCCCGCTTCCTCTTGTCCTCAGGGAGGGACAGTGCTCCTGTCCCAGCATTTCCAACAACAGCGCTGAGCCTGCCTCTGATTGAATGGACTCGGGTCACATGTCCTCTCCTGAGCCGGCAGCCCCAGGAGGTGGAACGTGCTGATTGGCCTGACCAAAGTCACGTGATCCCAGTGGGGCTGAGTGGGTAGAGGCAGTTTCCTGAGACCAGGTGTTGCCTCAGCCAGAGGTCAGGGCTGGTGGGGGGATGGAGAACAGAGAGGTGGGTGTGGGGATGGCGCGCGGGATGCAGTCTTGCTTGTCACCCTCGTTTCAGCATCAGTCTTCCCTCTCTAACCGGAAGGAGTGTTCTTTCCTCTCAGGAATACATTGATGCCCACCCTGAGACCATTGTCCTGGACCCCCTTCCCGCCATCAGAACCCTGCTTGACCGGTCCAAGTCCTATGAGCTCATCCGGAAGATCGAGGCCTACATGAAAGGTACGGACGTGAGTGGCTCAGCCTCCGTGGCAGTCGGCCCAGCTCGTGGACACAAGGTGGTCGTTGCGTGGGGTGGGAGGAGGGACGGGGGTCCGGCCTTTTTAAGCACTTTGACACAGGAAGCAGCTGTACGTTCTGGGGAGGGCCTTTCCTTCTCCCTCTGTGGCCAGCAGAGTTAGGAAGTAAAAGTCCTAGGGTGCTCTCTTTGGGAGACTGGCTCCAACCACTTCAAGTTTTGTTGTCTTAAACCCACGAGTGCTGATGAAGTATCCAGATAAGACAGTGGTTAGAGAGCAGAAGTGCGTGTAGAATAGCTCAGCGGCAGGCGGGCGAGTGGAGTTACGTAACCGGGCGCAAGAGACAAACAGAGAAATTGAAGGGCCTTTGATCAAACACATGGAGATATGTAATGTGGCGGCTGGACCTTGCGGGGTACGCTCTGTTCTCGCAGGCGGGAGCCCCCCTCTCAGCTGCGGGAGCGTCTCCTGCCAGCTGCGGGCCCCTGCCCCTGAGGACTCATCGTCCCCACGTCCCAGGGCAGGGCAGCTCCAGAGAAGTCAGGCTGCCTTTCCAAGGTGTTTGTTTATGTGAGAAGGGCTTTTTGGAAAGATTCACGTTCACAGTAACCTCCTAGCTCTGCCCCCTGGTCCAGGCGTTCCCTGCTGAGAGTTCTTGTTTCACTTTAAGAGAAAGTGCTTTGCCTGAGCCTTGGGGCTGCGTGAGAATCCACCCTAGAGGCAGGAGAGGCAGCCCTTGTTCCTGCCATCCAGGCCACATGTGTGTGACCTACAGGGGCTGCCTTGAACCCTGACCTGGATGGTGACTTGGGCCCAGGTGTTGTTCACGTGATGGTTGGACCAGTGGGTGCTTTGCCTCACAGGACCAGCATGGGGATAATGAGCGCAGGATTTACTGGGTACGTGCTGTGTGCCCAGCACTGGGCTCAGCCTTCTTCTTACAGTCTCTCTTCGGGTGCTTATTTATAAAGGTGGGCCAGATCATCCGTCCTCCCTGTTTTGCACGGGAGGCTCTGAGAGGTTAACAGGTACGCCAGCATCACCCAAGCCTGTAAGCTGCAGAGCTAGAATCTAGCCACGTCTCTCTGACTCAGGCTCCCCAGCTCCTAACCCCTAAGCTTGACTTTCATGTCCATAGTCAGAGGGCCCCGGATCTAGCAAGCACCTGGCATGGATGCAGTCATGGACCCTGGTCAGGAGAATTGGTGAGTGCTTGGTTCTCTAAGGAACCTGCCCTGTGCAAGAGCTGGCTGGTGGACCTGGCTGTCCTGGAAGAGGTCTTGAGGCATTTTGCCCTGGGCGCCTGGCCGTCACCAGGAGACAACATGGACATGACATTCTTGGGGGGCCCCAAAGCAGGCAGCGTTTTTCAGCATGCCAGCATCCTCCCATCCTTGGGTCTGGAGTGGTCAGTGACCGTGTCAACTTCCGTTCCCTTTGCGTTCCTTCCCTGGGTTGAACCAGAGCCCCCAGATGAGAAGGAAGATCTATAGTGATGTTCTGGCGGAACGTTGGTTCTGGAAAGGAAATCCACCTTCTCCCAGGAAGTGTGTGTGTTAGATGCCAACTATCTGTGAAGGGACAGGAGATGACAGTATGGGGCCACCCAGGAGTGGGAGCCACTGTTCCTGCTCAGCACTTTGCACTGGAAAGCGCTGAGGCATCTGGATTGGATCTTGGAATCTGTCTCCATTTTCATGGGTAGAGAATCAGGGCTGGGATCAAGGGTGAGCTCAGGTCTAGAGTGTGAGCATGCGTGTTCAGCGGGCTGGACTGCAGGGTGCACAGGCAGCAGGGTTGTCGCTGGGGGGTGAGTACTGAGGGGGCGAAAGCCTCCCAGACAGGCCAGGGGTGTGAATGAAGCAGGGAGGGAGCTGAAGTGGGGTGCTTGTGTGGAGTTGCAGACCATCGGTCAGAGGGGGGACTTCGAACACCTTGGGCAGTTGGGAACTCCATTCGAGAGCAGCCTTTGAAGGTATGGGAGCTGGTGAGTGAGGAGATGAGAGTACATTTCAGACAGGCAGTGCAGACGCGGCCTAGAGGTAGATTTTGATGGTCGTTACTGTTGTGAGGGTGACCTCCCACCCAGCCACAGGTGTGAGGGGCTGGTGACTGGCCCCCAGCGGGGACACAGACAGACCCCACTCAGCTCCAACCCAGCTGAGGTCAGCTCAGGGGCTGCCTGCTAGGGGGCCCAGTGAGAACTTGTTGACCAAACTCTCAAGCCCGGCTTGGTCCTGGGCCAGCAGGAATTGTGTGGGTGGGCCGTGACCGCTGCACCCTGGGCTTTCCTTATCGTGCACGCCGAGCCGGGCTGGTATTCTTCCAGGAGCGCAGGCAGAGGCTGGGACTTCCTGGAGCCTTTTCCTGCCCACCTGGGGCGGTACATGCGGAAGCACTGCTGGCTCCCACCTCCCATCCTCCCAGAGGCCAGGCTGCTCCTGGCGCAGATACAGAGAACCTGCTCTGGGAAGCGCATCCCTGGCGCTCCCCTGCCGCACTCCTGCGATTCCTGGAGGCTCGCAGCCCTGTTAGTCCTGCTGTAAAGGGCCGTAATTACCCTTTCAGCTCCTCAGGTACAGCAGTCCAGGTGACACCGCTTTTGTGTTGGGAGAAGGGGCTTGGCAGAAACTCCTGGAGCTGTCGCCACCCCTGTGCCAGCGTGGCTCTCCCTGTCCTCAGAGAGCCTTGGTGGCTGCACAGAAGACAGGGCAGTGGGTGGGGCTGCTGCAGGGAGGTGACAGGGCTCCCTGCTCTGCACTGGGGGTGGGCTGGTGGGCTCTGACACATGGGGAGGGTCTCCCGGGGCTAACAGGCAGAGCCCTTGGACCGAGGGTCCACGCTCGGGCCATCCATCGCTGCACAGAGCATCAGCTGTGGGGGACAGGTGAGGCCTGCTGCCCGGAGCTTCCAGCCTCACCTGTCTGAGGACCTGGGCGGCTCTGTGTGGTTGACACCATCTCAGTTCCACGCTCCCAGAGCTTATCTTTTCCTAATTCAGAGCCTGGAGGGGAGGCAGGGTCCTTACGGCTGCAGACGTGTCAGCCTGAAACCCGCTGACAAAGTTGCTGCCATAGCAGAGACCTGGAGGGTGGATTAAATGAGATGGACTTCGTTTCTCTCGCACGTAAAAGCCCAGAGGAAGGCTGGCCGGTGCTGGCGAGTGACGGCGGGGACCTAGGCTTCCCCCAGCTCGTTGTTCTTCTGGCGTGGCCCTCCTGGTCCAAGGTGGTGCTGAAACTCTCACCACCACATCTACAGTCTAGACGTTAGGATGGAGAGGGGACTAAGAAAAAGGGAGCAAAGGGAAACAGCCCTGGGTATCTTCTAAGGAAAAATTCTGGAAGCTACAGTAATGTTCTTTCATACCTCAGTGGTCAGAACCGAGTTACGAACTGAGCTGCAAGGGAATCGGGGAAAGTGGTCTTTATTCTGGCAGCCACGTGGCCAGCTAACATTTGGGAGCCCCGTCACCATGGCAGAACAGGGAGGGTGAGTTTGGGGCGCAACTAGCTGTCCGCCTTCCCCTCCGGGGAGTGGGTTCCTGCCTGCGGCATCCATGGGTGAATGGCTCTTGGAATGACCTTTCCCCTTCCAGCTGGCCAGGGTGGGTGGCCTCAGCAGCACGTTCCTTCCACATAACAGCTCATACGACATGAGGTCAGTAGGCTGACGGGGTGATCCACCCAGAGTGCCTGGGCCCCAGGTTTCCCTAACAAGTGATTGCTTCTGGGCGGGGCTGCACCCACACCCTTTAGCCAGAGGCAGAGATGGCACTAAACCTGGATCCAGTTCAAACCAAGTACAGGAGCCTCCCGGAAGTTGAACACTGCCTGCTGCCGGCTTGCGGGGAGCAGGAGGCTGCGTCACCAGCCGAGATTGCTGGACACGCATCTGCAGGCCTCTTCTCTCGTGGGCACCTGCTTTCCGCATAGGGCCGGGGTTTTGAGGTGGAAGCCCCGAGACCAAGGCCTGGCTCTGCCGCCCTGGGACAAGTGATCCTGGGCAAGGCTCTAGCCGACTCCTGAAATGGCCGGAGCGATGGGCGAGAAAGCCGGGCTGTGATTGGAGATTGTGGGTTTGTGTCCTTGGCCCTGGGGGCAGCAGGTGGTGAGGGTCTCAGGCCACAGGGCAAAGGGCTCAGAGGCCCTTCCAAGACGGCTGCTGATGAGGTGTGGCTGCCCCGGCAGCTCCCACACACGCGCTCTGGGGGTGACAGATGGCCGTCCGGACGCCGGGCCTCCCTGGGGACGGGGGGGGGCACACCGCAGATCGAGCGTCTCTGCCTGTGGTTTTCTGGGAGTTTAATCAGGGCTCATCTTGCCGCGTGGAGGCTGGATTGAAATGAGTAATCTAGACACCAAGCAAAGAGAAAAATGACATTCCGCAGAGCCTGGGAGACACGATCCCCGCACAGCAGCCGCCGCGGGGTGGGGGTGTGTGGTCGAGTCGGGGGGTCTCACTCAGAGGTGGGGGCCGGCTGTCCGCCCTTGGTGAGCTGCGGAGGGCCGTGGGTGGGAGAGGAGAGAGCGGGAGGGGCCTTGGAGTCAAGGCCTGGGCCCCAGGTCCGCCCGTGTCCCCAGTGTTGTGGTGCCTGCAGGTCACCGTTCCTCTAGGGCCGCTTTGTCAGCGCTCAGGGGGCACCCCGACTGCATGCCAAGCACTGTGTTCGCTGGTTTAATCCTCACCATGACCCTGTGAGACGGGCGGTACTGTCACCACCCCCTAGCGGTGCGGATGCTGTATCCATTGAATCTAGTTGGTTAAGGCTGCAGAGCTACTAGGGGCAGAGCTGGGGTTTGAACCCACGCCATCTGGGTGGGTTCTTAGCCAGTGGTTCCCGAATCCGGCTCCCGGCCTGACGAGGAGGGGTCGAGGCCACAATGGATGCAGTGTGGGCTCCGGCCCTGCTGCTCTTGCTCCGCCAGCTGGCACTGCCCCCAGGTGCCCTCTGCTGTCCAGGCGATGGCATTGTCCAGACAAGATCCCTGCTTCAGTCATGGAGTCTCTGCCCCGTGTGGTTATTGAGGAAACAAAAGTCCTGTCCCTTTTGAGAACAGCGGTACATTGTAATGGAAGAGAGCAGGCTTCGGCCCTGACAAGCCTGGGCTGAAATCCCAGCCCCACTGGTGCGGCCTGGGCAGTCACTTGCTCATCTATGATGCGCGGTTATCATCACCTCGGGGGAGGTGTGGGGAAGGTCTGGCCCTGTCCACTGCAGCAGGTGTGGCCCAGAGTTGGGCGCCCGGTGCTCTCAGCTCCTCCCCTTCGTCCCACAGGATGCCCTGGGTTTGGGTGGGAGGCACGTGGCCGAAGCTGGTAGTTAGTAGCAGGGCCTGGAGTCTCGGAGGACAAAGAGGAGAGGGGTGTAGCCCCCCGAGCACTGTTACTCCCGAGTCAGGATTAGCTTCCAGCTCCGATTTTGTGCAGGAGGCTGGCGTTTTGGAGTAACCCACCAGGACGATGCTTCACACACCTGTCGGGTGGGCCTGTGAGGAGCTGGCCCCTGTGGCACCTACCTGCCTGGGGCTCCCCGGGTGTCAGCCTGCCCACGTCACGGGGCCGAGGGGTCAGGTGTGAGGGAGGACCGGCACCAGGCCAGGCCTGGACACACTGCCGGAGCGGGTGGCCACGGAAGAGGCTCGGGCCCCGTGGGCTGACAGGGAGGCGGGGGCCTTTGCCTGGGTGCTCCGTGCCTGATTCCACTCCAGGACTTCGGGGCGTTTGGGAGAAACATTGTCCTCATTCCCACGTCAGCCACTTCCAGCCATGCAGGCAGAGACCCCGCGTCCAGATGGAGGTGCGGGGTCTGCAGAGCAGGGTGGTAGTGGAGCACCGCCTGTCGGCCAGGCCGAGGTGGGCCCCGTGTCAACGTTAGGAGGCAGCTGGTCCTGAACCTGGCCCTGCCCCGGGCCCTGGCGAGTCTCCCATCTGTCACCTGCACGGAGGAGGTAAACGCCCTCGCCCAGGGTGTCGTGAGGAGAGCACGTAGGGCCGGCCTGGCCCTGGGTGGGCGGCTTCTCCTCCCCTTGTTGCTAACCCTCCCGAGGGGGCTGTAATGATCCCCTTTTTCAGTTGAGAAAAGAGAGGCTCTGGACGAGATGCCAGACTTCCTGCTCATCTGCTGGCACACGGAGATGCTCGGGCCTGGCCGGCGCCTTACACAGACCCTGCTGGGAACCCCTGTTTCCTCCTGACCCACAGACCCGCCCTCTCAGGAGGCACTCCCGAGTGACCCCCCGCACCAACCCAGGCCCTGATGGCTCCTCCAGGCCTGTCCCTGCAGCCCCTGCCTGTGCAAGGCTGGCCTGGGCCAGTAGGTGAGCCAGACGCTGTCTTTGTGACCTCTGGCTCCCTTTCCCCTGGTTGAGTTGACTGACCCCTGCAGACTCGAGATCCCCAGAGCCTTCTTCCCCCTTCACACGCAGTCTCCCAGTGCCCAGGTGAGAAATCTCAGCATCTCTTCCCCGGGACATGATAGGGCAGACGGATGCTCAAACACACCTGTTGGTCAAGGTTGATCAGAAAGTACTAGACACCAGTCACTTACACTTCAGTGTGAATGTAAGACCCACCTAGTGTCTTTCCAGCCGAAAGATTTTTTTTTTCTTTTTTTTTTTTTGCGGTACGCGGGCCTCTCACTGTTGTGGCCTCTCCCGTTGCAGAGCACAGGCTCCGGACGCGCAGGCTCAGCGGCCATGGCGCACGGGCCCAGCCGCTCCGCGGCATGTGGGATCTTCCCGGACCGGGGCACGAACCCGTGTCCCCTGCATCGGCAGACGGACTCTCAACCACTGCACCACCAGGAAAGCCCCCGAAAGAGATCTTGAGCTCTTGATGCCCCCAAACTGTTCTCCGTATCTTAAAGATGAGGAGAGAGGCCCAGGGAGGTGGGAGGACTGGCCATTGGCCACTCTGTGCCTCCAGCTCAGTCCAGGGGACACACGCCTCTGCAGTAGTCTTTTCTACAGAAGCAGTGCTGTAGTGAATCTGGACTGGCCTGGCTGTGTGCATTTAGGCCAATTATTTAACTGCACCGCGGAGCCTCAGCTTTCCTATCTGTATAATGGGAATAATGATAGCAGCCCCTTCCTCACAGGGTTGTTGTAAGGATTAAACGTGGTTATGCATTTAAGGCATAAATACTCAATAGATGGTAATTCTCCTGGGTGACACTGGGTTGTGGTGTTTCAGACCACACGTGGTGTGTTGTGACCCTATGAGTCCTGGGTTCCTGAGATTCTTTTTAGCACCAAATCCATGCTGGCATCCTTGATCGTGACCTCTGTGACCCTGTGACCAGGCCCCTTGGACAGCACTCCCCTCTCCATCCATCCTTCCTGAGCACCCACACCCATGTTTGAAATGCATCATGTGTGTTTATTTTTAATTATATCAGTTTTATGGATTTATTGTAAAGTTCACATTAGCATTCCTCATATCTGTGATGGATTGGTTCCAGGACCCCCCATGGATACCGAACTCAGGATGCTGGAGTCCCTTACATAAGACGGCGTAGCGTTTGCACAGAATCTACGCACATCCTCCTGTATACTTTATTTTTTTATAGCATTTTATAAATTTATGTATGTATGTATGTATTTATTTTTGGCTGCATTGGGTCTTTGTTGCTGCACATGGGCTTTCTCTAGTTGCAGCGAGCGGGGGCTACTCTTCGTTGCAGTGTGTGTGCTTCTCATTGTGGTGGCTTGTTGCGGAGCATGGGCTCTAGGTGCGCGGGCTTCAGTAGTTGCGGCACGCAGCCTCAGTAGTTGTGGCTTGCGGACTCTAGAGCACAGGCTCAGTAGTTGTGGCACACGGGCTTAGTTGCTCCGCGGCATGTGGGATCTTCCCAGACCAGGGCTAGAACCCGTGTCCCCTGCATTGGCAGGCGGATTCTTAACCACTGTGCCACGAGGGAAGTCCCAGCCTATATACTTTAAATCATCTCTAGATTACTTCTAATACCCAATGCAATGCAAATTATATGTAAATAGATGTAAATACAATAAAATGCTGTGTAAATATTTGCTGGCACATGACAAATTCAAGTTTTGCTTTTTGGAACTTAATGGAATTTTTTTTCCTGAATATTTTCTATTCGTGGTTGGTTGAACTCCGTGGATACAAAGGGCTGACTGTATACAATTTTTTTTAGTATAATTGTTATTTTTAAGTAATTTTAAACTTACCCAAAAAAGGTGCAAAAAATGCTACACAAAGTGCCCGTCTGTATACCTTTGCACAGCTGCGTCCAGTGTCAACATCTTGTGTGACAGTTTATAGTTCTCTAAGCCAGGAAATTCACATCAATAGCAATACGGTTATTAAACAATTTTGCAGCTGTCCCACTGCTACCCTGTTCCTGGCTCAGGATCCAGTCTGGTTGTCCATCTGTGGACTCCGTCCACCTAGAGCCGGGCCGCAGGTTGTTTGTCTTTCATGACCTTGACACTTTGGAGGAGGCTTGACTGTTTATTTTGCTGCGTGTCCCTCAATTTGGGGGTATCTGATGTTTTCCCGAGTAGGTGGGGATTCTGCATTCGGGGCAGGAGCGCCACACCAGCAATACTGTTCCCCCCTCCGGTCAGGAGGACATGACATCAACGTGTCTTCCCACTGGCTAATAGATTATTTGGTCAGAGTTGTGTCTGACATGGTTCTCCTCTGCAAATTTCTGTTTTTCTCTTTGTGTTGGCAGTTATCTCATAAGGAGACACTTTGCAGTCATCCTGTTTCTTGTCAGACTTTTACCCACTTTTTTTTTTTTTTTTAAAGCATCCATTGATGGTTCTTGATGACAGTTGCTGCTATTACGGTTTTTGCCAAATGGTCTTTGTATAGAGTTTTTTTTTTTTTTTAATAAGTTTATTTATTTATTTATTTTTGGCTGTGTTGGGTCTTTGTTGCTGCACGCAGGCTTTCTCTAGTTGTGGCGAGCGGGGGCTACTCTTCGTTGCAGTGCGCGTGCTTCTTATTGCAGTGACTTCTCTTATTGTAGAGCACAGGCTCTAGGCGTGCAGGCTTCAGTAGTTGTGGCACGCGGACTCAGTAGTTGTGGCTCGCAGGCTCTAGAGTGCAGGCTCAGTAGTTGTGGCAAACGGGCTTCGTTGATCTGCGGCATGTGGGATCTTCCCGGACTAGGGCTTGAACCCGTGTCCCCTGCATTGGCAGGCGGATTCTTAACCACTGCACCACCAGGGAAGTCCCTATACAGAGTTTTAAAGAGTGAGTGTGCCTCCCTTCGCTCCAGTTGCACTGGAAAGTGACAGGGACTCCTCGGCCTTCTCAGACATCCATGGTGGGGAGGGGCATCCATGGGGCCCCAGCATGATCGCATTTGTAAACAAAGGCAAAGGCAAAGATGAGAATTAAGAAGGAAAAGGAAAAGTTGGGGGTTGTGTCAGATATGGTGGAGAAATCGGGAGTAGACACGTTTCTTTGCTGCAGGACTTTTCAGAGCCTTTATGTGCTAATATGAATCTTCAGTCTCTCAGAGGCAGGCAAACTGAATTTTACCACCGGTGGAAGTTGCGCTGATAGCTTATATTTACAAATAGAGAAAAAAATGCTAATTAAATTCTGACACACCATAAATGATGAGCCACATCTTAACTTCAGAGATGGAAAATGAAGAAAACAAAAGAAAACCAAACCCACGCCCTAGAATCGATGAAATACAGCAATGTTTACCCTTTTCCACTTAATCAGTTATGGGCCCTCATCTCGTTTTTGTTGCGCTTATGGTAAGAGGCCTGGTCCACCCAGCACACCTCAGGAATTGCTGGACTGGATGCCTCCTGAGGGCCGCTCACCCCCAGCCCTGCTCAGATGTGGTCCTGAAGTCCCTCTGTCAGCAGGCAGGGCCCTGATTGCCAGTGGCTCAAATCTGTGTGGCCCGCACCTCTCTTCCCAGAGGCAGCCGCTCTTAAGTATGGAATCCATCCTTCCAGGCTCTTCTCATACATGTACAAATACATGTGTGCTTAAAAAAAGAAAGAAAGAAAAGAAACAGTGTCCTACTACTTGTGTTCTCCTATAACTTGCTTTTTCTCCACTGAACATATGTCTTGGCTTCTTTCCAGGATGAGGACAACTGGGTCTGATCTGCCCTTTTTGATGACAGCATAAGATTTCAGCATGTGAATGAAAAAACCCATAATTTACTCAATTATACTGGCTCATAAAGTCATTCCAGTTTGATTTGGATTTTTTCTTTTAACTGAGCTGCAGTAAACACAGGTCTTTGCATAGGTCTGTAAAATTAATCCCTAGAAGTGGAATTTCCCGAAGACCGCTATAAACGTTTCTCACTTTGCAGATATTGCTGGATTGTTCTTCAAAAGGTGTGAACAGGGCTTCCCTGGTGGCGCAGTGGTTGAGAGTCCGCCTGCCGATGCAGGGGACACGGGTTCGTGCCCCGGTCCGGGAAGATCCCACATGCCGCGGAGCGGCTGGGCCCGTGCGCCATGGCCGCTGAGCCTGCGCGTCCGGAGCCTGCGCTCCGCAACGGGAGAGGCCACAGCAGTGAGAGGCCTGCGTACCACAAAAAACAAAAAAAAAGTTTGAACAAATTTGACTCCTTATAGTGTGTGGCTGCTGGAGAAATGATAACTGTCCTACCTTCATTTGCATTTCTTCCATGATTGACAAGATCATGCATTTCTTCTTGTGTCTGTTGCCCCTTTGCATTTCTTCTGTGTATGAATTTTTTCATGTTAGTTGCCCATTTTTCTCTTGGGTTGTTGGTCTTTTTCTTATTGATTGGTTAGAGCCCCTTTGGGGGTTAAGGAGATTGTCTTATTGTTTAAATATATGGACTGTTTCGTTGCTGGAAGCTTCATCTTTGCACTGGACCAAGCTAACATTTTCTATTCTGCTTTTAGAATATGTATGGCCAGAGAGAGCACTTCAAATATTATTTTTTAAACGTCTTGAAAACAGCAAAGGCTGCTGCATTTTGGGAGTTGGAGCCGAGTGGGGCAGTGAGCCTTTGGGTCCGGAAGGGGCCATAAATCAGTGCAAACAGCTGCCACAGAGTTAATCCGCGTTTCCAGCAACCGTTTCCACAAGCTGGAATGGGACTCAGGAATGTCCCTGTCTCCACCGGGGCCAGTGTCTAACTTCCACACTCCTGGCCTCGAGCACACTGGGTGCAGATAGCACTCTGTCCCCTCGAGAAGAAACAGGTCCTTAGCTGAGTCAGACGGGATGGAAACTGGTCCAGCTGACCAGGGCCATGTCAGACTGGGGACTGTCAGACCTGTGGCCTGTGTTCCCCTCTGTCCCTGCCCAGAAGCCGCCCCCTCCCCCAATTTCGGGCTGGTTCCCCACCTTCCAGTGTTTTCGCCAACAACACACCTGCAGCTGGGGAGCTGAGGATCAGGCTGGTAGCAGGGAGGTAGCAGCTGCAGCAGGGCCTTAGGGGGGCCCCTCAGAAGCCTCCAGGGAGCAGGGTAGGGGCTGCAGCCACTGCTGAAATGCACCCATCCCCCTACCCAGTGTCTCCAAATAACACAGTCAAGGTCCCCCTTTGAAAACTCATAATAACGAAGCCTATTAGTTTCCTATTGCTGCATAACAGGTAACTACAAACTGAGTGGCTTTCAACATCCCCCCTTCGTTATCTCACAGTTCAGTAGGTCAGAAGTCTACCTGGTGTGGCTGGTTTCTGGTCTCAGGGTGTCTCAGATGGGAATCAAGGTGTCGGCTGGGCTGCGTTCTCATCCGAAGGCCCCGAGGAAGAGCCCGCTCCCAGGCTCATGCTTGTTGGCAGGAATCACTTCCTTGTGGCTGTAGGACTGAGGTCCCAGTTTCCCTGCTGGCTGTCAGCAAGGGGCCACCCTCTGCTCTTATAGCCCCCATATTCCTTCTCATGGGCCCCTCCATCTTCAAGCCAGCAAAGGCTGTCCGGCCCTCCCTGTGCCTCAGGCAGCACCAGGCTGGGCCTCTGCACGGCCCACCTGCCGAGCCCTCCCTCACCACGTGAGCGGCAGGGACACAGCATGAGCCTGTTGTGAGCGGCAGGGACACAGCATGAGCCTATCGGCACTCAGGAAGTGCCGCTTCTCTCTGCCTCCCCTCAGGGGGTCCTGGGGCCGAGCACCGTCCAGGCTGGCTCCTGGGCCCTGAGGCCTCCAGGTTCACTGCCTGGTCTGTGTGGCCGTGGGCCTGGGTGGATGGAACCCTGGCCTCTCCTCACATCCACTGTCCTCATGTGACCTTCTGAGGTGTCAGGCCCTTCTTCCCCTCAGACGCCGTGGGTGAACTGGACGGTGAGTAGTGAGTGCCCGGTCGTGCCTGGGGAAGGCTCGCCCCGGGCTGCCTCAGCGCCCAGCTCCCGTACACCCTTCACTTTCGGCCGCGCTCAGCCTCCGACTCCGTCTGAGCCCCTTGGTGCCTGAGCCCCGGGCAGGGCCTTCTCTCCTCCCTTTTCCCAGAGAGGGGAGGGTACCTCAAGGGCCACCTGTGTCCTGAGCCTGATACTCATGAGACAGTCCAACTCCTGGGGAGCCCTCACCCCATCGTGGGTTCAGAATGGATGCCCAGGTTGTTGACTGGGCCTCAGCGTGCAAGGAGCAGACGCAATGCCAACTGACGGCAGCCAAGCCGTACGTGGCGCTTCCCCCTGCACGGCCCCTCGCGGCCCCTCATCTAGTCCTCACATCCTCACAAAGAGCCTAGGGTGTAGGTGTTACCCCCATCTTGCAGATGTGGAAACAGAGGCACAAAGGGCGGCCAGCCCAGGGGGAAACAGTGGACCTGGGATCGGAACCCAGGCACCCAGCCCACCACTGCATACACCCATGGCCTACGAGGGGCTACGCGGATGAGGATCTGCCTCTCCCAGGATCAGCCCAAAGCCCTGGCAGATTTCCAGGTGGTTCCCATGAGTCAGGCTCCCCAGTCCCCACATCTCCAGGGCATGCGGCTTCGAGGGCTGGAACTTGAATGACTTAAACAAAACAAAACATATTATTTCAACTTCATGTCATCTGGGGCTGTGAATGGGTCTGAAGTGACAGGATGATGTCACCGTTGTCCAATCGTTTCCACCCTTTTGAAGCCCGACACAAATCCCCCCACGAATCCAGCCTCTGTGCCTCAAGGGGGCCTCGGGCTGTAGGGAGAGATGAGTCACCTTTAATAAAGGCAATGCAGAGTGAACCGGAAGTAGGTGCTAGGGGATGCGCGGGGTCAGAGCAGGGGACAGTTCCCGAGTGTCACTGGGGGGAATCAGCAGAGGTTCTGACTTATCGAGGTGGGGCGGGGCGGCTTGGGGGCATCCCAGGAAGATGCCTCCTGAGGAGAGAGGGGAGGCGACGGTAGAGCACTGCCTTGGGGAGCCCTTCCGTGGCCAGGCTGGTGGACGGGACATTATACTGTGGACCGGGGGGGCGGGGGCAGGAGAGTCAAGGTAAGGACGCGAAGCGCTCTCCTCACGCCCAGGCCCGGCTCCACTTCAGAGACCACTTCCATCTCTTCTCGTCCGTGGGCCGTCCGTCCAGGCCTTTCCTGGCCGCCACCTCCTGATCCGGGCCTGCGGCTGCTTTCCCTCCCCGACTTGTCTGTTCTGCATTGCTGGGTGGCTACCGTCACCACGAGCCAAAAAGCCACTCGGTTGTTTTCAGAGGGGCTGTCAGGCTAAGACTTGGCTCGCCCAGGATGCACAGATGTCTTTCCCCATCTAGGATTCGAGAACACGTGGCTCCTGCCCCTAACAGGATGACGGCAGGGGGCAGGTGACTTTGGACAATCAGGCACCAGACGAGGCATGAACACTGGAGTCTGTGGGTTGGCGGGCCAGGCCAGCACTCAAGCCCCATGGCCACAGTCACTAGGGCTGTGCCAGACCAACAGCGCCGCGTGGTGGCCAGTCGAGGAGTTGCAGGCCACCTCCTTTCTTTCCCTGTGCTGGTCAGTTGTGTTCCTCCATGCCCCCCCCTTTCTCCTTTTGTTTCCGGGCTCACAGCTCACGCTTATTCAGTTCATCTCACACACGTGCACTTGTCAGAGAGTTTCCACTGACGGCTGCCGTCTCTGAGCAGCACTGAGCTAGGGGTCAGGCCAGGTCCTGACCCCAAGGAATGTACTGCCCGGTTGCACAGTCAGAACCCAAATGTGTGGAAATTTACTAGGGGACCAGGGATGAGCAAGCAAACAAGGTAGCGACGCAGGAGAGAGATGGTAGTGGAACAGGTGAGACTGCCAGTAGGAGATGCTGGGGAGGTGTCATTGTTAGGAGACAGCTTGTTCCCAGGGGCTTCGGGGAAGCTGAGTGACACCGGCTGAGCGGGTTGTTGCCGACTGGTGGGAGGAGGGGCGTCCCCGAGGCTTGTGGGGCGGGGGGTGATGAGGATACCACTGTGCGTGGAGCCAGGCTGTGGCTGGGAATGGTCTTGGCTCTGCATCTGGGAGGAGCTGGGAAGTGAGTTAGATTCCCAGGGCTGCTACAGCAAAGCGCCACAGACTGGGCGGCTTAAATCACAGAAGTTAATTTTCTCACATTTCTGGAGACTGGAAGTCCAAGGTCCAGGTGCCGGCAGGGCTGGTTTCCTCCGAGGCTTCTCTCCTTGGCTTGTAGGGGGCTGTCTTCTCCCCGTGTCTTGTCATGGTCTCCCCTCTGTCTCCTGTCTCCTCTTCTTAAGAACATGAGTCAGTTGGATTAGGGCCCCCATGTGACCTCGTTTTAATTTAATCCCCTCTTTAAGGGCCGTATCTCCACATAATAGCCACATTCTGAGGTCCTGAGCGTTGGGCCTTCAGCATATGAATTTGGGGGGACGCAGTGCAGCCCGTGATGGGAAGGCAAACAGAATCATGTCGCAGGAGCCTGGAAAGGCTCTTCGCTCACGTCAGCCTTGGACAGTTATTGAGCTGAGAGCTGCTTCAATATATAGGTCGGAGCTTTAGGAAGATGACCCAGGATCCAGCCGCTGTGTGTAGTTTGGGGTGGATGGTAGGTGAGGTGGGCAGGATGCCAGGAATCCAGTGGTTTGAGGGTGTTGCAGCCACAGTGGGGAGAAGATGGTTCTGGGGTGAGAGTACCAAGAAGGGGGCTCCTTGGTTAACAAACGCCAGCAGCTGGGAGGAAGCCCCAGCCCTGGGCCGCCGCACTTGTTCTGTCCGTCCCGGCGAATCGTCCAGGGCTTGAACCTGGGATGGGTCGTGCTGGGCAGGCTGGGGCCACTACAGCTACCCAGACGCCGGGGTGCAGCCGCCCTTGCTGGAGGGAACTGTTTCGTAATTTTAAAATACATTTTGTAAACGTGGGGCAGTGGGAGACAACCCTGTGAAGTCGGTACTATTTTTGTTGTCCTCTTTCCCGCGAGGAAGCTGAGGCCGAAGGAAAGTTACTTGGCCAGCGTGGCACAGCTGATATGAGCGGGAGCGGGGGTTCAAACCCAGGCACGCCAGGCCCTGGTGAGCCCACAGGAGAGGCCTCCTCCGAGGTGTGGGAGAAGAGGGTGCTCAGAGGAGGGGGGTGGCCTGACCCAGGGCTTGGAGCACGAGCAGGAGCTTCCCAGGCCAGGAAGGAGCTGGAAGAAGGGGCTTGCAGGGCCGAGGGACCGGCATGTGCAGAGAGGCTCCAGGGCCTGTGAAATCAGGGGGTTAGTTTTCTCAACTCTCAGAAGATTGAGTGAGAGCTGGGACCCTGCCCACGCCTCCCCGCTCCCGTGCCTGCTGTCAGTGACACGGTGGATCTCCTCACTCTTCCCTCCTGAATAAGGCTCTTTCCTGCCATACAACACAGACCCCGGGGAATGGGGAGTGGCCCAGGGAAGCAGGGCCGAGCCCAGCTCTGAGAGGCAGCATTTGGTGCCCCGAGCTGGGGGGTCCTGGGCCGAGACGTGAGGGAACCTGCCTTTTTTTTTTTTTTTTGCGGTACGCGAGCCTCTCACTGTTGTGGCCTCTCCCGTTGCGGAGCACAGGCTCCGGACACGCAGGCTCAGCGGCCATGGCTCACGGGCCCAGCCGCTCCGCGGCATGTGGGATCTTCCCGGACCGGGGCATGAACCCGCGTCCCCTGCATCGGCAGGCGGACTCAACCACTGCACCACCAGGGAAGCCCGAACCTGCCTTTTGATAAGGGCCACCTCCCTCCAGCCAGGAGAGCTGGGAGCCCAGGCCAGCGCTTCGTTCATTCACTTGTACACTTGTTCGTTGGGGATGCAGCCATGAACGCGGTAGACAGGGCCCCTGCCTGAAAGGTGGAGCCCCAAGTCGAGGCAGCAGCTCTCTGACTGAGGAGGGAGGGTTTGCATGGACTGAAATTTCCGGCCTTCACCGAGGCCCACCGGGATGTCGCCTTCCCCCGAGAAGCCCTCCCTGGTTTCTCCAGGATGCAGTTAGAAGTCTGCACGCGATCCCTAGCGCAACCCCGCTCTCCTGGGGGTCGGTCTGCTGGCTCATACCTGAGTCACACGCTCCCTCGGCTCTGCCTTCAGCACGCAGGGCTTGGGGTGCACCTGTTGGGAGCCGGGTGAGGGGCCCTTCGCCACCACCCGGCTCCCGGAGGCACCTGTGAGCCCAGAGCCTCCCCTGTCGTGTCGTTTGGGGGTGGGGGTGTGAACAGATGGCAACTCCAGGCCCTTGCCCACCACACTCCCTGCACCCCCATCCCCGCCAAGGGGGAGCTGGCTTCTTTAGCTGGCATTTCGCAGCACTTTTTCCTCATCCTTTCAACTCCAGCAAGTAGACAGGAGTGATTCATTATGACCCCCGGTCTACTGATAGGAGCCCAAGACCTGAAAGGCCACGTGGCTTGCCTGGGCCCAGAGGAGCTGCCGGAACTTGCATGCACGTCTCCGGGCCCCCGTCCAGAGCTTTCGCTCACTGGGTCATGCACGGGCCTCGCCCCCAGCCCCCCACGCCAGCCGGTGTCTCCGGGCCTCGCTCCCTCTGCCGCGGGGCCCGCTCGACCCTGAGTGACCGTGTGTGCGGGGGTGGGACCATTCACTATGTCACCCGTCATCCTCCCTCATGAAAGTACTGCCCAGATTTCTGAAAAAGGGACTGCCTGGGGCTGGGAAGGCATGGTCAAGACCCAGCATTGCTGGTGCCCCAGGAAACTGCCCCCGTCCCCCTGGGAAGCAGCATGACCCTGTGGCAAGAGCGCGGACCCCCTCCTGGGAATGCGGCCTGTGGAAATGACTCATCACAAGCGCAGAGCCTTATCACGCATGAGAGGTGTTCAGTCCATGGCGGAGGAAGATTGGCACAAACATGAATGTCTGACCCGAGGGGAAGTGTCGCCAGTCAGGTGACCAGGAAATGCAAAACCACGGGAAAATACTGGTGGCAGCAGCATTCAGTAAAAACAATTAAAAAGGAAAGTCCAGTCACAGTCACAGCAAAGTAGATAAACAAGATGCTTCTGCAGGGGAAAGTCCTCCAGAGAAGCCAGTGGCCAGGCTGAGAGGGGACAGCTGTGACAGCTGTCGTCTTTTCAGATGGAACAAACCTGGGTGGGCAGGCCTCGAGGGAGCGGAGTGTGAGGACGCAACGGTGGCCCGAGGGCCCAGGTAGCAGGCAGGCGGCCTGGAATGTGGGACATTGGCGCCCAGGCACACTGACCATAGGCTCCGCGTCTGTCCAGATGTGGCCTAGATGCCCGAGGAGCCGGCCTTGTGCGGAGGGCGCTGTCAGAGATCGGTCCCTTCACTCAACAAGTACTTGTTGAGCGCCTACTGTGTACCTCAGTGTTCTAGGCACTGGGCCCACAGCAGTGAATAAACCCACCAGCCCCTGCCCTCATGGAACCATTGTTCTAGAGAGGGAGACAGAGCCCTCGAATGTAGTAACTCCTCCCCCTGGCACGTCCCAGGTGAGTCCTCCCCGCTGCCTAGGAGCACGCAGCGGGCTCCAGGCCCCCGGAGCTGCTTCTCTGGCCTGTCTGCAGCTCCTCTCGCCTCAGCATAGCCCTCACTCGTGGGTGTCATTCTCTGGGGCCCCGCCCTGCAAAGGATTCCCACTCTGCATGTCCTTGGGGACTGTCCCTGCCCCAGGTTTTGTTTCCACTGGGTATCATCTGGGTGAAGAAGTTATACCTGTCTGGGAGAAAAGAACTGAAGCAGAGTCTTGTCACAGCTGTCCCCAGGCCCTGCATCGCCGGGGCCCCCCCAAGGCTTCCTTCACATCTGTGTGCAGAGGGCCCGTTCTCCTGGCACCATGCTGGGCACAGCCAGGGAGCCAAGGAGGGTGAGGCCCGGGGCCCAACATCCCCGGTAGCTGGACATGGACCGGCGGCCACGATTCAGAACCTACCCACTCTCCAGGTGGCCTTGCCCAGTGTAGTAATAGAAATAGCAGCCACTGCTATGTGCCTATTAGGTGCCAAGGCCTCCCAACAACCCTCTAGGGAGGCATCGCTCCCATTTTACAGACGAGAAGAGCAAGGCCCAGCATTGTTCAGTCATTTGCCAAAGGTTACAGCTAGTTTACCCCAGGTTCAGTCAGGCTTCAAAACTGCGCCTTCAAAGTGCTGTCTCCGCCTCTCCCCTGCCCCGAGTTGTCCTCTTGTAGCACCTGTTTGTCATTGTGTCTTGTCCTCTTGCTAGCTCTGTATCACCTGCCACCAGTTGCATGGGAGCGTGGCCACCTGCCAGAGAGGACAGGGCAGTGACGTGACTCGGACACCTGGATTCTCACCCTGGGCCTGCCTATGACTTGTGTATGGTCTTGAACTATTCTCTTCCCCTCTCTGGACGTGATAGGACTTGCCATCTCCGAGGACCTCTGGCTTCACGTTCTCTGATGAGGGTAGCAGAGAGGGAAGAGCGGGTGTTTCAGGTTCCCAGGGGCTAATATTTCAGCTCTTAACAGAACACAACCCACCATCTGACTAAAAAAAAAGCCTCTTTCCAACTCCCATCCAGAAATAAAGACGACAAATAAATAAGCGGCAGTAGCCTTTTTCGGGGAACCAGAAATAGCGCCCAGTGCTGACTGATAGAAAGAGTCTTATTCTATTTGGGGGAGAAGAGCTGTTGGCACTGTTGTGATTTTCCCAGGGCGGAGCTGGAGGGAACTCTGCTGTCGCTGTCCCTCACATGGGGCGGGGCCGGCTCCACCGCTGCAGGGCCCGGCTGCTTCCTCGACACTCCCACTCAGGAGACCTCTGTGTCCACGAGCTAGACTGATGTCACCGTCTTCATCTCAAAGGCTGGGTCCATTTGTATGACCAGACGGCAGCGTGTCCTCAAGCAGGGCCTTTGCACTGGCCGTTCCGTCTGCCAGGAGCGCGTTTCGTTTCCCCCAGATGCCCAGGCTGACCGCTCGCCTTCCTGTGTCTTTGCTCAGCGAGGCACATCTCGATCACACCTCCACCTCCACTGGCAGCCCCCTCGCGCTCCCCGTGTCGCCTGCCAGCACCATCTAGCTGTCCATTTTACTCATCCATCGGGCTTATTGTCCGGTCCCTGCACCTGGAATGTCAGCTCCACGAGGCAGCGTTGCTTGTGTTCCTTCATTGCTGGGTCTCTAGCTCCAGGGATACAACACATTTTTTTGTTGGTGACCGGTTGTTGAAACCAAAATAGAAACGGTAGTAGTTTCTAATTTACTGGGATTTCACAGGCGTGGCAGGGTGATTTTGGCTACAAGCAGCCAGAAATTGGGTCAAGCAGTAGAGTCATCGTGGCCTGCTGTACCCGAGTCCAGCGTTGGGACAGGCCCCGGGCGTGTGGCAGCCTGCAGCCCAGTGAGGGACACAGGTTCCTTTCCAGCCTCTGCCCTGTGGGCACAGGACTGCCTTCCCCCAAGGCTGACCCCCACAGACTGAGCTTGGTCTGTGGGCGTTTCAGGCCGCATGATCAGGGAGGTCTTAGTCCCGGGCCCACCCTGGAGAGGGCGTGGGGTTTGCAGCTGGTAGTGCCTGTTGCTCAGGGTGTGGTCAACAAGCTCCAAGTTAGGATAAAGGAGGAAGAGCATGACGCTGTGCCTGGGCCCCTCTTTCTTGTCACGCTCGGTCCTTGGCCTCCTCTGCTGGGTCCTGCCATCACCCAGGCTACCACCTCAGACCCCAGAACCTGAGATTTCAGAAAGGTGTGGCTGTCTGGCCTAATGCTGGATGCAGCCTGTTCATTGGAAGTGTCTCGTCTCTGCATTTCATCTGGACCCCAGATCTCTCCGGGAGAGCACTCTCCTCATCCTTCTCTGATTCACCCTGGCCTTGGCAGGGGCGGGGCTGGGGGACGGGTCTCTGCAGGTTTTCTGGAGGATCGAAGGAGACACTGTACCCGAAGCGTTTTTAGCCCAGTTTCCCGCAGGGAGCGAGTGCTCGCTGGGTGGCAGCCGCTACCGCTGGGGTTTTTTCCTTATTTTTCTTTTTCAATTGGTATAAGCCACATACCATAAAATCCACCTTTTTAAAGTGTAGATACAGTTCAGTAGGTTTGAATATATTCACAGAGTTGTACAGCCATCACAATTATCTAATCCCAGAACATTTTCATCACCGCAAAAAGGAATGTTCCCGTTTGCAGTCGCTCCCCATTCCACCTGCCCCCCAGGCCCTGGCAACCACTAGTCTCCTTTCTGTCTCTATGGAGTGGCCTATTCTGGACACTTGGGATAAATGAAGTCATATATTTTGTGGCTTTTCTAACTGGCTTCCTTCACTTAGCAGAATGTTTTCAAGGTTCGTCTATGTTGTAGCATGAATCAGTGCTTTTTATGGCTGGATATATTCCATTGCATGGTTATATCACATTTTGTTTACCCACTCATCAGTTGATTGACATTTGGGTTGTTGCCACTCTTTGGCTGTGATGAATCACGCTGTTATGAACATTCCTGGACAGGTTTTTTGTGGACATATGTTTCTGTCCTCTTGGTTGTATAGCTAGGAGTGGACTGCTGGGTCGCACTGGAACTATGTTTAACTGTTTGAAGAACTGCCACACTGTTTCTCAGAGCAGCTGGACCATTTTACATTCTCACCAGCAATGTCAGGACACTTGTTATCGTCTGTCTTTTTGGTTGTAGCCAACCTATAGGTGTGGTTTTGATCTTCATTCCTCTGATGGCTAATGATGTTGAGCATCCTTTCCCGTGCTTATTGGCCATTCATATGTCCTATTTTGAGAACTGCCCATTTCAGATCCTTTGCCCTATTTTTTTTTTTTTTTTTTTGTGGTATGCAGGCCTCTCACTGTTGTGGCCTCTCCCGTTGCGGAGCACAGGCTCCGGATGCGCAGGCTCAGCGGCCATGGCTCACGGGCCCAGCCGCTCCGCGGCATGTGGGATCCTCCCGGACCGGGGCACGAACCCGTGTCCCCTGCGTCGGCAGGCGGACTCTCAACCACTGAGCCACCAGGGAAGCCCTGCCCATTTTTTAAATTGGGTTATCGGTCTTTTAATTGTTTGGTTGTTAATAGTTCTTCATATATTTTGGATAGTAGACGCTTATCAGATATATGATTTGCAAATATTTCCCCCCATTCTGTGAGTTGTTTTTTCACTTTCTTGATAGTGTACTTTGAAGCACACAAGTTTTACATTTTGATGACATCAAATGTGTCTATTTTTACTTTGGTTGCTTGTGCTTTTGGTGTCTAAGAAACCATGTCTAATCCCAGGTCATAAAGATTTATACCTGTGTGTTCTTCTAAGCGTTTTATAGTTTTAGCTCAAATGCTTTTCCTGCACCTATTTTTTTTAAAGGAATAACTGTTTTTTGTTTTGTTTTTGTTTTTTAATATTTATCACTGTGTTGGGTCTTCGTTTCTGTGCGAGGGCTTTCTCTAGTCGTGGCAAGCGGGGGCCACTCTTCATCGCGGTGCGCGGGCCTCTCACTATCGCGGCCTCCCTTGTTGTGGAGCACAGGCTCCAGATGCACAGGCTCAGTAGTTGTGGCTCACGGGCCTAGTTGCTCCACGGCATGTGGGATCTTCCCAGACCAGGGTTCGAACCCGTGTCCCCTGCATCGGCAGGCGGATTCCCAACCACTGCGCCACCAGGGAAGCCCTTTCTGCACCTACTGATAGGATCGTGTGGGTTTCATCCTTTTTTTTTTTTTTTTTTTTTTTTTTTTTTTTTGCGGTACGTGGGCCCCCCACTGTCATGGCCTCTACCGCTGTGGAGCACAGGCTCTGGACACGCAGGCTTCACGGCCATGGCTCACAGGCCCAGCCGCTCCGCGGCATGTGGGATCTTCCCGGACCGGGGCACGAACCCACGTCCCCTGCATCGGCAGGCGGACTCTCAACCACTGCGCCACCAGGGAAGCCCCTAAATTCTAGAGCTAGACAGGGCCCAGCCGCTCCGCGGCATGTGGGATCCTCCCGGACCGGGGCACGAACCCGTGTCCCCTGCATCGGCAGGCGGACTCCCAACCACTGCGCCACCAGGGAAGCCCTTTCTGCACCTACTGATAGGATCGTGTGGGTTTCATCCTTTATCCTGTCGATATGGAGCGGGCACTTTTTCTACTAGGGAGGCCGTGGTCAGTAGCATGGACTTGGGAGTCAGCTGCCTGGGGATGAGCCCCCAGCTGCACCCCTTACTCACTGTGTGACTCTGGACAGGGAGCTTCACCTCTCTGTGCCCCATTTTCTTTATCTGTAAAATGGGGGTGACAGCACCTCTTTGTGGGGTTCTTGTGAGGGTGGATGATGGCTTTGCAGACTGTGTGAAGTAGTGTCTGGCACATAACAAGTGGGGTTTATTGACTGTTGGCCGTTAGCCGTGACATTACTTGAAAGCTTTGGGCTGGGGTGGGAAGGGCCTTGAAGGCAGATCTAAAAGCCAGGCAGATTCACCTGCTCTGAAAACTCCGGAAGCTCTGACCGGAGGTGGTCTGTTTGACTCCAGGGATCTCCGAGTCTTCCCATGGGAGGGCTGGGTCCAGGGTGGACCCCCTGCCAGGCCAGGTGGGCAACTGACGCAGACCGGCCTGCTGCCACACGCTCCAGTTTGTTTGGCCTGGAGTGTCACGCCCTGTTAGGGCTGGGCTGGAGGGGCTGCAGCAAGGAGCCTTTGCGCAGAGCGCTTCCTCCTTCCACAGCCTGCCAGCCCCTCACCAGTGTTTCCACCCGGCTCTGACTCTGGGCAGGGGGTGCAGAAATGGGGCCTGTTTAGATAATGGCTTACAGCTGAGAGCCAGGACACACACACACCCCCGCCCCGCCGCCAGCCCTACCTCCCTGCTCTGATGGCCCTGGCTTCTCTTCCCCTGGCCTGCCATGTGAGCCTGGCTCCTTGTCCTGGCCCTGTATGTGGCTGTCATGACCTTGGGCAAAGACTGCCTCTTTGGGCCTCTGTTTCAGCATCTGTCCCTGAGGAATACGAGTGCCCCGTGCAGAGGGCCTGCCTCGCCGTCTGCCAGGGCTCCACCCTCCCTGGGTCCCCGAGAACCTGCCATCACTCTGCGCCTGTTTGGAGTTTGGACTTCGCTGGCGGGGGGCGGGGAGGGAAATTAAAACACTTTTAATGTTCCCTGTGTAATTCTTGGCACTGGCTTTTATGAGATATGTGAAGCTGGATCTTACCTTGGTTTCAGTGTTTTAATGTACTGACCTCCTAGCCAGCCAAGTAGCTAGAAGCTGTTGGAGACAAGCTGCTTTACTGTTTGCTTTCGGTTTGGTTTCCAAGTTTGTGGCGGGGAGGGGGGTGTCACCCCCATCCCACTAATGCTCAGCCTTTCCCAGCTCCTGTGCCCAGAAATACAGGGTGGTCTTACCTCCTGGGAGCTGGTGCCCTGAGTGGGGTTGGAGGTGGACTGAGTAGTAATAACAGACCAGTCATGCAACTTAACAATCAGTAGAGAGATTCAGAAGACACTTTGTTTTCCCACGAATAATCTGTTTTGCCCTCACTCGGTGTCTGGCACCAGGAGTGTCCTGATGAACAGAGCACACCCAGCTCCCAGAGCTTCTCAGAAAACCAGACACGCCTGGAACCCACAGGGTGAGCGAGCACCCCTCCAAGAGTGGGGGCTCAGGAAAGCAGCGGCATGGGGGTGGGGCCGGGGCTGGAGTGTGGTGGCAGGAGGAGGGCGATGCCTGTGCTCGCGTGTGGCCCGTCGGGGTGACAGAGGGGTCGGGAGCCGCCTCTGTTAGGTGGCGAGAGGCTGCGTGCCACGGGTCCCTGTGTGACTGCGAGCCACTCTTTAATCCCCCCACCCCCCTCAGCGTCCTCCCCACGGGATTATTTGCAGACTTCAGAGGCGCTGTACGTAAAGCCCTTGGCAGAGCTAGACCTGGGATAAGAGCTGAAGGGCTGGTGTCATTCCTGTGATTATCATTAAGCTGATACTGCCTGTGGAGGGGGAAATCTTTTTTTTTTTTAACATCTTTATTGGAGTTTAATTGCTTTACAATGGTGTGTTAGTTTCTGCTGTGTAACAAAGTGAATCAGTTATACGTATACATATATCCCCATATCTCTTCCCTCTTGCATCTCCCTCCCTCCCACCCTCCCTATCCCACCCCTCCAGGGGGTCACAAAGCACCGAGCTGATCTCCCTGTGCTATGTGGCTGCTTCCCACTAGCTATCTATTTTATGTTTGGTAGTGTATATATGTCCATGCCACTCTCTCACTTCATCCCAGCTTACCCTTTGGAGGGTGAAGTCTTTATTGCCCCAGAAGTGTTCATAGTTGATTGAGTGAAAATTTGAGTTACAAAACAGTACCTCGTTGTGGAGCTGTGTGTGTGTGTCACATGCCCAAGTGTGGGCTAGGAGGTAATCGCAGTCGTATCTGTGACTGTGTCTAGTTTTCACTTTTAGTTGATCTGCAGCCTTTGCCGTTATCATGTATTGGTTCCGTCACTACAGAAACGCTATTAGAAAATGTAATGAAAGTCTATGCTCTCATTCCCGGGGCATGTGGGTGACTGCGGCGGCGTATGGGCCATCAGATGGGGTGGGCAGGGGCTCTGAGGGGGCCCCGGGGAGAGGGCGGTGCTGACTCGGGCTTCTCCTCCACCCCCAGATGACAGGATCTGCTCACCACCCTTCATGGAGCTCACGAGCCTGGGCGGAGACGACACCATGCGGCTCCTGGAGGAGAATGGCCTGACCTTCCCGTTCAGTGCGTATCGCGCCCTGGCGCGCCACGTGGGGGCCGGGTGGGCCTTAAACTTCCCGAGGGTGCAGGCAGGCCTCGGCTGCCGGGGAGGGCATGGCCCCGGGTCCCTGGCTTCCTGGGTGGTGAGGGCCTGGCCTGGCGGCGTCCGTCCAGCTCACCCGCGGGCAGGTGCTGGCCCTGGTCGAGTCCGCGCCGCCCTCCAGCTCCCACCTGCCCCTCCCCCGAGGGGCTGCGGGAGTTGTTAAGAGTTTCTCCCTGTACCTGCAAGGCTGGGCTTTGTGGGTGAATAACCTCGCTCACCCTCTTTTTCTCTCCCGCACCCACAGTTTGCAAAACCAGAGTGGCTCACGGTACCAACTCTCACGAGGTGAGTGGAAGACGTGACGACTTGACTGCACTGTCCCCCGCCTCCCCGCCCCGGCCATCCCCCTGCCCCCGATCCTTTCGGCTCGCGGTGTCTCTCTGGGAGCCCGCCTAGCCTGCTGCTCCTGAGGTTGTGGGTTTGTACGCTCTCTCCACCCACACCCTGTGCCTGTCCTGTCCCCGAGGCCGCGATGGCTGTGCCTGCCCCCTTTGTGCCCATGCGAGCCAGGCCTCCATCTGACCAGTCCTTTGGCCTGTCGGTGTCGGTCACTTCCTGCTCCGTGCCAGGCACTGGCCTGGGCCCCACTGAAAAGATGCCATCGCTGCCCACAGGGATCTTCCAGGCCTGCTGAATTTGGGAAGGGGGTGAGAGGAGGAAGGAGCACCCTACCTGCCGTGTATGTGACTGCCCCACCCTCTCATTCATTCCTGTGTTCACCTGGTAGTCCTTCCCGGCCTTGGGTGCCCCGGGAAGGATGTAAGATGTGAGTCCTGGCCTGGTGGGGAGCACAGAGTCCCGGAGGCGGAGGGCACCAGCGGGGTGTGGTTGGGAGACTGAGCGGAGGAAGCCTTTTGGGAGCTAATGGCCGGGCAGGGGCTCTGCTGGGTCTGTTGCCGTCCTTAAGAACCATGCCTGGGACATTGTCTTCAGGGGCACAGCTCAGCCTGGGGACCCCCTCATTAGGTGCATGGGAGGACACCCTGGGCTGTAGACATTTGACCCACCCAGAAGGCCCTGTGGGAGAGTCTGTGTCAGGCAGCCCTGCTGTCAGAAATGCTCCCCCAAGACCTATGACTAAACGTGGACAACCCCGGCGTTGCGCCCTGGAGAAGAAGTATGTAGTGTCTTTATCCCTGGCATGTATTTATGGGGAAATGTCTGTAAACAGCTGTGTCCCTATGGTGTGGTACATGCCGTGATGGGGCTGCAAGGCCGAGGAGTCCCTTTGCTTGTGGGGGGAAACGTGAGGGCAGGAAATCCTGGCCTGTAGCAAAGGTCAGCTGTCTCCCAAGGTCAGGAGCCCTCGTGGAGCCAGGGGTGTGCACCTGGGCCGGGCCCCGGGAGGGAGCAGGAAGGCCTCAGAGCAGCCAGAATCGTGTCCCCGGAGCCCACACTGCCCTCGCTGGCACCAGCGCCCGGCCCTTTTCACCACCAGACGGTTCCTCTGTTGGTCAGTGTCTCGGGGTTTCCAGGACAGAAAGGCGACTGCAGCCATTAGTGTGATTAGACTGGCCTAATGCAGAATAGGTCAGCCTGCCAGGAGGGCACCGCTTCTGCTGTTGACGTAAGAACTTTGGAATCACACCAGCCTGGGACCAGGTCTGGTTCTGAGCACCACCGGCTGTGTGACTTTGGGCAGATGACCCAGCCTCTCTGAGTTTCCGTCCCTCACTTGTAACTGGGGATATGGTGGCTGTTGTGAAGGATAAGGGAGTTGCTGCGTGTGCTGCCATGGGGCCTGGCCCAGGGAGTGTTTGATACGCTGTCGTGGAACCAGTTGCCCTGGAGCCCGCTGGGTCATGGCTGACGGGGCAGGGGTTCCGGATCGAGGTGGCCACCCTCCTCCAGGGGAGTCTTGACTCCATGGGGTCAAGTGCCTTCAGGGGAGGCTATTTCACCCCTCAGTCCAGTTATCCAAGTCTGGGTCCAAGGTGTGTGCCACGTCCCCCCCCCGCACTGCCCCACCCCTGGGCCTCCCCCAGCCCGCCATGCACTGTTTCTGGGAGGGGCTCCTCTGCTGGGTGGGGGTCAGGGACAGAGCCCTGACATTGGGATCTGGGGTGTTGCAGATTCCCAGGGGGCTTGTGTGCCGCGGGCCATCTGCCTCCTGGGAGGCTGTTAGCATCAGAGGGACGCCCCCTCTGGTGGGGCGCCCTCCGTGGCGTGAGCCTGTGGGTGGGACGCCGAGGCTCGTCACCCACCTCAGGGGTGCCCGGGGATGCCGAGTGCTGCGAGGATGGAGGACATCTCCGTGCACGTGATGAGCTCTACACAGGAAAGGGGGCTTTCTGACCGGGGTCCTCCCCTGTACCCCAGTCTGCCCGAGCCCTACCCCTCACTCAACTGAAATCGGGACTATTGTTTTCATCTTAGGGTCACACGATGGTTTGGGCTCTTGTCTTGGCTTTAAGCTGGTGTAAGCACGCAAGTGTGCTCCACTTGGAGTGTGTGGAATACCACACCCCCTCCTTTAGAAACAAAAACCAAAAACCCCACTGAGCCAGAAGCTCGGAGGACCCCAGAGCCACCCCATGGTGGTTATTTTATCTATTTAGTTATTTTTAATTTTTTTGGCCACACTGCGCGACATGCGGGATCTTAGTTCCCTGACCAGGGATCGAACCCGTGCCCCCTGCAGTGGAAGTGCGGAGTCTTAACCACTGGACGGCCAGGGAAGCCCCACCATGGTGGTTACTGATGCTATTTCACAGGTGAGGAAGACGGAGCTTAAACAGGGCTTACGCAGCAAGCGCCAGTGCTGGGTCTTGAACCCGTGTACGGCTCTCTTACTTTCGTCAGATGGCTAAGGAGATAATTCATTGTGGTGCACGTGCACGCGCGCACACGCGCGCGCGCACACACACACATGCACACACGCATGCACACACACGCACGCACACACACACACGCACTTTTCGTTTCCCCGTGTGGCCTGGATCTCTACTTCTGCCCCACCCAGCTGAGCACCAGGCATATCGTGGTGGTGCTCTGTGACAGTTGCTGGGAGAGGCAACAGCCAGTGTGGCGGCCAGCTGTCCAGCCCCGTTACCCCTCCCAGCAGCTCTGGGCATCTGGTGGCTCCTTCCTGGGGCCCCGTGGACTTGAACGAAGCATTAGCCGTGGCCCCGGCACTGGCAGCTGGCTGCGGTGGGCCTGCCTCAGCCAAAGCGGGCAGACTTTCTCCAGCCGCCCCTCTTCCCATCTCGACCTCAGTCCCCTGCCAGACCCTCCTGGTGGAGGCCTTTGTCCCCAGAGGATTCAGGGACGGGGAGCGGCATGTTCCCGTTCGTCAGCTGCTCGTGTGGCTCACTCAGTGTGTAAGACGGCAAGGCTGGGGGGCTGTTGGACCCCAGCCCATTCCGGGCTCTGTCACTTTCCCGCAGCCACTAAGTGCCTCAGGGCCTCAGTTTCCTCATCTGTAAAAGGGGCGTGGTGTCGGTGCCCACCTCGGGGGTACATTGTGAGGGAAACACCAGGTGATTCATGTAGAGTGGTTAGAACAGGGCCAGGTGTGTCATGAGTACTCAAAAGGCAGCGCTTGTCATTATGCAGGCTTGGACCCAAGGCCTCCCAAACCCTGAGCCATTGTCTTCCGCTTCCTGGCCGAGCCACCTGCCCCCCTCCCCACCCCCCATCTCACCCGACCAAAGACTTTGTGGAGGAACCTCTAGGAGGTCATAAGGGTTAAGTAGTGCACAACCCAGGGGGTCCCATTCCCTGGGTGCAGTGTGAGTAGTGGAATTATGCAGTGCACAGCCAGCTCATCCTTCCATGGTGGGCCTGACGGTACAGGATTTCCAAACCCTCACAGCAAGCGTGGATTGATCCCCAGGTGTTCTTCTCAAGTCCCTCTCCACTCACCCTGGCTTGAAACTCTTCTTGGGGAGCCCTTGTGCTACAGGACCAGGGGTGGGCCGTGGCGGCAGTGCTCTGGACAGGTAACACACCCCGTGCCGGAGGCTGAGGACGTGGTGGACCCTGCCCAAGCCCTTGGCCCCCTGTCTCCCCAGATGGCCATCGTGTTCAACCAGGAGGGCCTGAGCGCCATCCAGCCGCCCTGCGTGGTCCAGAATTTCATCAACCACAACGCCGTCCTGTACAAGGTGTTCGTGGTCGGCGAGTCCTACACCGTGGTCCAGAGGCCCTCGCTGAAGAACTTCTCCGCGGGCACCTCAGGTAACTGAGCCCGCGCCGTCTCTGGATGCCCTGAGCTTAGGGGTGTGGCTGGAGCACGGCACCAGCCGCCAGCTTCTGGAGCAGGGAGAGGTGATCTGGAGGTTGGAAGAGCTGTGTCCAGTAGCTAAAGAGGTCTTGGGGCACGCCAGGCCATGGTAGGGGCTCCGTCTGTCTCTACCATACATTGTAGGAAGAACCTGAAAGCTCTCTGCCCCCAGGCCGCTTCCCGGGGCCCCGTGCGGTCCTGAGGCCCACAGGGAACACGCTGGAATGGGTGATGGTCCCTTCGGCGAAGCCAGGGAGGGGGAGGGAGGGAGGGGCCCCTCATATATTGAGGACCAGAGTGCTGGCTGCTTTATCACGTCTCCTTTTTCCAACTGGGAAACACTAAGTTACCTGCTGCTTCTGCAGCTGCTGAGGTGGATGCATGCTCTCTTCGGAGTCAGCACACAGGGTGCAGGACTTCCCGGCTGTGGGACCCCGGGCAGGTCAAAGGTGGCCACAGTCAGCCTGCCGGGTACCCCGCAGGGCTGAGGAGCGCATCCATGAGCGTGTTTTGGATCAGTGGATAATGGTCCTCCGTGTCCCTCAGATGTCACGCAGTGGTGGCATTGCAGGGTTCTGCCAGCGTTGGGGCATCTGAGGGGGTCCTCTAGGGAGGCTGAGGGGCTCCACGCGCTCAGCTTTTCTTCAGCTGCTCACCAGCTGCAGGTGACCCTTGGCCGTTTCAAAAACTGACACTAAGATAAGGATTTGCTGGTATTGGGGCCGCTTAAAAGACTGTTCTAGTGGTTCTGGAGGCATCTCTAAGGCAAGTTCCAGAAACCTTTGGAACAGTGGCAGTGTCTCTGGAATAAGCACTGTTTTCCAAGAGGACCTCTTGGAGGATGTCTGGTTGCCCTGGTGTGTTTTGCTCTCACTCACTGTGTGTTTCTCTCTGGACGGGAAACCCGCCATCACCAGATGAAATGTCCAGGCTGCGTTATTTCCCTCTGAGCAAACAGATGTGTCTTCCTAAAATCCCTCTGTGGGACTGCCTGTCACCATCCGCTCCTCATGGCTTCAAGCCACTCCTCTGTTTTTGTTTTTTTAAATAAATAAATTTATTTATTTATGGCTGTATTGGGTCTTCGTTGCTGCGCACAGGCTTTCTCTAGTCGCGGCAAGCGGGGGCTACTCTTTGTTGCAGTGCGCGGGCTTCTCTTGTAGCGGAGCACGGGCTTCAGTAGCTATGTCACGCGGGCTCAGTAGTTGTGGCTCGCGGGCTCTAGAGCGCAGGCTCACTAGTTGCGGCGCACGGGCTTAGTTGCTCCGCGGCATGTGGGATCTTCCTGGACCAGGGCTGGAACCCGTGTCCCCTGCATTGGCAGGCGGATTCTTAACCACTGCGCCACCAGGGAAGCCTCAGGCCATGCCTCTTGACTGAAGTCCAGCTGTTCGCGTCCTGTCTCAGCCGCTCTTCCCATTAACGCAACCCAGAGAGCAGACACTTTGGAAATGTGTGTCTCCCTCCACTGCCCTTCTGAGTCCTGGCGGGGCTTTCAGGGCATCCCGGTGCTCACGCTCGTCCTTCCCTCTACCCACTGGGCTGATGGAATGATCTGGGGGTGGGGGACCGATGTCAGGAGGGGTCTTTTTGTATGTGACTGTGTACTGGCAAGAGGCATTCTTATCAATTGTGGGCAGGTTGAGGCTGATGGTTTTTTAAGCCTGTTTATATTGTTTCCTGATTTTTAAACATATGTTCTTTAAGTCTACACAAAATGTATTAAAGGAAGAGTAGGTATGCCTTTTTATTTATTTTACCAAAAAATCACTCCATCTCTAAAAGAAATATACCACGTGGTTTCCTTCCTTTCCACATGAAGAGTCCCTCTTTTCCTTCCCTTTTTCTCCTGGTTGCAAAGGCCTGGGCCAGTTTCCATCTGGGAACCACTAGTGGCTGGGCGTGAGCTCTGTGTCCCGTGTCTGAGGACAGGGGCTCCGCATCTGTGTCTTCTCATGGCCATTCCAGGTTGCCAGTTTACCATAATATGCAGGCTGGGGCCAAGTAAATCAGTGGAGAAACATAGAGCTAATGGAGAAGTGTTTATTATGCCCAGGCGAGCTGACTGATTTTCACTGTGTCCATCCCTCCATCCCCAAAAACTGATTCTGTGTCCACTGTCTTCAGGGCATCACAGCAGCTCGTTGTTCTTTTCACGCGTGTGTTCTCTTTCTGGATGAGAAGCACAGTGTGACAGCGGCTCTTTAAGCTGGACCAGTTGGGCAGGGGGCTTTAGGGCTCTGGCTTCTTTCCAGCCCCCTCCCAGCTTTCTGGTTCCCATGGCCCTGCGTGGTGGGCTCGCCGGTCTCCCCTGTCCATGCAGGGAGGTGGAGGCTCCTTGAGTGGGATTCTTTGACCTGCAGTGGTGATGAGGACACCAGCTTTCCCTCCACAACTACTGTGTTCTTTTGATTCTCAGATGTACTTTTGGTTTTCACCTGTTAGCACCTCTGAAGTCAGGTGTGTCTTACGGCCACAGGCCTCTTGCAGTCGCCTCTGCTGGAACTGAAGACACGTTTTTACAGAGAGGGTTGAGGTTGGCCTGTGCCAGCCCCAGGAACACATGTTCTCTGCCCTTGGTCCACGGTCTTGGGGAGACTGCTCCCCTCTCTCCACTAGTTCCAGAGTCGCAGTGGGTGTGTTTCTCTGCTCCCCTTTCTGTGCAGTGGGTTTATTTCTGTTTCTTTTCCTCTGCGGGCACAACGCCTTTCTTAGGCTCTACACGTGGGCCTTCTTTTCCTTAGGGGTATGTATATAAAGGAACGACACCGCTTACCACATAGAGCAGGGGTCAGCAGGCTTTTTCTGCAAAAGTCCAGAGTAAGTGTTTCCAGCTCTGTCATAATTATTTAATGCTGCTGTTGTTGCCTAAGAGCCGCTGTAGACAGCATTGTAAGCGAATGGGCGTGGCTGCGTTCCAATAAACCTTTATTTACAAACACAGGTGGCGGGCCAGATGTGGTGATCTTGCATCGAGAGGCCCTCAGGTGTAACAAATGCCCTGTTTCCTTGCACCTGCCAGGCGCTCAGCCCTGGGGTCCAGCAGGGAACTAGATAGTCAGCCAAGTGTCCTGCCCGCGTGTGTTCATCTTCTAGCGGGAGAATCTACACACCAGGGAAGAAGAAATGAAAGGACGAATTGTGGCAGCACAGATGAGGGACCGCAGAGGAAACAGTGGGTCCTGGGACACCGCTGGGTGAGGGGAGCCACTCGGGCAGGGCAGCCGGGGCCCCTCTGCGGAGCTGATGCTTGCGTGGGATCTGGGAGGAGACCTGGGCCACCGTCTGCAGCGCCATGACATGCTTTATCCCCCGCCCCCCGCCAGAGATGTGAAGATTAAGCAAATGAAGCTGAAGAAGGTGTGGCCACAGCTCACAACTGCACCTCAGACCCTCTGGGATATTTGGGTGCTAAACTTGTCACTTACTCCGCTTCTTTTGAACCTCTTTTGCTTGTCTGTAAATTGGGGACAGAAATACCCATATTCCTCTTATTGCCTCCCCTCTCCTGTGGGCGTTCTTGGTGTTCTTCCCGGGGCTCCGTGTGACTCAGGACTAGTCCAGGAACAGAGAGGGGATGGGCCCCCCAATCCAGGGTGCACCTGTGATCAAGGTGCAAGGGCCCAGCCAGGCTTATCTTTAGGGAACTCGGTATCCTGAAGCTACCCAAGGAAACTGGCACCAAGGGATGCTCTGACCCTTTCTGACCCATCTCGGCTTCCACAGTCTCCTGGTTCATCAAATGGCCGGAATCCGCTCCCACTCTGTCCGGCCCCTACTCAGGCCGCACATGGGGAGGATCTGAGTAAAGGGCAGCCCTCCCCTCCCTGCTGAACAGTCCTCTGGCCAGGGCTCCCAGGTCAGCGTTAGCCAGGAGGAGAAACGAGTCTCCTTTGAAATGGTCCACACTTTCGATCTTGCCACAGGAAGCTGTTGGGCGACAGCTTGGCTGTGTCCACCTGCTCTGGGGGGCCTTTCTCTCCCCAGGCCTGCTCTGCCATCCTGGCGATTGCCCTTGGGTCCCACAGGGTGGGTGGGAGGCGCCCTGAGCTCAGTAGGACTGGGCCAGGCTGGGCTACAGGCTGAGAAGGTGGGCAGTACCCACGGAAGGCCGGAACGCCCATCCCAGCTGCTCCGGGCTCTGGCCCGTGGAGCTTGCCACCCTCCGAAGGCTCACTTTTCTTGGCTGTCGGCGCCCAGGAGTCGAGGTTGGTGGGGCTGCTTGGCACCAGTCCTGCAGGGTGTTTATTTTCCCCAGGCTCCTCCCCAGGACCGTCTCTCGTGCCCCCCGTCTGGACTGGCTCTGGTCGGAGCGGTAGGAGGACTTTCGGGCACACCAGGGCGGCAAGGGGCCTGCATGCCCCGCTAGCGGGAAGGATGCCAGGTACATCTCAGCGCCTGCCTGCTCGGCCTCCGCCCGAATCACTTCCTCATGCATGATTGTTGCGGCGCTGTAATCCTGGAGGTGGTGGGGGCGGGCGTTGGCAGCCAGAGCAGGTGCCGCCTCGGGCTGGCCCCTGGCACACGGCGGTGCTGAGCCAGGGCCCTTCCTGGGCTGCGCTTAGAGGCCTGGGTCCCAGGGATGCGCAATGTGTCCTGGGGGACGGGAGCCGTAACGCCCTGCCAGGAAGGACTAAAGCAGAGGCCGCTGGGGCCACGTTGCGGCTCGTGGCCCGTGCCACTCTTGGGGTGGGGGGAGCACAGTGTGATGACGGCCTTTACCAGATCCCAGCCCCGAGGCTCGTGGTTTTGTGCCTCGTGCATTCGTGTGCCACACTTCCAGCCGCTGGAGAACGTGTTTCTGACCGACTGACCTGCCTTTCCTCTCCAGGGGGTGAAGGAGCAAACCAGCTGCTCATCACTCCCAATAATCTTGGGATTGATCTGCCTCTCGGGTGCCCCCATGGGACCGAGAGGGCCCAGGGGGCAGTGGGAGCAGAGAGGGAGGGGGTGGGAGTTGTGGAGGGTATTTCGTGGGGCTGTGCTAACTTCCAAAGCCGAACTGTATGCTTTCTTGGATGGGTCCTACAGAAGCCCATGCTCTGATTTCCGATTTTTTCCTTAAGTAGTGGGGAAACAGCAAAACCCTTTGTATTTTAAACACTCACGTGCCAAGTGGCAGCCTAGCCGTTTCTCAGCTGCTACCCTGAAAAGGCATTCCGTGGGCAGAACTGGGAGGGGAATGCTGGATTAAATGGCATCAGCTGACCTCTTGACTCTGGGCCTTTGATATGCACATATGCAGCATTTCCCACTCACTTAGCCCCCTTTCTGGTGCCGTGTCCGTAAGACACTCTAGACACGCTTTGGGGAGTGGGGGGCCTCGGGTATTGGGGAAAATCAGGTATGGTTGTGTAAGACGAGAGCAGAGGCAGAGGTGCGCTCATCAAGCCGTTCATTTTTACACGGGAAGGAAAATGGACACAGGAGCCCTGCCTGGGCGTGCGGGTCTCCGTGGCGTCCTGTCTTCCTGGGGTGGGTAGGGAGGCCCAGGTGGCTGCCGCTGGACGCTGAGCCTGAAGGCCACTGTGGCCTATGGCTGGGGTGGTGCTGTCCCCTGGTGCCGGGTGCTGGAATCACCGTCCCTGCCTCGAGCTTCTAACTCCGGCTTCTTCCTGTCTTTGCTTTTTCAGACCGTGAGTCCATCTTCTTCAACAGCCACAACGTGTCCAAGCCAGAATCGTCATCGGTGCTGACCGCGGTATGTCCCTCCCGCCGAGCCCTGGGTGTGGGGTGCTTTTGACTGTCCAGCGGGGCAGAGTGGCAGGACCTTCACCCCAGGCCAGGGGCCCAGGGCAGTTCCAGAGACCCCTCTTCCTCGCGTGCTTCGGGCCTTCGTGCCAGTGGTCATCACAGCCATGCCCGCTCGTTGCTGGGCTACTCCAAGTGGATGATTTTCTAACTCTCCTCCTACATGAGGAAATCCCCCCAACCGTGAGGAATTTGAAGTCCTGCTTTCTAATCTGCCTTTTGCCTGATTTAAGAAGAGGGAGCAGAGCACCACCTCAATTTTCCTTTTTCTTTCCTTGCCCACGTGAGTCCAGGGAGCGTTTGTTAAGAGCCTGCCGTGTACATCTGGGGCTGCTGGGGTAGTTCACGGTGGGTAATGGGCTCGGGGTTGCTGTTCAGCGAACGTCGCTGCGTGTCAGGCTCCATCCTCGATGCCCTGCGGCCCAAAACAGCCTTGCAGGGGTGGACAGACATCCCCACTTTCCTGAGGCGGGAGGGCTGTGCTCTGAGGGCTGTCCCTGAGTGATCAGGGACAGAGACGAGATTTGAGCCCAGATTCGTCTGATGCCAAAGCTGGGTGTTCCGGGAATTTAGGATTTCTTATCTCCCTGGCAATTGCTGAGCAGTTAGAAGTCAGCGCTGGGCCACCCTCTGCTGTTCCTCCATGTGTCCTGAGAGCCAGGGGTCTCTGCTGCCACTGCCGCTGAAATGAGCCCTCTGCCAGCTCTCCGCTCCCCTCCTGGCCATGCTCGGAGGGTTTGCCAATGTCCCGTCCACAGCAGACCCCCACCTCTAGGCCTCACTCCCCCTCGTTCCAGGTTAGGGCTTCCTGTCCCCCAACCGAGGCTGCCTGTGCTTTTCTTGTCTGTTTCTGGTTCCTTTGAGGAGCCAGCTGTGTGCTGAGGGTTCGACAGAGCACAGGCGTGGAAGGGACCTGGAAGGAACACCAGCGTCCCTCAAGATGTTAATAGACATTCCCCGGGAACAAGTTTTGTGGTCAAGGATGCTTGGAGAACAACCAGATTTTAAACAGAACCCCTCAGCGCCTGGCTGTGCACATTATAAGACGTAAATAGGTGTTCTGTGCAAGAAAACGTTCTGGTCTCTTACAAGCTGCAGAAACTTCAGGCTGGCCCAGCTCTGCAGGGCATCTTCCCTGCGAGGCTCTCAGACCGTATTCGGCCTGTGACTCTTGGAGGGGGTTGGCATTCTGCGGACTTGCCAAGAGGCTGTCCCTGCCACTCCCCTGGCACAGAGCAGCTCTAGTCACCGCTGGGCTGTTACCTGATGCCAGAGGGTCACTGTGAGGGCCAGAAGCAAAGTCACCTTCCTGGCTAATCACCCACCTGCCATTCAGCCTGCGTCTCTGTCTGCCACGTGGCAAAGGTCGGCCTGCAGACCCTGCGGGGCCTCCTCTCCACCTTTAGGCCCCGCTGCCATCTCCCCCTTCCCCCCAGCTCATGACTGCTGTGTGGGGATTCCCCCAGGGCTGGCAATGTGGAAAAGAGAAAAGGGAAATGCAGGCAGCCGTCCCTTTCCACTCGGGATGTCAGGCCCACATGCACAGACAAGGCCATCCCCAGACCTGGGTGTCCAGACAAGCCCCTTAGCATTCTCCTGCTCGCTAAGGTCCCTCCAGTCCCCATCGCGGCCTCGTGCAGGTGCCGGGAGCCCTGCCCTGGCCTTGAAGCCCCCCCTCCCTCCCTGGCTGGAGGCTCCCAAGAGTGGACGCAGCTCCCACACCCAACTGGCTGCCCCCCCATAGACACAGGGTATTGGTTAAGAGTGTGACACTGACAGGACTGCCTGGGGTCAGACCGAAGCTCCACAACTTTCCAGCTGTGTGGCCTCGGGCAAGTCACATTGCCTCTCTGAGCCTCGGGTTCCCCGCCCCACCCTGTAGGGTGGTGGTGGTGTTCAGGGAGTCCCTAGATGAAAAGCACCATGGCAGTGCTGGGTGTGCAGTAGGTGCTCAGTCAGTGTCAGCTGTGACTGGTGACGGGTGACCCCGGGGGTCCACCTGAGCACCTCTTACCACCTCCATCGCCTCCGTTTCAGACAATCAAAGGGCTCCAGAAGGACTTCTGAGATTCCTTAGCTGAGCTGAGAAAGTGCTTTTATAAACAGCGGGGTCACGAGGCTTTGTAACAGAGCAGCAGCCATTGGTCCCCTTGCTGCCAGGCCTGAGCCACAGGCCTTACGGGTGAGCTTCGTGGATCCCCACCACGGTCCCGTGGCGGCAGGGGTGTTCTTATTACCCCGTTTCCTGGGGCGAGAAAACAAGACGCGGCAGGGCCCGTTATGGCTCAGGGCACGCAGCGGGGACTGGGCAATGCCAGGCGTCCTCCCAGGGCTGTGACTCGGTGAGGGACCCGGGCCGCAGGACCAGCGGCCAGGCTGCTGGTCTGGGCTCAGGCAGGTGCCTGTCACGGCGAAGCTAACGCAGATGCTTAGACAGCATCTCCCCTGGACGAGACGCCGAGGCAGCGGGGTCATGGGCGCTGTTGGGGGTCGCCGCCTGCTATGCAGAGCCGGTGGATGTGGCTTTCACAGTAGCGCACGACGGTGCCCAGTTGTGGGGTCCCTGCCCTGCACGTGTCTGGGAGTTCCCCATCAGCCATGCGGCTTCCTGAGCTGGGGGTAAGCACCACGTGTCCTGGGTACCCAGGGCTCTGTCCCCAGCCTACCTGACACAGCCTCGCTTCGTGTTAACATTAGTCGTTTTAATGTGAACCGTTCAGTGGCGTTAAGTACATTCACAGTGTCGTGCAACTGCCACCTCTGTCTAGTTCCAGAGCATTTGCATCACCCAAAAGAGAATCCTGTGCCCGTTAAGTGTCACCCCCCAGTCCCCCTCCCCCCAGCCCCTGGCAACCACGAATCTGCTTCTTAGTCTCCATGGACTTACCTATTCTGGACCTTTCATATTAAGGGAACCGTACAGTGCGTGACCTATTGTGTCTGGCTTTTTTCACATAGCCTGACGTTTTCAAGGTTCATCCACGTGGTAGCATTGTGAGAACAATACTCCATTGTGTGGGTAACCCATTTTGTTTATCTAGTCATCTGTTGATGGACATTTGGGTTGTTTCTACCTTTTGCCTATTGTGAGTAATGCAGCTATGAACAGTGGCCTACAAGTTACACACCTGGGGTGGAATTGCTGGGTCACATGGTAATTCTCCATTTAGCTTTTTGACCCAGCTTCTGTTTTATTTCTGCTGGGTGAGCTCCTGGGCTTCCCCTTTGGCCCCGAGCCCACAGTCCATAGGACTCTGCTATCTCCTGAGCACCACACGTGAGCCCTATTCCGGCTGACGTGCTGCCATCCATGCCCTGAAATGCAAGTGGAGCGGCTCCTCCAGCCAGGCATGTGCTGTCCCCATCACGTCAATGACCTTGTGATTCCTCCCAGCAGTCTGGGATGGAGGCCTCATTGGCCCTGTTTTGCAGATGAGCGGGCTGAGGCACACAGAGGCCAAGTACTTTCCCCTAAGACCACAGAGCTGGGAAGTCACGGTCAGGATTCAAATCCGGACCCCTCGGACTTCAGTCCTTCCCAGGGCGGTGTTCTGCTTCCTTGGAGGCCCCGGGCCAGGGGCCACGCTTGAGCCCATGAAGACTCGTGTGCCTGTCCCAGGCCAGCTGTGATTAGAGCAGAAAGCGAGCGGTGTCAGCGGGAGTCCAAGGGACGGCCCCACGAGCCCTGTGGAAGCTTCGCTAAAAGCTGAACTTGGACCCGGGGGTTGGGCCGCAGCAGCAGAGTAGACTCTTTGGGGAAAGGCCCGCTGAGCATGAGTTAGTGTGGTCACACCAGAGTTAGCGACTCATCCGGAAGGGGAGAAGTGTGAGCCCCACCCAGGAGCCCTGTGACCACCACCCGCCCCTGCCCACTTCCAGCCAGTAAATGAAGGCCGGTCCACGGAACCTATCAGCTCACAGCCTTGAGGCTCCGGCAATGGTGGGCCAGTGTGGTGATGCTGACAGAAATTCCCCCTGCTGCCCGCCTCTGCCCTAACAGTTCCAGCTGCTCCCAGCTCTCTCCTGTGGGTTCTTACCTCTGCACCTTTGCTTCCACTGTGCTCTCATCTGGGTCCCTTCCCCCCACCCCCCTCAATCCTCCCCATCTTCAAGGTCCAGCTCACAGGCTCCCTGAACCACACAGTCTTCCTGGGTTCACAACAGACTCTCCATCCCCTTCCTCCTTGCTAAGAGGCTTGGGTTTTACAGGCTTAAATGCCTGGGTCCAAATCCAGCCCTGAGCTGTGTGGCCCTGGACCGGCCCCTGAGCCTCTCTGAGCTTCAGCTCCCCTGTGTATAAAATGCTGATAACGGTGCTCGCCTCCCTGCTGGTTATGAGGACTAGAGGTCACGTGCGCTGTATACCTAGCAGCTGTCCAGCCCTTGGCAGGATTTGGAAATGGCCGTCCTCGTGCCGACTCTGGTGGGTCTGTCCTGCCTCTTGCCTGCGGGTAAGGCCCGGCCTGTGCCACCTCCCTGGGGGGGTCTCTGTGTGTGGCGAGGCGTGGAGCCTCCGCACCCGGGGCCTGACTCGTGTGTGTGTGTGTGTGTGTGTGTGTGTGTGTTGGCAGCTGGAAAAGATCGAGGGTGTCTTCGAGCGACCGAGTGACGAGGTCATCCGGGAGCTGTCCCGGGCCCTGCGGCAGGCACTGGGCGTATCGCTCTTTGGGATCGACATCATCATCAACAACCAGACGGGGCAGCACGCCGTCATCGACATCAACGCCTTCCCAGGTGAGCGGTGGGGCCGGGCGCCGCCTTCACCGGTCTGTAGACTGGCAGCCTTGGGCGGGTGGTGGGGGCCGGAGAGTCGGGCTGACCAGCTCCATCCCTCACTGTCTGGGGCCCGGGGTCGGAGCAGCCCCCGCTCAGCCGCAGCCCCACCTGCCAGTGGGTTTACAGGGCACGTAGTGGGCCTGCAGCTAAACGCGTGTTCTTTCCGCTGCCTCTCCTGGCCCGGTGCCACCAGCAGTGGCCTTTCCGGGCCAAATCTCAGCTGACCTCTTGGGCCCTTGTAGGTTTAAAGAGCTGAAAGGACACTGGAGGGCATATAAATCCCAGTTTACACGCAGGGAGGGAGGGAGAAGTTGTCCCAGGTCATACGGCAGGGTAGTGGCAAGGCCATGCTCCTCCCCCCGCCCTGAGCCACCATGCTGGGGACACGCTCGGATCCGGCCAGCTCCCCGCGGCTGGGGCGTCTGCTCCATGCTGTCTGCGGCAGCCCTGAGGCGGGAAGCACTGCCGGGCCTGCTGCCCCACCAGGCTCTGCCCTGCACCCCTCAGATCCCAACTCAGGGAGGGGCTCAGCGGGAGACATCACCCGAGAACCCTCAAGGGGACTGTTAGCTTCAGCAGTGATGGTGGTGGCGGCCCTGGGCTGAGCTACTTCACAGAGACACGTGCTGAGGCCAGGCGACTCCCCATCTCACAGCAGGTCAGGGACAGTGCTGCTTCACTCCCTCTGGCCCAGAGCAGCCTGGGCGCTTACCCTCTCGCTGGGCATCTCTGTCTCAAGGCCGTGGCTCTTGCCTTTGTTAAGCACCTGCCCTGGAGGTAGAGCCATCATCACTGCTCAGTGGATATGAAGAGCGGAAGCGATTCCCGCCCTTGGGGAGGCTAGCATCTCACGTGAGAGCCCTGCTGGCAGGAGGGCACTGCACGGTGGGCGTCTGCAGGGAGCAGAAAGCCCCCGTGCTTGGGGAGCATCACTGGGCACCAGGCTGGGTGCTTGACGCGTGTCCCCTGCACTGAGAGCATGCGGGCCAGGCCCGGCCAGCACCACGATTCACAGCCAAGGAAACCCAGGTTCGAGGGAGGCCCCTGCTGTCTCTGTCATGCAGTTTGCCGAAGGCCCACTGCATTCCCCAGCTGCTGCAGACAGTGCGGGGCGGCGGGGGCCCTGCCCTCGGGGGACGGGGGTGCCAGGGGCTCCTCTGTGAAGCGGGAGTGGGAGCAGGGCCTGGCAAGAAGGGAGGGAGCCACCCCTAAGGATCCCGGGCAGGGCCTGCGGAGGGGGGCCTGTGGCCCGAGGCCTCGTGCAGCAGGGAGGTCAGAGGTCAGAGGGGAGCCCACCGTGTGGCCGTTCACTCTGAGCAAGGTGGCGCGGCCATCTGAGGTCTGTGTTCGTGAATAGAAATTGAAACCCTTTGGGACAATGGCCTATTTCTCCGTAGTCACCGTGGGTGCAGCCTGGACGGAGAGGTGGGTTTTTGATGAGCGAGGCTGACGGAATGAGAGAGCACAGGGATATTGAGGCTGCATCAGGGGAACAATTAGAATAAATCAGAGGATCTAAATCAGGGAGGACGTGGAGGGAACGACAGCGAGAAGGCGGCTGAGTCAGTGGATTGGGGGGACCGGGCAGGGCAATGCCCGGCTGGTGGGGTGGAGGTTCTAGAAGGATGGGGGGGGGGCGGGGAGGAACTCTGCAACTGAGCTGTGGATTTGTGCTGGGTCCTGAGTTGGACCCGCCCAGCCAGCACCTGTGTGACTCGGGCCGGACGTTCTGAGGGCGTCCCGGGTGTTCAGAGAAGGGACGGCCACTGTGAGCCAGCGTGGATGGGGGAAGCCAAGAGGAGGCCCCTGGCGGGCCAAGCCTGAGTGATGGAGCCGAGCCCCGAGGAGACTGTGAGGCAGCCCGGTGCTGAGTTAGGCCCCGGGAGCGGGTGGGGCTTTGGGCCCAGAGGAGGCGGTGTCCAGGAGACGGGCCGCCTGGGGCCCCGCCCTCTCCCTGCCGGGTTTACGGGCCTGGATCTGGAGTCCTCATGGTCCTGGGCCACCTCACCCTGTGCCTCGGGCCATGGGTGTCCGGTAGCAGCCCCGCCACCCAGCCTGCGTGCTGGGCTCTGGGCAGTGGTGACAGCAGTGGCCACCAGTGGTGCCCAGCCTGCCTGGGGACCTTTACCCCCAGGGTTTCATTTCATTCTCACAACCACACAGCGTTCAAGGGACCATCAGGATCCCATGTGCTGCCGGGCATGTGGAGCCAGGGGGCTGGGCGACACGTCCAAGGTCCCATGGCTACCAGGTAGTGGGGCTGGGCCTGGGCCCTGGGCCCCTGACCTGAGGCTGCCTGCTTCTTAGCTTGAGTCGTGGGTTCAGATCCTGGCTGCCCTCACCATCTGCTGAGGCGAACCTCCGGATGGGGCAGCCTCAGTGTTCGCTCGTGCACAGTGGGAACACTTCTCCCCTTCTAGCAGAGGAGATGGCGTGTGCACAGTGCCTGCCCTGCAGCGCTCCTTCACGCCTCAGTCCGCCCTCCCCAGGCTGCGAGGAGCCATGGGCCGGGCCTCGTCTGGGGGCGGCAGAGCTGTTGCTGAGGGAACAGCTTATGTTCCCTGGTGGCCTGTCAGCGGATCTCAGCTCTTCTCCCCTGCTCGCATCTCTGCCCTGGAAACCCAGCAGCACGTCTGCCGATGACCCGTGACTGCCCTGCCCTTCACCCCCGGCCCCAGGGCCGAGGAAGTGCCCAGTCCTAGAGTGGGGCACCCAGCACCACATGTATTCAAGGCACGGGTGGCACCAAAGGGCCTGGTTCAGATCCCAGTGCTGCTACTTAGAGCTTTGTGTCCTTGTCTGTAAAATGGAGATAACCCTCAGGTCCCGCTCCCCGGGGGCTATCAGGATGCCACATGTAGCCGGGGGCCAGCACTCGGTGAGCCTGGATGAACGCTAGCCCTGGACGTTGTCACCATACCCACCGTCACAGTGAACACGTGTCCACCTGCTGATGGCTCTTTTGGTGTTTGGCGCTGGTTACTTAACTCTGTGCCTCCATTTCCTCATCTGGAAAATGGGGACAGAGGGTTGCGATGATCAAGTGAGGGCGTGTTGAGCAGGGCAAGTGCTGTGCATGCCAGTATATACCCAGTTTTGTTTTTCCCCTGGGCGCCTCTGCTTGCCCCTCTCAGCCTCAGGCTCCCTCAAAACCACAGCACTGTTTGCTGGACACATAAGAGCGTGCACAGTGAGGCAGCCCCATCTGCCTGGCCCCTGGGCAGCCTTTTCTGTACGAACTAACGCACCTGCCCAAGTCCGAACCTTCATTCTCCTGCAGCTCGTGCCAACGGCTGTGAAGACCATCCCAGAGGACGTGTGAGGGGTCGGCACCTCTCAGCACCAGGCCTGGTGTCAGCGATGGGGTCACATCCCGGGGCCGGGGGTGGTACCTGGGCCCCCTCCCGATGCAGGCACGCTGTCCCTTTTTGGGGACCTGCTTCCTGTCCCGATCACTGTTCTTGCAGCTGTGTGCCCGGTTCTCATTGCTGCAAATTGGTTCAGGCAGGCGGGGGCGGGGGCGCCCACCCGTGTCGAATTTCTTTCGAAGCAGCTTTCAGAAGTCAGCAAAATCCTCGAGCCAGATCCGAAATTTGCTCGATGGGTGGCTCCGAGGACTGCTTGCTGACATTCGCAGTTGCATCTGTGATGGGAAACGCAGGCCCCAGGTGGGTCCCGGCGGTTTCTGTTCAGGAGATCCGGGCCCGCTTGTTAGGGAAGCCGTGTTAGTGCGGTGGCCTTGTTGGGGGGTGCGCAGAGTATGCAGCATGGCGGGCCTCCTTGCAGGTACTGATACTTTGGGGGTGAGAGGGAAATGGACTCAGTTCCAGGAGCAGCTGCTGTTGCTCAGGGCTCACCCACGTTCCAGCCCTCCCAGTCCTGCCCACAGGAGCCCCCCTTCCCCCGTCCTCAGTTTACACACAGGGAAGCTGGAGCTGAGCCACGTGGAGGGGGAGGGGTGTTTCTGATTCAGAGCTGGAGGAGCGGGCCTTCTGTCCTGCCACCTCTGGCCACTCCACCTCCCCCGCATGATGGCATCAGACCACGTCGGGAGGGGGGTGATTAAATGAGATGCCGAAGCTGTGCTCAGCAGGGACAGGGCGCCTTCTCAGCGGCTTCTCACCCTCCGGGGGCAGCCGAATTCAAGGACTGGCCCCTCGGGGCCGCACGCACGGGGCTTGGAGTCCAGGCTGTGTGCACTCGACCAGCCCTCGAGGGCCCGGGAGACCCTTCGCGCCCCCCGCACCCACCTGGCTCAGCGTGCTGTCTGTCTCTCCCACCCCCAGGCTACGAGGGCGTGAGCGAGTTCTTCACGGACCTCCTGAACCACATCACCACCGTGCTGCAGGGCCAGAGCGCGGCCGCGGCAGGCACGGGGGACGTGGCCCCGCTGCGGCACAGCAGGCTCCTGGCGGAGCAGGCGGGTGGCCTGGCGGCCGAGCGGACGTGCAGCGCCAGCCCCGGCTGCTGCAGCAGCATGATGGGCCAGGAGCCGCCCTGGACGGCCGAGGCCGACGTGGGCGGCGTGGGCGCGGGCAGCACGTCCAAGCTGCCGCACCAGAGACTCGGCTGCACCGCCGCCGTGTCGCCCAGCTTCCAGCAGCACTGCGTGGCCTCGCTGGCCACCAAGGCCTCCTCCCAGTAGCCACGCACGGGGCCCGGGACCCTGAGGGGCAGCGCGGGCTGCAGAACACACACACGCTGGGCGAGCAGCTCCCGACGGTGACGCTACTACTAAGAATTCCCAAGGATCTGATTCTCCTTCTCCTTCTTTTTTTTTTTTAATTTTTAACCTGATTCTCTGATGTCATGATCTACATGAGGGGTGGGGGTGGGGACGGAAGAGAACCCCAAGTGGTCCAGCCTCGCGGAAGAGGGACAATCCCGCCTGATTCCTGCTGTGCAGATCTCTCCACTGAGTTTACACACGCTTGTGTTTTCAACACTAGGTCTGAATGTGAGGTGGGGTGTGCATGCGTGCGTGTGTGGGGGTGTGCGTGCGTGTGCGTGGTCGCCGTGCGTGTGTGAGTGCCCGAGCACGTCCACGTCTGTTCTTCTCAATGGCTGCTGTGGCCCAGGCCTCGGGGACCCTGGAGCAGGCCATCCCTGGTCAGGCTGTCGGCGGCTGAGCAGAGCCAGCAAACAGTTGCCCGTCTCTTCTCTCCAAGCCGCCACGCCAGGCCCGGCCCCGTTTCCCTTACCGCTGGCTTAAAGCCCCATCCGGTGTGCAGCTGCCCCCTCCCGAAAGCAGGAGGAGCCAGGGGAAGCAGGAGGCCCCAGCTACCATTTCCTTGTGGATTCCACGCAGGGAGTCTGGGCTGTGGTCCACCTGCTGCCCGCTCACGAAAGCAGAGGAGGAGGAGGCTTCCCTGGGAAGGCCACAGCCCTGGGTCGGCTGCCTTTCTCCACGTGCAGCTCCCTGGAGTCCACTAGGCCCGTCAGCACGTGTCCCACACAATGGGGCCTCCTTCCCTGACCAAGCGCCACTGCTCCCTGGACCCGGGAGGAGCCTGCCTCGCTGGGAACCTCTGGGCTGATCCTGCTTGTGCCAAGGATTTGTGCTGTGACTTTGGGCCAATCATTCCAAGAGTCGCCGGGCAGTCATGACCAGGGAACTCAAGGGCAGGCTTGACGCCCTAGCCCCTACAGTGCAGCCTGTGTCTCCGTGACGTCAACCCAGATGAGCGTCTCCTTGGCATCGAGGCGATTTGGGGCTCTCCCCCCAGGCAGGAGGAGGCTGCACGTTGCTCCACACCTGCCCAGAAGGCCTGATCCACCCCTTTCATGCTCGCTGCCAGCCCCAAGCACTAAGCCAGCCAGGTGCGAGGGGGCTCGCAGCCCCAGAGGCAAGAAAGCACATTACCCGCTTCTCCTATTAGAGTCACCCCCGCCCCTGATGGCAGCAGACAGACCACCAGCTGATCAGTCCAAGCCCGAGGTCCAGGCAGGCTGGCAGCCCCCTTTGCAGAGAAGGGGGTCAGTCCTCGGGCCGTGTGACCATCCGGCGGGATGCATGGGGACCCCTGAGCATAGCCTTGTGTCTTCTCTCATCAGTCCCTCTTGAGGAAGAGGAACAGGCCTCTGGGCTGTCCTGCGTGGTCCAGGGAGGATGGACTGAGAGCGGCCGCTGAGCTGGGCGCTCAGACACCTTCAGGCCTGGTCAGCAGGGACGTGGCGGTTGCCCACTTTGGGAAAGGAAGGGCTGGGGGGAGGGCGGCTGCCATCAGAAGTGCCCAGCTGTCCTAGAAACCACGGGCCCTCCGACCACCGTGTTTACACGACTTGAGTGTTGAACCCTGATTATAATGTCTGTACGTCGCCTTTCCTAGCCTAACCCCAAGCGCCGGGGGAGCAGGAAAGCGTGGCCGGCCTCTTGCACTGCTTTGTCTCCAAAATAAACTACTGAAATCAAACTGCATTTCACACGTGTTTACAAAACGTTGCTAAAAGCCTGTGCCCTCTTCCAGTCTTTTAATAAAACAGCTTTACGTTTTTGAGTAAAATTCCAGTCCTGATCGAGTCAGGACAGGTCGGGAGTGCAGGGTGACCCGGTGCCAGGCGGGGCCCCTGGCCACATCGTGTCCTGTTTAATCGATGCCTCCCCTCCAGCTCTCACACGTCAGCGTCCAGGGCCCGGATATCAAGTAACTGTTTTGCAGTGACGTGGCACTTTCCACCAGCCTCGATGCGGGTGGCCAGCAGGGTGGGGAAACCGAGGGGCGGGGTTAGGCTTCATAAAGGCCCAGGAGCTGCGTGGTGGGTGGTGGGGAAGGGACTGGCCACTCTCGAGGGCATGTGCGGGCCTCTCCCCGGGCCCAGCGTCTCTGCAGGGGTGGAGGGAGCTGTGTCGGGGAGCGTAGACGGGGAGAGGGTTGCGAGCAGCAATGAGGTCTCACCAAGCGACCCCCATCCTCAGTGTCACCTGATGCACACTGACCGGGTCCCAGGACACCGGCCATGGAGTCGGTCTCCTCTTAGGTCTCCGTGTCCCTGGCCCTGGGGCTTCCGCATCAGGGGAAGACAGACCCCCTCAAGGCCCTCAGCCTTTGCAGTCTCTTCTTCCCCAGGGCTTGGTGCTGCTGCCTCCGGCCACTCTCAGCACCTTCGAGGGCCCATGGGGAGGCCCTGCTGTGGTGTACACGTGTGGTGCCTGGACCCTGCTGGCATCCCGGGGGCGGTTGGGACTCTCCTCCCCAGGCTGTTTTGCCAGTTGGTGGGCCTGTTGGGGGCCGTGCCCTGCGGCACCTGGGTGGTGGCCAGTGGCTGGGGCTGCCGAAGGGCTCCAGGAGCAAGTGGCAGGGCCACGTTTCGCCTGAGGCCTCGGGTAGGTTCCGAGGGTCACTTGCAAGGTCTCTGCCCTCGGCAGCCTGGAGCAGAGGCTGCGGGCCGGGTTCTGCTTGCAGGTTGCATCATGATGTGGTTCCACGAGCACTCAGCCCCAACTGAGTATAGGAGCTGGATGTCTCCTCCCCACGGGAGCGTGGGGGGCGGGGGATTGCCCTTGGAAGCACGGGTTTGCAGCGCGGGGTGGGTCGGGCTGGACCAGAGATCCTGCAGCATCACCTGCAGGAGACGGACGCAGCTGGAGTCCCCGGCGAGTTTATGTGGGGCATTGTCTGAGTTAATGCCATCAGTGAGGGAGAAAACAACCTTGAGAAAGGATTCCTCTTTACCCAGAGGACTGCCATGTGCGCTGTATGGAAGGTTGAAGGACCCTGGCAGGAAGCCATCCTTTAAGCCAACTGGGAAGAGCAGCTGTTGTCTGCCCTGCGGCCCCTCTAGGACCGAGGGACACTGTGGCGCCCTGTCCTTGCTGGAAGACTGGTCCTCAGCTCAGGGACTCGCAGGCCGCTGGCCACACAGAACCATTGAATGGCTTCACTGGTGTCCCTGGGGTTTGCATCTGCCCTCCCCTCTCCACCCTAGAAACTGACCCTTCACCCAGCGGGATCCCCGACAGCTCGTCTCTCTTCCCGGGCCATGACTCAAGGGCCCCTGAGCTCCAGAGACCTTGAGCGGCGTGCTGGCTGTCCTGAAGGAGCACAGCCCCTGCACGTGGCTTACCACGAGGTAGAGGAGTACATCCACCCTTGACGAAGGTTCTGGCCTCCTCGGTGAGCCTGGCCACGCCCTGATGCCGCACACACCGCCCTGCCCGTGCCGGAGCCTGAGCGTGAGATGCTGCGGCCGAGGCCTCCAGACGGGCGGTTCTCCTGTCGGTCCTGCCCTCCGTGCACAACGCTCTGCCTCTGCCCCTTCTCTGCACAGCCTTGCCAGTGTGATCTTGGAATGGCCCTCCACCCACATGCTGTTTACTGGAGAGCCGACTGTTGGCATGGAAGCACCCGGGCCCTTTTCCTTCTGGTTCCGACCACCAGGCCCCACCCAGACCACCTGGGGCCTTTTCCAGAAATGGTTGCATTTCCCCTCTACTTCCAGAGCTGCCCATGACCTGGCGGCTTGGAGGGCCTGTCTCTTTCCCACAGCCAGACCAACCTCGGCTTCCAGGGCTGGCGTGGATCCCACTTCTGTGAAGCTTGCTTTCTCTTCCGAAAAGCTTCTCCCACAGTGATTTCACCAAGACGTTGGCAGTTCCAGTTCCGGCGCTGACACCTGTGCTTTGTGACAAATGTTTGTTTCAATCCTGTTCACGAGCCACGTTTGCCAGAACCCCAAGCTGGCTCGTACTTAACGTGTGTGCATACGTGTATATGACGTTTATGTGAATCTATATGTACTATGTGTAACATCACAGCTTCTGTAAAAACCAGGAACCTCTGGCTCTCTTGACTTGGTTGCACTTCTGCCCCGTGTGTTTATGAAAACACAGGTGGCCCATCTCTGGGATGGGGTATCTCAGGGACAAGGTGTCCTGTGTTCTCTTTATTTGCGAAGTGGTCTTGGTGGTGGGTGTCCTGATAGCTGACTAGTGGAATACAGTTAGTGCTGTGTTTGTTATTTCGGTCATTGTTGGGGATGGGGTGTAAACCTGCCCCTTTGAAACGTGTGAATAAACACCTTATGGCGCCAGCTCTTTGGAGGGTGTCCCTCTGTGCTTCAGGGGGTGAGAGGCGGCAGCAGCCCCCTCGCCGGACTCAGGAGAGGCCCAGACTTGCCAAGACCCCTCAAGTGACTTGTATCGCCATTGTAGTGGTTTTCTGGTCCAGGCTGTCTAGACCCTCGAATCCTCACCATGATCCGGTGAGGAGGTCATAAGTATTGTCCCCATTTTATAGATGAGGCTCCAAGGGCACCAGGAATGCTTGTCCAAGCTCTACAGCCAGGCTGGGGATTCCAGGCCCACATTCTCTGGGCAGTGTGTTTCTTGAAGTCAGGGCTTGTCCGGGCCATTTCTGTGTGCCCAGTCCTGCCGGGCCCATAGCAGCTGCTCACGGGTGTTTGTTGAATGACTGAATGATCGGCCCTGATATTCAGCTGGTCCACACCGGTCCAGCACACCAGCCTGTCTGTTCCGGTTGCATAATCCTGCAGCCCCCGTGGTTAAACGTTTTGGGCATCATTCCTGCCTGTGACTTCGATGAGTCATGTCACCCTGTGAGCCTCAGTTTGCTCATTCTCAAAACTGCGACTAAGACTGCCGTGCTATAGTGAACCATTAAGTTCAAGAACTTCAGACGCCCCAGAGTCCTGTGCACGTATCAGGTCAGAGGGGATGACAGATTTATGCCGAGGGGGGCCTGCAGCTCAGAGGCCCAGGTCAGGAACTCCAAAGCTGGCTGGGGCCTGTGGCCTTGGTGACAGTTACTAAACCAGGGCTTGTCAGGGCTTCCACCCAGCAGAGAGAGAACAGAGGCTGTTTTCCCAAACTGGCCCCGCCCCTGCATGGCCCAGTTCATGTGTGGCTGGGAGATAGGGGAAGAGTGTTATTTAATCCCACACATGCTTTGGGGCAGGTGTCAGCACCATTTTACAGATGAGGAAACTGATGCTTCAAGCAGCAATGTCACTTGCCCACGATCCCCTGGCTGGAAAGTGGCCCAGAGTCACCCCAGGGGAAGTGAACCTCACCTTGTCCTTTTGCCTGAAATCCAGTCCATCCTACCCCACTTGGAGTCAAGGCGGGGGAAGGTTCAAAGAAACAGGAAAGAGCCCAGAGCAGATTTATTTATCCTTAGATAAATTTTGTACAGAGTATGTTAGAGTCAGGAGTTCTCAGCTTTCACCCAAGAGTCAGAAGTTATTGCAGTTGTGCCCAGTGGCTCTAATGGTGGAAGGGAAACTTCGAGAAAGCTGCCCGTGTTCAGAGAGAGGAAAATTGTTTAAAGTCAGGGGTCCGCCCTGCGGGGGCCACACTGGGGCAGGGGTCAAGAACAGGAGGAAAGGAGCGTAGGGGCAACAGGGTGGCTTGGGCTTGGGCAGGTTGGGGGCGGCCTCCCTACCGGAAGCAGCGCCCGGGCCATCTGGCCAAGACCTGCAAAGGGGACAACAGAGCCAGGACCACAGGGTGCCTCGGGGCCCTGGCTGGTGGGGCCAGCCGGCGCCTCAGCCCCGCCGCAGCCCCTGCAGCTCGTGGGCCACCTTCTCCAGCTCCGCCTCAATGGCCGACAGGCTCTCCAGCTCCTGGTCCTAGGAGAGAATGTGAAGAGTCCCACGGGGACTGGCCCAGGGAGCCTGTGCCAGCAGCATGGGGCATGCAGACAGACTGGTTGTGCCCGGGTTAGCTGTGTGGCCTTGGACAGGTGGCTTTGCCTTTCTGGGTCTCAAGGGCCTCATCTGTTCCATGGGGACAGTGATGCCACCCTGCGGGGCTGCTCTGAGGGGCACTGGGCACAGAAATGTGCCTTGGGGGGGCGCAGGCCCACTGCCTCCTGAATGGCTCTGGGCAGGCGCGTGGAAAACGAAGCCTCCGGTGCCCCGACCCCAAGGCCTAGACTGTGACGATGGCTTCCTGGGTGAGGCCGTGCCTGGGTTTCCTGTCTGCCACGGGCCTTCCTACCTGAGGAGTCAGCAGTCTGTGGCCCAGGTTTCAGGACGTGAGACCTGCCTAGGGCTGGGCTTGCATCCTCAGTCCCAGTCACTGGGTGCCCAAGCTCCAGCTGCCAGGGTGGTCCAGGGCAGCAGGGGACCCTCTGGGACTGACACCCAGAGAGCATGCCCTCAGACTCTGAGCAGGGGTCAGGGAAGGCCACGCCCCAGCTTTGACCTGAGAGGGGTGGTCTTCCTGGGGTCCCTGCCTGATGCCAAGCAGAGGGCACCCACCTGGGGCCCAGTCAGAATAGATGGATGATGGTTGCCATGGAAACAGGGACCCCAGAGGCCCCCATCTTGGAGTAGCCCCCGGGCAGGAGTTCTGTAACTCTGGGGCTGTTTCTAAGATCTTTGGGCTGAGTGGATGGGGCCCTGCTCCGTCCTGTCCACAGGACTCAGGGGTCCCCGTTTCTCCGCCCTGCAGTCCAAGGCTCTCTCTGCCTGTGGAGAAGGGAAGCTGGAGGGTGCCCCAAGGCACCTGGCTCTGTCCAGCTTCTGTGGGTGGGGAAGGCAACGATCAAAGGTGCCCAGCCTTGGGGAGGGGGGGGGGCAGGCTGCTGCTTCCTGGAGCCCCGTCCCCTCAGTCCTTGGAGACATAGGCAGGTGACCTCTCTTAGCGCCAGCTCCCAAGAAGGAGGCTTCTTCCTCTCAGGCTGCTGGGACCCTGGTCCCAGGCCCAGGGAATGGCTCGGGGACCCAAGGAAGGGACCACATCCTCTTCTGGGTGGGCAGAGAAGAGCACTGGGGCCAGAGCCTTAAACATGTCCCACCCCCATAAGGCCCCGATTCCCACCTGGGCACTGAGGCCTGAAGACCCCCTCAAGGCCTCCTCCAGCCCCAAGGTGGTGTCGCCAGCCTGCCCCAAAGTCCCATCCCATCCCCTCCTATGGGACCATGTCCCTGCACCCCACTAAGCTTCCCAAGCAGCCCTGGGCATGGCCAGGTTTTCAGAGCTCGCGTGCATTCTGGTCATGATAATGAGGTGAGCAGAAAAGACTTCTTGCCCCCTTTTCACAAATGGGGCAACCGATGAGGCTCAGAGAAGGGGAGTGATTGGCCCAAGGTCACCCAGCTAGGAGGCAGGACCCAGGTCTTCTGGCACAGGTCCGTGCCTTCCCCACCCATCACCACCAGGCCCTGAGGTCCAGCTGGCCCTGCCCCTGCTGCCTTCGCCATCGGGGTGGGAGGCAGGGCCTGAACCTGGGAGGAGGGTGTGGTTGGGCTGCACGGGGGCCAGGAGAGGACATGGCTGGAGCAACAGTAGGGCCTTCCCAGGATGCCTCCAGTGTCCCCTCCTGCCGTGCCCTCCCAGCTCTCAAGGCCAATGCTGCCCTGAGCCTGGATCCTCCAGGCAGCAAGTGGCCCTCCCCAGGCCAGTCCCTGCCAGGTCTTTTTAGTTTCCAAGCTCTCTCCATCCAAAGCTCCAAGCTCCACCAGTCAGTCACTCCCTTGTCCTGCTCCCAAGCCTGCAGAGGCTCCCTATTGCCTTCAGGACAAAGTCCCTGCCCAGCACCTCTGGGAACAGGCTTGACTCACCAGCTCTCCAGCTTCTGTCTCCTGTCCGCCAGCTTTCCTGGGTGCCCCCCTCCATGAGCTGGGGTTCACTTGTCCCCCTGACACACCCTTTCCCTTGTCCCTTCCCAGCTTCCCAAGAGCCCCCTGTCTGAGTGCCCCTCCAGTCCCAGACTCCAAGGGGGACAGTGTCCCCTTAGTGGTGCAGGGGCCACATGTCTGGTTGCAGCTGACCCCCAGCTGGGCCCATACTCCCGGGGCCTGGCCCAGGGCCGGCTCCCCCCACCCATACCAACCTCTGGTCTGCGGTTGGCGCTGCCCTCCTCCTCTTTCTTCTCCTCCGGGTAGCCACGCACCGGTAGGGGCAGGCCCGCCTCGACGCTGTCCTCCCGGGAGGATGGCCTCCAGCCTCGTGGCAGCTGCAGCCCAGGACCGCTGAAGTCGTAGCCCCGGGCCCGGAAGGAGAGCTTCATGGCCCGGTCAGGGTCCTCCTCCGCCGCCTCCCCCTGCGGCCGCCTCTCGGCGGTCAGCTCCTTGTCCAGCTGGTCCGTCGCGCTCCGTCGCTTGGCATCCTCCCACTCCTTGGAGAGCCGCCCCTCCCCCTCCTGCTCCGGCTGCGCGCTCTTCCCGCCCCGGAAGAGGCCTTGCGGGGCCCCTGCCGTCGCCTCCTCCTGCAGGCAATGGTCCCGCTCCCCCTTCCCCTTGGGGGACGGCGCCTCCTCAGCCCCAGTCTTCCCGGCTCCATCCACAGCCAGAGCCTCGGACCAACCTGGAGCAGGCGGTGGACAAGAGCAGGGGAATGAGGGAGGCACCGCCACTTTCCCCGGTCCCTGCCACTCCCCGGGGCCTCTTTGTGGCCACGGTTGGGACCACAGACCCCGTAGGCGGGGTCCAGCTCAGCCCCTCACAACGGATTCCATTGGGAGGGAAAAGCCATCTTGACACCGTGCTTTTCAAGACCCACTAAAGCTCTGAGGGGTGGGTTGGCCAGAGTCTGCCTCTTCCTTCGGCCCTCTCACCCCAGAAGCCCTGACCCGGGGGTCACCCACCTGCGGAGGGAGGGAAGACCCTGAGCAGGGCCTCACGAGGAGCCAGGGGCTTTCCTAAACCCTGGGTGAAGCTAACAGTGTCCCCAGACCAGCCTGTTGCCACCTGTCATGCTGTCCCTCTGTTCCCAAAGCCCACCCACCCACGCTGCAAAGTCCCTCTCCCCTCCGGGGGTGGGGTGGGGGTGCTGGGGAGGGGCTATGTGGAACAGTGGGAGATGCAGGGTTTTGGAGTCAGACGAGCCTGGGTTGGAATCTCAGCTTTTACACAAATTAGCTGTGTGACCATGGGCAAATTACTTAACCTCTCTGAGCCTTGGTTTCCCATCAGGCAAATGGAGATAATACCTACCTTTCAGGGTTGTTGTGAAGGTGGAATGAGATTGTGGGTGAGGCCCCCCTCCGTCCCATCCCCCTCTCCCCGACACATTTGTTGGTGTCATACATACTCTCACCCCTCTGCATCTCCTTGTAGCCGAGGCTCGGGTGGGGGTTAAGTGCTGCGGTGGGGGCGCTTTCTTCCTCCGGGACAGCCTCCTCTCCAGCCTCGGCCTCCTCTTCTCTCTTTGCCTGCTGCCCTTGCTCGGCACTCAGGCCCTTCTCTCTGCCCACTGGACCCTGGGAGGGGCCCTCACTGTCCTCCTCGGCCTGTGGGCCTGGGTGTTTCTGGCTGGAGAGGCTGGCTAGGGGGTGGGTATTGGAGGAGGCCTCGTCCTCCCCTGGGGCCTGGTTGTCCTCCTCAGCCTTGGACCCCTGCCCAAGCTCCGGGGCGGCCTGAGGCCTGGGTCCATCCGCATCTTCACCATTCCTCTCCACCTCTTTAGAATCTCCTCTTTTTTCCATAGCATCCTTGGAGGACATCTCTTCTGTCCCCTCTACAGAAACAACAGAGCAAAGTCAGGCCCTGAGGACCAGGCTGCATGTGGGATCTCCCCAGAGACCAATTTCATATCTTAGCCACTGTATCTCTTGGCTTCCAGTAAGCCCAGCCCAAGACACCCATGAGAGAATTAGGGTTGCCCTCTCCATGTCTAGGTTTGACCTGAGCGCAACTGCATTATGTTTCTTTCTCTGTAATTCTACCTCTCGAAGCAAGATGTGATTTTTTTTTTCTAAAAAGACCTTGAAAATGACCCCAGAAGATAGAGCCTTGAATTTAAAATTAAGACAGCAGTTGAATTGCTGTGTTATCTTGGGCAAGTTCCTTAACCTCTCTGTGTAAGAGGCACCATTACTGCAACTTCATTCTCCCCTCTGTGCAGGTATTCTCTCGAGCATCCTGTGAAAGTGCTCAATTCCTCAATGTTTGTCAGGTTTCATTAAAAGGTATTTTCTTGTAGCTGCTTTGAAGACAGCCTTCTAACTAGTAAAAATCCCTCGCACTGCTAGAATGATCACTGTGGAACAAGACACTACCAAGTACATTCCATCATTTGACTCCAGGACTCCAGGTGGAAAAGCTCCCATCCCCATTTGACAGAAACTCAAACCGATTCTCAGAAAGGTAAGGTGGCCTGTCTGTGCTCACAGTCAGCAGTGCTGAGCCTCGAACCCGAGCTTCCAAATGCCAAGTACCGGGTGCTCTTTGCACTGACATGTGGCTGCCACCCCCATTCATGCTACACTATTCCCCTCCTACAGCCCATGGCGGACATCTAGAGTCAACCAGACACTCATTTCCATGGAGCCAAAATGTGGGAGTCCCTGCTGTGCCCCAAGCAGCCACTAGGGTGACAGCCCTGGCCAATGCAAGGGCACCTCGGCCACACCAGCAGGCTTCCCCTCTCAGCCCCGACAGAAGACCACTGAGATCCCCGCTCTTAGGAACTGGCCCTATTCACTCACCTTCCACATGCAAAGAGCAGGGCTGCAGGGGCAAGTGTGTGGCTGTTTCTAGGCAGAAAGGTGAGTAACAGAGCATCCCCTTGACCTAAGCCATGATCCGTGACCCCTAAAAGCTCTCTGGTTTCAAGAAAGATGATCCAGGTTCATTTAGTGTTTCAAACCTACCCCTCTGGGATCCTGCTGCCACTTGGCTATGCTAAGGCACCACTAATTCCCAGGAGGGCAGGCGCTGGGGGTGGGGACCCTGTTGCGGTGGCCACTGGGAAGAGTCGAAGCTGCCCATCCACCAGGCCAGAGACTTCCTGCCCGAGAGTGTCAGTCCCTGAAGTGGGCAGATGGGACCAATCAAGGGCTTTGGAGTGAGATAGACCCAGAGTCACATCTCCAATTATGCCTTGGGAAGGTACTTCAACCTCCCTGGGACTCAGTTTCCCCATTTGTAAAGAGAAGGAAATATGAGCTACCTTACAGGGCCTAAAGAGGGCTGCTGACTCCCAGGAACCCTCGATCTATCATAAGTACTGTTATTTTCATCCTCCCTCCCCTGGTCCCTGGCCAGACTGGTCGGCACTGACCCTTCAGCTCGGCCTGGTCATTCTGCTTCTCAAGAACCTCTGAGAGTTCATCCTCGTAGCTGCTGTGTTTCTTCTGCTGATGTGCCCTCTCCTTGGCCCCTGTATGAAAAACGGAGAAAAATGTCCCATTTGGTCTGAGCTCCACATGTTTGTCTGTGAGAGGGAAGGCCTCTGTTTCCTCATCTGTAAAGTGGGCACACCATGTTCTGGGCTTGCCCAGTGAGAGACTGAGGGGGTAGGAGCTGGTGGGGGGTGGTAAGGGCTGGCCCCCCCCTCCTGGCCCCATCACCTCTCCAGACTCCATTTCTCACCTAAAATAAGAACAAGCCCTGCCTGCTGGCTCATGGAACAATAAAGGCGCAGATGGAGCAGATGGTCCCAGGGGCAGAAGTAGAGAGCGGAGGGCGCTCAGGACCTGGCTGGTAGCTAGGGGACCCTGCAGCAAGAGGTGATAGTGACTGCTTGTCCCCTCATGGGGGCTCTTGATTCAGGCAACCCCTGTTCCCCCGGACCCCGTAAGCCCAGGCTGAGCTCTTGTCTGCATCCGAGCCCAGGGTCAGCACCAGAGACCCTCCTCCCTGCATCAGCCCCTGCATCAAGCTATGCTGTCTGCTCTGTCTCCACCCATCCCTGGTTCTTGATGGTGGCCCGGGCCAGGCCAACTCTGCAGCTGGTGGTGATTTTTTCCCATGATGAGAATTTCTGGGGTGGCCAGAGCAGGCTGACATGGGGGCTGTGGGCCGGGGGTACGTCCAGATCTGGCCCCCGGCCGACTGGGGTCCACACTTCTTGGTTAATTCCTTGCTCTGTGACCTTGGGTGACTTGGGCGATCCAAGACCTGGTTGGTCATCTATAAAACAGGGTTGCTGCATGGTAAATGCTAGGATAGAGATGTGCAGAAGACATGAGAGTACAGAAGAGGGAGTGGGTGGATGAGTGGATGTATGGATAGATGGATGGATGGATGGACAGACGGACATATAGACCTATCCCATACTCTTTTTTTTTTTTTGCAGTATGCAGGCCTCTCACTGTTGTGGCCCCTCCTGTTGCGGAGCACAGGCTCTGGACGCGCAGGCTCAGTGGCCATGGCTCACAGGCCCAGCCGCTCCGTGGCATGTGGGATCTTCCTGGACTGGGGCACGAACCCGTGTCCCCTGCATCAGCAGGCAGACTCTCAACCACTGCGCCACCAGGGAAGCCCTATCCCATACTCTTTTAATAGAAAATAATAATGTACCTGTATACTGGACACTGTTTATATTAGACACACACACACATATGTGTGTGTATGTGTGTAAACAGATGTTTCAGGACACATTCCCTATAGTAGTCTCCATTGACATTATATTTAATTATTTAAATGCAGTAAGTCAGTCACTCAATACTTAATTTAAAAATTATCATACTGCACTCCTAGCAACGATATGCAGTGGATGTTGTCTTCCAGGAGGACGAGCGAGTGAGAGAAAGAATGGCGTGCTAACTTGGGGAGGGTCTCAGGGAGCCCTCCTGCTGTGGTTATTTTCACTTGCCACCTCCCCAGATCCCTCTCCATCCTCACACATGGCCCAGTCTGCCCCAGAAGCCTCAGAGTGGGGGCCTTCCCTAAGCCCCAGCAGCCTTCATGCCCTCCACCCTAACCCCATCCAAGACACAAGCCCAGCCTTAAAGATGGGCCCTCACTTTCTTTGGAGGGAGACGCAAGATTCATCCTTGAGGGCCATTCTCAGGGAGAGGCACAAGGGTACCTATGGCCCTGCCCCAAATAAAAGCCACTTCCCACAGGGAGTCAGCCTGGGGCAGATGCAGGGCCAGAACCCATTGTTTCCAATTTGCCAGGGAGGCCTCTGTGCCTCACATGAACCCAAGATGGAGCCTGGGGCTGGGCAGAGCAGCTAACTCTGTGGGATGACATCAGCCTAACCCTCCTTCCCAGCATCCTATCCAGGCTCTGCTTGAACATCCTCAGTGACAAGGAGCTCACTACCTCACAAAATCACTCCATTCCCAAGAGCATCAGTAGATTTTCTTAACCTCTTGGAGAAAGCCATGTCTCGCTCTGAAAGCACACTGAAAGTCTGGTCTGTGTTTGGGGGCAAGCAAGACCCTGCTTCTCCCATCTCCCCCTTGAGCAGAAGCTCACGAGGGCAAAGGGGCCCCTCCTCTCTCCTGGAGACCAATTTTCTTTTCTGTTAACAGAGAAAAGGGATCCTCTCTGCAACCTAGTCTTGAAAGTGTCCCCTCTAGTGTCCCCTCTAAAGTGGCTGAACTCCAGAGACCGTGGGGTATTAGAAGAGCTGCATCTGGTCTTGGGATGTCCTTAACTTACTATGTGACCTTGGACCAGTCACTCAACCTCTCTGGGCCTTGATCTCTTTAATTACATAAATTATAGACCGGACCAGGTGGCACAGAGGACCCCACCTTGCCACCCTATAACTGAAAGGCAATAACTGGGTATCAGAAACAAGACCTTGCTCAACCTTCCACCGTGATTTTCTGACTCTCGGTTACCGGAATTTACTCAGATTCGCGTGCAGCGGTTGGAAAATACCTTGGAGAGCGAGGTCTTGGAGCTCTTTCAGCAAATTCTGATGTCGCAGGATTGAGAGGATCCGTTCATCTGCAATGAAAAAGAGTCGTTACGGGTGGTTTCCAGAGAACAGCCCAGAAAGAGATTGCCATCAATATTTTCAGCTGAGCACAAGGAATTTATTCTGGAAACTCAAAACCTGGGTGGTAGCAGCAAGATTGGGTCTTGAGATAACACTTCTGAAATGACCTCCCTTCCAAGGTATCTCTCCATCTGCTATTGTATCAGAAAGGTCAGCCACAGTCCCTGCACCCAGACCTTCGCCAAGAGATGGCAGCCCCTGAGGTGATGCAGGGGTGTCTCTAAGCACAACATGTTCTCTCATCTCCATGCCTTTGCCCGTGTTGTCCACGCCACCCGGGGTGCTCTTTCTTCATTTTTCTACTTACTGATTTTCAACTTTTATCTTAAAGCCCAACCCCAACGCTAATGTTGGATCTATCCAGCATTGACTGCCTGCTTGGAAAGCTTTGTCCTTCTCATGCCCACCCACCCACAGTGTTCTTTTATTCATCGTACATCTAGAGGGTATCTACCGGGTGCCAGGGGTTGTTCTCGGCACTGGGGATATAGCACACAAAGCCTTGTCCACAGGGACCTCACATTCTGGCGGCTTGCTGTTCCAGCCCTGGTTTCATTCTGCCCAGGATTCTGGTTAATTGTGTTCATATCTGTCCCTTCTGCTAGTCTGTAAGCTCTGGGCTCACAGGGGCTGTAAGCCCTTCATCGCTCTATTCCACCCTGCACAGGCCTGGCTGAGGCACGCACTTGGTCAGTGACTACTGAATTCCATCCGAAACCACACACCCATGTCCTTGCCCCCCAGCCCAGCAGGCAGCAGCCCCTCACCCCAAGCCTGGCCCATACCTCCTCGGAGTGTCTCGAAACACTCCTGGCTGACAGGCATGGGGCTGGGCTTGGAGAGCGTGTCAGAAATGACCTCCACGATGCACTTCATCACCTGGGAAGAGATTGGGGCAGGTTGGGGCTGCTTTGGGCATGGGGCTCAGTTCCCTGAAGTTCCAGGGTCAATTTCTATGGAGGACATAAGGACATTCTCTTGTGTCTTTAGGAGTCCATGGACACCTAGCTCAGGGGCACAGCTCTGCTTTCTTAGCTACATAGTAACAGCAATAGTAATAATTAAAAACAAAACCAAAAAACCTTACACAGTGCTTACCAAGTGCCAGGCACCCCAATCACCAGGCCGGCAGGAGCCCCTCTAAGGTGAGGGTGGGTAACCTGTACCCTCTCATCCCAAGGGTTTCTCTGAAGATGGGGAAGCTGCTCCTGGGCATTAGAGGTGTGTCTTGCAAAAAGTACTTTAGACTTGCAGATGCCCAAAAGGTCAGCTATCTCCAGGAGGCCTTTCTGGACCACCCAGTGGAGAACAAAGACCTTTCCTGGCTCTACCCTGTCTGGAAACAAGACTTGGAAAACTCTCTCTAGATATCCATGGTGTTGTCACATGCAGGGAGTGACAGCCTCACAGTCTGACTCCATAGTCACCCACCAGGTGAATCCCCTGGCTGGATGTGGGCACACATCCATCTGCTACATCTGGGTGTCCATCCCAGGCCGACAGCAGCCATGTCTCTGAAAGTCTTGTCTAGTGCCCAGCAAGGTGCTATGGGTAATCAGGCAGCCAATAAGTGAATGATATCTGAAGATGGTGCCAACTGTAGTGTGATATCCTAGCTGTGTGATCTTGCGCAAGCGACTTGACCTCTCTGAGCCTCAATTTCCTCATCTGTAAAATGGGAGTGAGAAGACCTTCCCAACTCCCCTCCCAGGGTGATGAGGCACAGATGGGAAAATACTCTATAAAGTGCCACACACACCCAGGGAGGGAATCACGACTCCCAACCTGCTTCAGCTGCCTGGAGTTGGGCAGAGGAGCAGGAGGTGTCAGACACGCAACAGGCAACACTGGTGGGGAGTGGGGGGGTGGAAGGCTGTGTCTACGGGATGCCAAGGCAGCCCATCCAAAGATCCAGGATGGCAAACCGGCAAACAGGCTCTACGGTAGCCATGGCATCCTAGGTTAAAACATGCAGGTCTTCACCAGTTGCTCCGGTGTCTCTGACCCCAGGCTGCTGAATACAAAGTGTGTCCCATAAGGGACCTGGCAGGGAGGAGCTTATAGCCTGCACCCTGTATCTCCCTGCAACCAAAAGTCTTGCACTGGGGAAATCAGGTAACCACCAGTCCATGAGGACAGATTCTGGGAGAGAGGAATTGGTTATGGGTCCCAAGAGTGATGGGGAGGTCATGGAAGGAAGCTCTAGGAATAAAAATGCTTATTTACCGAGGACCAGCTATGTGCCAGGTACTTCACATGATTCCAATTCCTTACAACTCCCCTCAAAGGAAATATTATTATAGACAGGAAAAGGGGAAGCTCAGAAAAGTTAAGGAATCTTCCCAACATCACACAGCTACAATGAGTGGTATAGGTTTAAATTGAGGTCTGTCTGTAACTAATGAATAGGAAATGAGCAAACTGAGGTTGAAATCTCTTTGATGTTTTCGGTTTCAACTACAGCCTCTCTGGAATAGAAGAAAACAGCTCCTGAAAAGGCAGGGAGTAGAAATTTCTCTGACTCCCAAGTGGAGGTATCTGTGAACATCAGAGACTGGAAAAACAGCCCCAACTCAGACATGAATGAATTTTGAGTATACACCCAACACAGAGTGTCTTTTGCTGGCCACAGAAGCCCCCATCAGTGTCTTCTAAGGCCCTTTCCTGGGTGACCTCCACCAGCAGCCCCAACTGGCTGGGACCCTGGGTGCAGGAGCCATGATCAAGAGTGTTCTCACTGTGGCCCTTTGGGAGAGCCAGCCAGGGCTTTAGTGACTGGGGGACGGGGCGGGTGTGTTGCTGGCAGGGCTCCGGGGAAGAGCAAAGTGGGAGGCCGGAGCCAGGCAGACGACTGTTCCCGCAGGTCGGTGGACAACCACAGCCTCAGAGAAGTCACCCCCGCCAGCCCGTGGCGGGCCTGTGAGATTCGGAGTGTTCAAGACAGGGGGCCTGGCACCTGGGCCCCGCGGGTAAGACACAGGCCCCATCGGGCTGCACACCCAACTCAGAGGAGGCGGGGGAAGGCCCCACAGGAGGAGAACAGGGAAATCTAGCAGACTTTGATGTCTTCTTTCGGCGAAGCCGTCCCCAGGCTCAGCAGCCGCAGTGCTGGCTCTTGGCTTTATGCTCCTGGCTCCCATGCCAGGGCATCCCCGCACCCTTTCTTACCTCAGTGTCCCCTTTATTTATAGGGCTGTTCACAGGGAGGGCAATGACTAGGAAGAAAAAGAGAGAGCTGGGGTCACTCCTCTGCTCCGAGGGGAGAACACGGTCCTTCCAGACTGGTTCCATCAGGCGCGCTCCCTCTTAAGACCACCTCCACCCAAATGAGATGCTGAACTGATTTTATTTCCCTTCCCCAGCTGCTGCCCCACCCCCCCACCCCGGAGGTGGCTCCCAGAGGCTGCACTGAGAGCCCTAACCCTTCCCCTTGGGAAAGCTCCTGCTCTGGACGGGGTGTGTGAGCTGAAAGCAAGAGCTGTGCAAACAGGCCAATGGCTGAGTGGGATCGGGCTGGGGGAGGATGAGGGAGAGGCAGAGAGACCCCAGAGGTGACAGAAAAGAGGGTGAGGGGAGCGGAAGAGATGGAAGAGGAGGACTGTGACGGGGGATGGGAGAGGTAGAAGTCAAGGGTAGACAGACGGGGGCAGAGGGAGGATGCAGGGGGAGGCAGGCGAGTGGGGAGCCCGCAGCGTTCCTCCCACCTACCCCGATGACCTTGGTCGGCCACGACGCAGAGCCGGCGCCGGCCCTGAAGCAGCCCAGACACGGGGTGGGGACGTCAGGGGACCCTGCCCCGCGGGGTCGGGAGTCCGAGTCAAAGAGTCAGGCCTGCGGGATCAGCTCCCGGGCCCCTTTGCGGGGTCGGGTGGGAGGCGAGGCGCTGTCCGTGGCGCTGAAAACTCGCCGCGCCGGAGGGAAGGCATGGAGGAGCGCGCGGCGCTGCGCGGTGCCCGGACCTCAGGGCAGGCAAGGCAGGAGCAGGCAGGGGCGCCCGGGACCCTCTCCCCCAAGGCTCCGCGCTCGCTCACCTTGCCCGGCGCAGAGTAGAAGCGCTAGGACCGCTGCGGAGCGCATGGCGAACCCGAGGCGCCGAGCAGCTGGCGGTCTGGGGCCGGGCGCGGCGCGCACTGGGGCGAGGGGTGGCTGGACTGGTCGCTCCGGGCGGCCTCGGCGACACAGGCGCGGGGATGGGGGTCGCAAGGTCTCTGTGTGCGTCCGCCTGTCGATTCGCCCACCGCCTTTCCCGTCTGGGCTCGGGCACTGCAGCAGTGGCACCCTCGCGCCCCACTTATATACACCCCGGACCCCGGAAATGACGTCACAGGACCCGCCCCTACCCTCCGGGGGTCTGGCCGCAGTTCGCAACACCCCCAGCCTCACGGCTGTTGCCGATGGCCACCGCCTCACACAGCTCTTGGGTGAGGCAGCGAGGCGGATATCTGGCTTCCAGGAGGCGGCACGGGGGACTCAGCGGATCGTCCACCCCTCGACAGCTCCACCGACTTGCTGTGTGTCCGTGGGCAAGTCACCTCCAGTCTCTGGACCTCGTGGGCCGCCGAAGTGCGCTGACGTCCTGCCAATTCTAGCGCACCACTCCTTGCTCCTGAGGGCCCCCTCCTGAGGGGGTCTTGCTTCCTCGATCCCACTGGCTGGAGGCATGCTCACCATTCAGGGCTCCCTCAAATATCTAGGAGGCCGTCTAGAGGTCCCCGACCCCTTGTCGGAATCAGGCCTCTCTCTCTGGCAACCCAGTTTTGTGCTTTCACGATTTCTAATATGCATTTATTTATTTGAATAACATTTAGTCTTCATTGCTTTCACAGTCCTGAGCAGGGCACCTGACAGAGTAAATGCCCTTAACTGATAACTGTTGAATGTACTGATTGAAAGTTCAACCCACAGATGAGTGAATCCTGGGCCTTGGCCATTGTTGGACAGCGCTCATGGGGCGTGGGGAGGGAGGGGTAGGGGACAGTTCTTGATATCAAGCCGAAATAGAGGTCTTTGTAACTTGTACTCATTAGACCTCGTTCAGCCCCTTAGGATCACCTTCTTGTGCCTGATAGCCCATTTGTGTGTTTGAGAACAGCTCTCACATCCTCCTGAGTGTTCTCAAAACCTGGATGGTTTGTGTGTAAGGCTGGTTTCCTCGTTTGTTTCTCTCTGCCCTGAGGCCCTTATGCTCCGGCCACATTACTGTTCTCACCCTTTGCCACCTGACCCCACTGTCATAGTGAAGCGTGTATCTGGGCAACAGTTTGGCATCTGCTGGCATCGTCCAAGAGCCCCTCCTTCTTCCTGTAACAGTCCGCTCCCATCTGCTGCTACTTCCCACTTCCCGCCCCTAAAGGAAAAGCTGGCAGAAGCTCAGAAGAGACTAAAAAGGTCCTGTTCATGCAGGTATTCATTCATTTAACCACTGTTTGTTAATCACCTACTATGTGCTTAGGACAGCTCTTAGCTGCTGTAGGTATGCACGGTATGTCAGGTGGGGACAAGTGCTGTGGACAAAAATGAAGCAGGGAAGGGGGATGGGTGTGCTGGGGTCAGGGGTTGGGTTATATTTTAAAGAGGGTGGATCTAAGGAGGCCTCACCAAGGAAGTGACATTTTAGCAAGTCACCTGAAGCTGCTGGGGGAGGGGGTTGCATGTGTCCAGGGGCAGAGGGCTCCGGGCAGAGGGACGGCAAGTGCAAATACCCAGAGGGAGGAATGTGCCTGGTGTGTTCAAGGAATAGTAAGGAGGTAGAGGGAAAACAGCCTGGAGAATAGAGCTGAACAGTAACATGGAGTCTGTCTCAAAAACTTGGAAATGCACAGAAATACAGAACATCACTTGTACTCACACAACCCAGAGAGAAGTACTGATCACTTTAAAGTGTATGTTCTATAGTCTTTGTGGAGCTGACTCCCTTGGTAAAAGACAGTTCCCAGTGAAAAACTTCAGTCAAACACTGAAAACATAAGCGCCCTTCTGATGTGGGTCATCCTGAATGTGGTGCAAAGGTTTGCAACATACAACCCTGTACACAAACCTCTGTAGCATTTGCAATTCTTTCATGTCATTTCATATAACAGTAGGTGAACGCCTCAGTCGAAGAAAATGGACATTTTAAGACACTTGCTGTGCATTGCCCAACTGCCGTGGAGAAAGTTGAACCACTTTCCAAGCTGAGTGGATTTTTCTCCTGGGAAGTTTCAGAGCACCTGCCACCTTCCCGGGAGCACTAGTTCTCCAGAAGCCTGATCCTGTTTGCCCCGTGAAGCTACGCATAACCAACCGGCAAAAGTCTCCCAAACTAGGTTTTACAAGTGACGACGCCAGTAACTAGCACTTACACCATGCCGTATAGCTCTTCAGAATGTTTCATCACTGAGCCCTCACGGTAAGCCTCAGCCTAAGTTAGAGCAGGATTGTTTTTATCCTACTTTGCAGATTTGGAAACCGAGACCCAGGATGCTAACATGAGCTTCCAAGACGCCACATGGCCAGTGAATGGTAAAGTTGGACCTAGAGCTTGTTTTGCTCAAGTGCCCATGTTTCCCCCCATCTCATGATTTCTCACATGCTGTTACCGCTCCCTGGAATGCCTCTCATTATCATTCCGCTCCCTCCCCTAAAGCCTGGCAAATGCTCCCATCCTTTTGAGGACCTGAGGTAATTGCTCCCTCCTCTCTGCCTCCACAACATTTGTGTGAGTGTTTATCACACGTGGTCGGCATTTTTTGCCTCTAGATCCTTCTATCTCGTTGCACTTTGAGCTCCTTGGGATTTGGTCTGCGTCCTGCTCATCTTTCGACTTCAGTTTCTGGCATAGTGCTGGGCATGTGGTCGGCACAATGGAAAATTGAAAGAAGGAGAAAACTCACATCCATCGATCCCATCTTTGGCTTTGGGCTGGATTGGTTAGGTAAGGATGAGCCACTGGAACAAAAGACCCTAAAATACAGTGAAATAAGATGGGGTCTTATTTGTCTCTTCCACAACAGTCCCAGAGGGAACAGTTTGGATCCACGGGGTGGCTCTGTCATCCTCAACAAACATTTTCCACCTTTGATATCAAGGCAGCTATTCTGGGTGCCACCATTTCTCAACCATCTCAAAGGGGGCAAACGGTAGATGGAGACGAAGCAGCTTCTCTGTAAGGTTCTGATGCAGACCTTGCCTGCAACACTTCTCCCAGCCCACTGGCTAGGACTTAGGCACGTGGACACACCTAGTTGTAAGGGAGACTGGGCAGCCACGGGGAGGTTCTGATTACTAAAGGAAGACGGGATACTGGAGGACGATGAACATTCTGTACCACACAACCCATGGGGGTGATGCCAACAACTAACCCTTGTGGAAAACTTGCTAAGAACCAGGCACTGTTCTAAGAGTTACAATACAGCCCTATGACGTAGACACAATTATTATACTTGTTTACGGATGCAGTTTTACAAGAGAATGAAGCCCAATAGCCTAAGGCATTCATCATGAATTAGTGTCTCTTGCATGCGTCTAGAATGGTACGAATTATGCACCAGGAGCCAGGCATTGGGTTAGATGCTTGTCTTTGTTTTTAATAAATTTATTTATTTTATTTATTTATTTTTAGCTGCGTTGGGTCTTTGTTGCTGTGTGCAGGCTTTCTCTAGTTGCAGCGAGCAGGGGCTACTCTTTGTTGCGGTGCGCGGGCTTCTCATTGTGGTGGCTTCCCTTGTAGAGCATGGGTTCTAGGCGTGCGGACTTCAGTAGTTGTGGCTCGCAGGCTCTAGAGCACAGGCTCAGTAGTTGTGGCGCACGGGCTTAGTTGCTCCACGGCCTGTGGCATCTTCCTGGACCAGGGCTCGAACCCGTGTCCCCTGGATTGGCAGGCGGATTCTTAACCACTGCGCCACCAGGGAAGCCCCAGATGCCTGTCTTTGATTGGGTTTCCCCAAAAGCAGACCCTAAGCGAGGATTTGGGAGTGCTTCATTTGGAAGTTATTCCATGAGCAAGGGAGTAGGAAAGTGAGACAAGGAAAAGAACCAATGAAATGTGTATTGATAAGCAAGTTACCACTCAGGGCAGTGGAGACTCAGTCTAGCTGGGACTTACTGAGAAACTGTGTAGGACACACCTCGGGATTTTTCCACTGGGGTGAGGACGCTGGGATACTTACCTGTCGATTCCTTTCCCTCATTGAGGGTCTCACCTGAAGACGTTGATTTCCCCGCACTTCCTGTCTGCTCTGTGAAAGGGCCAAGCAAACTCCCACTGCCAGATAATACCCTCAGACAGAGAAACACCGGAGCTGTTGGCATGTATGGGAACTGTCTACAGGTAACCTCCGAGGTGGTGCAAAGGGACATAGGTGGAACACTGACATCTGCTACAGGGCTTTATACATGTTATTTTATTTCATCTTTACAATAAACCTGTGCCTAATATATCAACATCTCTGTTTCTCATATGCAGAAGCCAAAGCTCAGAGAGATGGAGGAACTCTTCCAAGGTCACACAGCTAGGAAACGGTGGAGTGTGGGGACCAGTCGTCTGACTGTGTCACCTCCCTCTCTTTCCCATGCCTTACGCCCTCTACCAGCCTTATGTTTAACTGATCTTCATCATCAACCCCCACCCAAAACTACTGCCTTCAGGCTTTCTAAGGTTTCTCATCTCTGAGAAAGACAATTGATGTTTTTCCAGCTTTAGGTGGATGAAACATGGTGAAAGACTCTATTTATTGCTCCAAGTCTATACAGGCAATCTCCATAAAAAACCATGTCCTGGCTTTATATATAAAGTTTTGAACAAGTTCTCTAGCCCCCATTTCTAATCAGGTCGCTGCCCCTGAGCTCCTCTTGTCTTGACATTCTGGAGCCGCTTCTGCTTAAAGCAAATACCTCTCATCTGGTGCCCATGGTCAGGTCCTTGTTTATTTTGTTTGTTTGTTTGTCCCCCCCCCCCCCGACAAATGTTCTTTCTGTGAATCACTCCTGCTGAAATGCAAAAACCGAAGGCCAAGATGTGGTTAACTCTCCATCAATTATGCAGTAAGAGGAATCAGAGAGAAGGACGGTCTGCTCTGAAGGTGGGCTTAGCAGCCCATCTTAGGATCATGTTAGAGTACTAGGGAACCAGTATTTCTCAGTCTACCCACTGCTCCTGGCTCCCCCTGACAGTTTCCCAGATCTACTGCCAAATTTTGACCCACGCACAGAATGTGTTATGATTGTAGCTAAGTATATATACTGCCTTGGTTTTGTATGTTAGATGAAGCATTGAGCTGAGTAGGTGGTGGGAGCTATAGCATAGCTCACCGAGAGCAGGAGGCAGGGGGCAAAGCAAAGTCAGGAGTTCTTTCCCTTGTGAGTATATGGAGGACACTGTGGATTAGATTGTTCAACCTCCATTCCAACCCTCTCCAGGTGGGCAGAAGTAGGAAAACTAAAAACTACATTTCCCAGAATCCCTTGCAGCTGAAGACTTGGATGTGATTTAGGTTCCACCAATCAGAGGTATTTGCTCAGGAACTGTGTGGAGAGAGACAGGGTGCAGAGCCAATATGTTGCTCCTGTGGACATGGCAGAGGTGGGTGGCTCTCGAGTCAGTGGCTGTGGTAGTGTTCTGACGTGGCAAGAAGTTTCCTGATCCTGGCATGGGCAGCTCCCGTGGCAGCTCAGTTCTGGGGTGTGGCTTTGTGAGCTGTTTCTGGAAACACACTACCGTCAACTTCTTCAGTCCTCCCAGTGATTCTGTAAGTCATTTACTATCCTGCTTTCTGCACCTGAACCCCAGCTGAAACAAGGAAATAGCCAATAAGGACGGTGAACAGTTCTGACAACAAACAGCAGCACTGGGGTGGAGGGCGTCCAGGTGAATAGGTGCTGCTGGTGGGAGTGTTTATAGACCCCTTGTCACTATGTCAAAGGAAAAGGACTACTCAATGCCAGGCACTATTTATTTCCATATCACAGACAACACCATTTAAATTCATTCAAACCATGCAGGCTTTATAAAGGATGTCAACACTTCAGGGTTTGATCACGGGCATAGAAATCTCCTGGTTAATGGGCAGTTGTCTGAATTAATGCCTTAAAATGATCAGTTTCCAGGTCTGTAAGAAACTCAGTGAGTGACACTGGTATTGCCAAGATTCTAGTCCCATTCCTGAGGTTCAGAGATGGAAAGGCACTTACCTAAGATCACACAGCAAGTTGTAAGAGCCAGAACTGGTTCTCCTGGCCCTCAATTGTTCCATTGCTTCAGTGAATGAAAAGAGTGAAGAAATGGATGAAAGAGGTATGGGACTGGCAGCCAAAATGCTACCCCCTAACTCCAGAGTCCAAGGGCCAACCTGGGGTTGGTGGGGAGGAGGAGAGAACAGAAGGCAGATTTGGGCAGTGAGAACAACACTGAAATGCTTTTTAAGGACTCACTCTTTAGTCAAATTCAGAGACAGAAAATAGAATGGAGGTTGCCAGGAGCAGGGCTGGGGAGGGGGGATGGGGGTTTGCATTATGGGAACAGCATTTCTGTTGGAGAAGATAAAAAATTATGGGGATAGATGGTGATGGTTGTGCAACAATGTGAGGGTACTTAATGCCACTGAGCTGTAAACCTAAAAGTGGCTAAAATGGTAAACTTTATGTTCTGTGTATTTTACCACGACAAAAAATTTGAAAGCACTCTCTATGGCCACTGCTGTGTGAGGATACTGGCTGCATGAAGGTGGCTGTCTTCTAGTCTGAGGAGTGAGAGCAGGGGGACAGAATCAGCATCCTAGTCTCTCTGTGGGGCAAAAGCTGCCCCCCAGCTAGCATCCCTGGGAGTGCTCCAGGCTCTAAGCTGGGGGAGTGGGAGTCCTGCTGGGGGTGCCCACTGGGGAGGGGCACCAGAGCCCCCACCAGAGCTGGTCTCCCAGGACTTCGGAGGTGCTTCTCACAGAAGTGAAGTCCCCCAGAATACACCACCAAGGGAGACCCCAGAGGCAGCCTGTCTGTGCCCATGGGGAGCGGCAGGCTCGGGGCTGGCTGCAGCCCCAGTTGCTCCCCTCAAGCCAGTGAGCCTAACTCTAGCAGACGCAGTCCAAGCCCTGCCCATGTCTCTTGGGCCTCTCAGGGTCCTGGGCCACTGCCCACTGCCAGGATCTACCCCTTGGTGCCCAAAGGGTTTTCACAGAAACCCAGAAGTCTGCTCTGCTCGCATTCACCTGAAGCTGAAAGCTCAGGGACTTGCCCTCAGATGTTCATTTATTTATTTTTTCAACAAGAGAAAAATAGTTTATTAATGCATGTGGTGCACCTCACACAGGAGAAATCTCGGTGATGAGTAACTCAAAGAGATGGTTAGAACTTGGGCTTATATAGCATCTTAACAAATAAATTTGTAGAGAAGTGACAAGAGAAAGGAAAAGGATTTTAGCCTTCCAGGGGTGTCAAAATATGGGAAGGTAAATATTTGGGGGGAAGCCAATGGAAGACAAGTGTCAGAGGTTCATTTAGAAGCACCCCACCTTCCTCACCCCTGGGCGCTATTCCAAGGAGGGGTTTTTTGTACAGCTTCTCATTGGCTCCCTGAGGAATTCAGCTGGTTCCTCACCCTGGGGTCGGGCTTGCCTGCACACACTATTGCTAGCACACTCCTTATTGATTTCCTTTCCTCTCCTCGCCCCCTACCCCCCACCCCCGGTTCCTTCCCACCCCTCCACCAATTCCTCGAATCCTTGACCCTTGACTTGCAGAACCCACGCCAAGTTGCCGACTGCCCCTTCCCCCGCTCCCCCGTGCTCTGTCTGGGGTGTGGGTGGTCTGACAGCATCCATCCCTCGATCCCTTGATGGGCCTCCGTCCTGAGCCACGTGGAGCTCAGAGCCTCTAAGACTCCAGCCCTCTGTCCCCTGATAGGTTTCCCTCCATCCCTGGCTCTGGAGCTTGACTGTTCTTCACATTAATTTGGAGGGTCGCTCTTTAGACTCCCGTCCTACCCAGGAAGTAGCTTGTCAGCTCTAGACCACTTCCAGGCCTCTGACCAAGGTGAGGTCCCGATGGTGAGGAAGGGCCAAGGCCAGAATCCTCTGGGTTGGGGAGCGGACGTTGCATCAGGCAAGCTACAGCGCTGGAAGGAGGGGGTGGAGAGAGCCCTGGAGCCAGATGCAGAGTCTGCCCAGGAGCTACCAGCGAGTCTCCAAGTGACCCTGGTTTGTTTCCTACTCTCTGCCTCAGTGTCCCCACCTGAAACGTGGCTGTGAAGATGCAGGGCACACAATTGTGCTGAGTGTAAATGAGATCTGAACCGCAGCACCTGACCCTTTAGCACACAGTGACTGCTTCACACACCTGTGATGAAACCCTACCATTAATATCAGGAGGTGGAGGTTCAGAGAGGTCCCAAACATGCCTAATACCACACAGCCTGGTGAGTGGCAGAGGCAGGAGTCGACCTCAGGCTGTCGTGTGGAAAGCCAGAATGTGGAAGTTTACTGCTTTTAGATAAAGAAGGTAAATGTTAATATCATCTGACAGTAAATTGAGACTCAGAGATGGGCAGTGCCTTGTCCCAAGTCACACAGGGCTGTAATGGGAGCCAAGTGCTCCTGGCGCCAGGCCTTGGGTTTTCCTTCCTGGACAAGACCGCCTTCCCCTCCCCGCGAGGTTGCTAGTGGTGGGGCTATGCGGGTAGGGCTGCCCCAGGCCTTCCCCAGGGGTGCACAGTTACCTCGGGAGGTGCACTCTGGCCTCTCTGGACCCAGCCTCTTTCTCCCCAGTTCTACCAAAGCTGTTAGGGGACAGGGAAGGGGAGACCTTCATTCAACAAACATTTATTGAGCACCTACTGTGTTCCAGGCTTCGTTCTCAAGGCTTGGAGTATGCTGGTGAAGAGAAGAAGAAAGACCCCTGACTTCTTGGAGGTTGAGGAGACAGGCAATAAACAATAAAACATAAGACAGAGAAAGACAAATATTATATGGTATCACTTAGATGTGGAATCTAAGAAAATGATACAAATGAACTTATCTACAAAACAGAAATAGACTCACAGACATAGAAAACAAATTTATGGTTACCAAAGCAGGTAGTGAGGGCAGGGAGAGAGATAAATTATACACACTACTATGTATAAAATAGATAACAACAAGGACCTACTGTATAGCACAGGGAACTCTATTCAATATCTTGTAATAACTTATAATGGAAATTATAACCTATAATGGTTATAACGTAAAACCTATAATGTAATAACCTATAATGGAAAAGAAAAATAGATGATAGATAGATAGGTAGATAGATCATTGAATCACTTTGCTGTACACCTGAAACTAACACACTGTAAATTAACTATACTTCAATTTAAAAAATGGTTAAAAAACCCAATAAAACCTAATAAATAAGCACATTATACAGTAGGTCAGAAGGTGGTGATGTTGGGAAAAAAGAAGGAGCAGAACAGAGTAAGGGGCCTGAGAATAGCTGAGTGGGAAGTTGTGACCTCATCAAACAGGTGGTCAGGGTAGGGCCCCATTGAGAAGGGTCAAGGGAGAGAGCCATGTGGACATCTGGGAGAACATTCCAGGCAGAATGAACAGTCAGTGCAAAGGCCGTGGGACAGGACTACACCTGGCAGATTTGAGGCAGATTAAAAGGCCAAGGTGGCTGGAAGAGAGTGAGTGAGGCAGAGATTAGTCGGGGATAAGACAATATTGGGCCAGATCAGGTCGGCCCTCGTGGGCCTTGGTGAGGACTGACTTTTACTTTGAAGAAAACAGGAATCTGGGAGAAGACGGGCAGCAGAAGGTGGGAGGAACCCAGAGGCCCCAGGGTGTTGTGTAGATGTGCCCATCAGGCCTAGCTAGCTCCCAGCAGCCCAGACACCTCACTTCCTTCCAGAGGGCCTGCAGAGATGCTTCTGAACCAGGAGTCAGGGAGAGAAGAGGAAGCCGTTGCCACCACTGCCCCAGGTGCCCTGAAATGTCCCCTTTGAGGAGAACCAAATCCCAGGGAGTGAACCGCTGCTCCTCTGGCTCTGGGGCTCAGGACACCTCCAAGTGAGGAGTCCCTGCCAGGGGGGTCCTTCAGAGCAGCCTTCTGCCTGTACCCCAGAGAAAGTGGCAGCTGCTCATGTGATGGGGGAGCCCAGGGCATTGGGCAGAGTCAACATACCCTTGGCCCTGCCTGCAAAATCACATTTTCCAAACACACAGCTCCTCTAAGCCCCTTATCGGGCCTCCAGGTAGCAAAGCTCTGTTGCTGGGCAATGGTGTTTTATCTGCGAGTTCTGCACAGAGGTTGTACGAGGTGATTTCATTAGATCCTCTACCATCTGTCTCTGCAAACGTCCCCAGGGGCCTCCAATTAAGGTTTTGCTTTTCTTCTTTCGCAGATGTTTGCTTTAATCTAATAAAGCAGTTTACAGGCTTCAGTGGGCCCCAGCCCAGGAGGGTGGTGGGAGAGGCAGGGGGAGGTTGCCATGGGTGCCAAGCCCTGGACGCAGAGGCGAGCTCACGGGGGCTCGAGGCACAGCAGACTGGAAAGAAGGACCCGGCCTGGGCCAAACTGCGACACGAGAGGTCTTCCCCTAACCCACCTCTCCTCCTCCTTCCTGCACCCAGATTCCCACAGGGGGCCGCAGCGACACTGCACTCCCAAGCAGGATGTCTTTTCTAGGGAGACACCTCTGGGCCAGAAACTTCTGGATCCAAGGGGGAGATCACCTGGGAGGTGGATCTGCAGAGCCTCCATAGAGACAATGCTGTGGAAGAACTGCTTTGTGGCGTGCAAACCCAAAGTCATGCCGAGGAGACCAGACGCAGGAAACCAGGGGTCTGGGGGAGAGAGGATGGGTGAGAGGCAGGCTCAGGGCAGAGGAGAGGAGAGCAGCTGGCCTGTTTGGCCGAGGCACTGCGGTAGGGAGAGAGGCGGGAGGCACCCCTGCCCTCCCAACAGGGTCAAAGCAACGCAGGGGGCTTCTGGGATGGGGCCCCGCGGCCAGGACTCCGAGGGAGATGGGACCCCAGACCCCAACCTCTCAGTTCTACAGGCCCCCAAAAGGCTGGCCTCCAGAGCCTCCCAGGGAAGAGTCTTCAGGTGATTTCAGGGCGATCCTGGTCCCCAGAGCCCCTGACCAGCTGGCGGAAGCCAGTTAGGATGGTGAAAAGGGCTGCACTTTAGAGTCTGGTCTGGGTTTGAATCCTGGCTCTTCCTGGTACTACTGTGTCACCTTGCAAAAGTCACTGAACCTTCCTGAGCCTCTGTTCCTATTCTACAAAATGGCCAAAATAATTTTTTGCATGATTTCTATGAATTGAACCGAGAGAATTCAGTCACCAACATCTGTCAGTGCCAACTATGTCTGGGGCGTCTCGGGAGCTGATAACAGGAGGAAAAGCCCCAGCACATTTCCTGGGTGTCCCAGGTGGCTCTCGTAGCTCTCTCCCTGTCCTCTCTCCCTCAGGCTCTGTCCCCTGGGGGAGCACTTGGTTCGTGTGGTCCATTTTGTATTGGACTGACTAACGAGCCACGTCCTTCACTCTTCAGCATTGGCAGGGCTGGGCAGCTCAAGGTCTGGGAGTGCCTCCGTTTTCTCATCTGTAAAATGGGGGGTGTGGATGATACGACTTACCTCCTGGGGCTACTTCCCTGTTGGCGCAGTGGTTAAGAATCTGCCTGCCAATGCAGGGGACACGGGTTCGAGCCCTGATCCAGGAAGATCCCACAGGCCGTGGAGCAACTAAGCCCGTGTGCCACAGCTACTGAGCCTGCGCTCTAGAGCCTGTGAGCCACAACTACTGAGCCTGCGAGCCACAACTACTGAGCCCGTGCGTCTAGAGCCCGCGCTCCGCAGCAAGATAAACCACCGCAAGGAGAAGCCCGCACATCGCAACGATGAGTAGCCCCCGCTCGCCACAACTAGAGAAAGCCTGCGCACAGCAACAAAGATACAACACAGTCCCAAAAATAAATTAATTAATTTAAAAAAGAAAGGAGTTGCTGTACAGTTGGGTGCTTTGACACAGGGCCTGCCCACAGTGAGTGCCACGTCACTGCACCTGTCATTGTAGTAGCTTTAGGATGTGGTTTTCCTTCAGGTGACTGAGTATCTCTGATGTTCAAGCTCCTCACAGCTGCATCTAGTGCCCTGCAAAGTGGGGGCCCGGAAAAGGGGTGTTAGAGGTGGGGTGCTGGAGCCCCGAGTGGTGCTGATTCTGCTCTCCACAGATGGGCAGGTGGTGAGCAATTTCTCCGGCGTCAGGCCCTGCCCCTCTGCAGGCAGCCCAGCTGGGGAGCACCGGCCTGGATGGATGCATGGGGAGCTCCTAGCCGGCCGGGGCCTAGCAGGCCACTCGAGCATCTTCTCTCCGGCCAAATGCTTTCAGAGCCAGTTAGCTGGGCAGCCTTCTCCCCCGAAGAACAGGCTGTTCTCTCCCCTCCTCCCCCAGCCCCCGGGCTCAGAGACCACGAGCACTGTGGGCTACCCTTCTCCCCCTGTGTCCCCGCCCTGCAGGAGCCCGCAGGAAGTCCTGGACTGCGTGGGGTTTAATCAAGGACCTTCCCTCCTACCGAGACCTAAGTCCAGGTGCCACCCTGGAGTCCTCAGCTTTGTCCACCTGCCCCGAATACCCCTCTTCCTTCTCAGACTGGACTCTGCTTCCGTGCTTCTTTGCTGAGGTCAAAGCTCTGCTCTCCCACCTGCACCCCCAAGCGGAGGTACCACAGTCTCGGCTCTGTCAGGCGTTTACTCTGCGGTATGGGGGACCCACGGAAGTGGGGTGATGGGTCACCAAGCACAGGGAGGTGAGGAAGTATTACTCAGGGGCAAGAGGAGCTAGAGTATGAGGGCGTGCCACAGGTTCACCTTCCAGCAAAGGGAGGAATTCGCCCCCTCAGAATGGCCCCCTCATATTTCTTTGGCCTCCTCTCTTATTATTCCCCTCCCCTCCCCCATCAGCCATACTATACTAATTACTGTTCTCACCCCTCCCCCCTCCCCTGTGTCATACGTACTGTCACACACACTCCTGCCCCCATACCTTTTTCATGCATTCCCCTGCCAAGAGCGCCTTCTGCTATTGCTTGTTTTTCTCAAACTTTAAGGCTCAGATCAACTCCTCTCGACACCTTCCACTCCAGAAAGGGTTTCTGACCAGCCCAAACCACTCAGATCTCACTATCCTCAGAGATCTTTTAGCCCTTACTATTTGACCATCATCAGCTACCGTATTAGCCTGGGCATTAACCTCATGTAAATATTCTATCCGCTCAACTAGATTTCAAGCCTTTGGAGGAGAAGGACATTGCTTCAAATCATCCTCAACCCTACAATCATAGGAACATGACCTGTGTTTTGTCACGGAGATGAAAATAGCTTAACCCAAATACAAGAACGATGGTGGAATTTCTCACAAGGTGGGATACTGGTCGGGGAGATGTCTGGGGGACCTGGGTGCTTTCAGAACCCTAAAGATGTCATGTCACCCTGTGAACATACTCGCCCTGGCTCTTCAGGTAGAGGCAATTGAGTTCAAATGATGCTCCACAAACTCTCTGATTACTCTGTGGCTGTAGGGGAAGGCAGTGCTCTCTGAGAGGCACAGATGAAACAAGATTAAGGACGGCTTCGTGGGCCGCTGTCTATGCTTCTGAACCGTCACCTCCCTCCAGGGAACCCAGGACACTGGTTAATGATTTTTGTCTGACAGGTCCCAGGGGCCATAGTTTTTAAGATCGTTTTCCCCCCCTCCCAAGCTTGTTCAAGCTTTTGAAATTTTTAGATAATTATAGAATAATTAGAATTGTGGTTTTGTTTCTCAGTTGATGTAGTTGTTCTTTTTCATGGCATCTTATTCCCGAAGAGTTAGACATTTTCCGCCTCTGAGAAGTTGGGTGCTAGGGGAGTCGTGTGCGTCCTCCGTCGAGTCCCTCACAATGTTATTTTTGTGGTTAAGGACCCTCCTTACTTCATGGGAACTAGTGCAGCCCCATGTCTTGCCTCATTTTAGAGGCATTGTCCCAGCTCTACCTCATAATGACTGGATGGCCTGGGGCAGGTCTGTTCACCTTTCTGGACCTCAAATTTTTCCTTTAGAAATGGTTGAAATGATGGAGGGAGGGCTTTGGACTTGATTTTCTGAGTGGTCCCTTTCTTTGCTGAAATCATGCCTCCTGAGTCACTGGCCATGTCTCCCACATCTCCATGAATACTTCCTCCCAAGCTCTTTAAGATAAACAAGAAAATCTAGGACATTTCCCACATGAAACGCAAGACAGTTTTTTTGTGGGTGGCCTCACTTCCGATCACTAAGAATAATGGGAGGGCTCAGACTGTGATACCCACTGCATCTTAGAAGGACATTTGAAACACCCATTCTTCCACTCTTACTTCCAGGTGACTTTAACCATATCTCAGCTTTCTCTGATGGAAGACACATGGTGAGAAGCATTTGGTCCTAAATGTAACCAACGAGTTTTGTTCCGTGCGTGCCAGCTCTCTGGAGAAGATCTGTGCCTGGACAGAAGGTTTGGGGGGCAAGAGCCCTCTGACTTGGCCTCAGAACCAGGGAGCCTCCCAGCGTGGAGGGCCTCTGAGCCCTTCAGCTGCTGTCACACCCCTGACGATGGTGCTCTGAAGAAGCCATGGGTCCCACCCCAGACCCAGTCCTCTTGGCTCCCAGCTCCAGGCCAGGTGGTTCAGGCTACCCCACCACCTCATCCTGGGATCCCAGGATCTCCCAGGGAGAGAGATTTATTCCCAAGGCACTGAATGCCAATAAATATTAAACACCCAAGTGGACATAGGACAATGATATTGAGAGGCCAGAGAGTTTTTACCAAAGTTGAGAGCTTGGTTTCAAGTACGTTTGTCCCAGAATTCCAAGGCAGGAAAGGTACTTGGGAGGTCACCGTGTGTCCCCAGCGGCCTCTCCAGTAGCAGAAGGGAAGAATGAAAGGTGCACACAGAGGACTCCAGGGGTCCCCACGCCCTGCCTCAACTCCTAATTAAGAAAGACAACCTGGCCTTGAGCAGGCGGTGTGGACACGCACGTGCTTCTCTGGAAGACGCACTGCAATGAGATACCACCACATGCCTATTGGAACACCTAAAATTAAAAAGACTGATTGTGTCAAGTGTTTGTGAAGATGTGGAGGAACTTGAACTCATATACTGTTGGTGGGAACGTAAAATGGTACAACTATTTTGGAAAACAATGTTTCATTTCTTGAAAAGTTAAACAAACACCTATACCCTATGACTAGCCCTTCCACTCCTAGGTATTTACCCAAGAGAAACGAAAGCATTCAATACTTGTACATGAATACTCATAGCAGCTTTATGTGTAATCACCCCAAACTGGAAACAACTCAGGTATCAACAGATAAATGAATAAAAATGTTGTAGCATATCCGTTAATGGGTGATGACTTAGCAATAAAGAGAAATGTACTGTTGAAATACACAATATGGAGGAATCTCAAAATAGAAGCCAGACAAAAAAAATACATAGTGTATAATTCCGTTTGTATAAAATTCTAGGACGTGCAAATGAATCTATAGTGAAAGGAGGCAGATGAGCCGGTGGGTTGCCTGGAATGTGGACGTGGGGAGGGGAAGGAGGGATCACAAAGGGTCAAGAGGAAATGTGGGGAGGGAGTGGATGTGTTCACTATCTTTTTTTTTTTTAATTAATTAATTTTATTTATTTATTTTTGGCTGCATTGGGTCTTTGTTGCTGCATGCGGGCTTTGTCTAGTTGTGGAGAGAGGGAGCTACTCTTCATTGCGGTGCACGGGCTTCTCATTGTGGTGGCTTCTCTTGTAGGGCACGGGCTCTAGAGCGCAGGCTCAGTAGTTGTGGCACACGGGCTCAGTTGCTCTGCGGCACGTGGGATCTTCCCGGACCAGGGCTGGAACCCGTGCCCCCTGCATTGGCAGGTGGATTCTTAAGCACTGCGCCACCAGGGAAGCCCTGTGTTCACTATCTTGATTGTGGTGATGGCATCCCAGGGGTACACATATGTCAAAACTTACCACATTGTGCATTTTAAGTATGTGCAAATGTATGTCAATAAAGCTATTTTAAAGAAAGAAGCTACCACAAGAGTCTAGAACACACTGAGAATACATGGAATCGATGTCTCCCAGCTCCAAGCTGGCTTGAGTATCATGGGGGAAAGAGTCACTGTCCCCATCTGACCCAAGAAAAACCTAGAACCCAGAGAGGTTAAGTGCTGGGCCTGAGGTCATACAGCAAGCCTAGGGCAGAGCCCACGACAAGATTCACACTTCTACCTCTGGATCCAGCACTTCTTCGGCAGGGCACTGGCTATACTCCCAGGAGTCATCCGTGGCCTGTCGGCACGTCCTGAGCCAAGGGACAGTGTGTCCCTGCCACCCGGAGATATAATCTCCCCTCCACAACTCACTCCTCCCTGACAGTGGCCCCTTGGTGTGTGCTTGCAGCCAGGAGACTGACCTAATTTGTGGAGGCCGTGGTTATAGCATCTCCTCAGGGAAGTAATAAAGAGTGAGAGTGAGATAAGGGACAAAAGCAATTACCTGTGGCAGAGAAGGACACAGGCCAAGCTGGTGATTCCCGTCCCTGTCCCAGCATCCTGGAGAGGCTGACAGGGACACCAGCCCAGGAGAGCACCCCAGGGCACGAGGTCACAGTTAGGGGGTGGAAGGAATGGGGAAGGAGTAGGAGTCGGGGTGGGGATGGGGTGCTGGGCTGGGCCAAGCACCCACTTGGTTTCTGTCCATGTGCTCTCCTCCGGCCCCGGGCACCCACACGGTGTCTGGAGTCAGCGCCACAGAGGGATCCTGGCTGAGCTGAATGAGCGCCGGCCTTGAGCACAAACAGGCCTGGATGTGAAGCCTGGTGCCAGCAGTGCCTCAGTGACCCCACCTGTGAAATGGGGGTCACGATGGTCCCCGCCTCCTACGATAATGACCTCCCCTGGAAGGTGGGTCACCCTGCTTCCCATTCCCTTGCTGTCCTTCTGGTTTATTTTCTCCTCATACTGTGCAAACCCAAGACTGGACCAGCTGAGGCAGGAGGCCTTGCTGCCCCTGGAGAGTGGGTGGGAGAGTGAGGTTGTGGAGAACAGGCAGCAGCCGCATTTACTGGGTGCTACTGTGTCCCAGGAGCTGGACTGAGCACTTCACAGGCTCGTCCCAGCCCCTAGCCCCACAAAGTACTTACTGTAACGCTACCTCACCAGCAAGGGCATTCAGGCCTTGTGAAATTAAGTCACTGCCCAGGGTCGCAGACAGTAGAGAGAGGCAGAGGCAGGCCTTGAACCCAGGCAGTCTGACTCCTGAGTCCATGGTCTTGTGGATGAAGCTCGCCGCTGGGTTTCTGGGTCTTTTCTGAGTCCTATCCCCCCGGCTGAGAGGTTTACTCCAGCTGGGCTCCAGGTTCAAATTCTCTCTGCTACTCCGGCCGTGTTTGTGATCCTCACATGTGCACTTCACTCTACAGTTTACAAAGGACTCTTCCATCACTTACACCACCATAAGTGGTTCCAAATCCCTTGAGAGAGGAGAGGGCTGCTATCATCCCCACTTCACAGGATCTATAATGAAGTTTCATTGCCTCCACCCCTGGCAGAGAAGGTGATGGGGGTAAGAGAACACTAGGTCTACTTTGACAAAAATCAACTTGCTAAGAATCATTTTGCCAAATAGCCAATTTGGCAAATTGACCCATTCACTCAAAACTTGTTTCTTTTAACAGTTTATACTACTGACATAATTTGTATTGAATAAAACAATTTTAAAGGGGAAAAAAAAGATACGGCTCCCTCCCCGGGGGGCAAATGGCTTTACACACCTTGGACAATTTTGTTTGCACAGCATCCCTGAGAAGCAAATATCATCAAGTCTAGTTTATAGATGCTGAAACTGAGGCCCAGAGAAATTAAATAACTTGACTATGTTTACAAAGCTGGGGCATGCCTGAGACATTTCCTCCCAGATTTGATGGACCCCAAAGTCCAACCTCTTCACCACTTTGGAACTGGACACAGCCTAATCCGATTTCAGTGAACGGTGAACATCTAATCTAATCCAATTCAAGGGGTAATAATTAACCCCTGATTCCCCAGTCCCTCACAGGCCAAGGCTCTGAGGTCCTTTATCGAAGGTTTAGTCCTGTCATTTTCTGAGTCAATCAGACAATATTCATTCATTCATTCATTCATTCAATACAAATTTGTAAGCACATGCTCTGTCCCCGCAGCCATGTTGACACTTGGTTTCGGAGTGCCTGTAAGTCATGGTCCTTGCCTTGGAAGAGTTTACTGTCTGGTAAGGAGAGAGATGAGCAAAATGGGTAAGGAACCTGCCCACTTTGTGGGTTGCAAAGTGCAGAAGCCCCGTGTGTACCTTGGTGTACTCAGTACAGAGGAAGACTGTCTATTCTGAGCCTCCCTATTCAGCAGTTTCCCAGGATTCCAGATCATGATAACGAATCAGACCAAATCAAGTGTCTATTTCAAACTTTTTTTTTTTTTTTTTTTTTTTGCGGTATGCGGGCCTCTCACTGTTGTGGCCTCTCCCGTTGCAGAGCACAGGCTCCGGCCGCGCAGGCTCAGCGGCCATGGCTCACGGGCCCAGTCACTCCGCGGCATGTGGGATCTTCCTGGACCGGGACACGAACCCGTGTCCCCTGCATCGGCAGGCGGACTCCCAACCACTGCGCCACCAGGGAAGCCCTATTTCAATCTTTGATGTCATTTGCTGCCAATATTTTATCCACTTGCATTTATTTCAATCATTCATCCAACACAAACCCTTACTTATAAGGCTCTGGGCTTGAATGAATGTATAAATAATCATCATCGTAACAACAACCACCAAAACATAGCTAACATTCATTGAGAATTTATGATGTGCCAGGCACTGTTCTAAGCACGTCCCATTATTCATTCATTCACCCCACAACAGCCTTGTGAGGAAGGTACTGTTATTGTTCCCTGTATAAACGAGGAAACGGAGACAGAGGAAGGATGAGGATTTTGTGCACTACAGATGGTATTGGACAGCTATCAGTCATCACTGGATCTCTGGGTGATCCAAATATGACCTGATCTGAGAGCTAAGACCCTCCCCCAGTGCAGGTCACCTCTTGCTCTCCCTGGTCCCTGGCTCCAGCATCAATCGTTCACATCCTTGTGTGCTTTATATAAGGCTCCATGAGAACAAGCATGGGCCCCTTGTCCCAGGGCTCCAAGGCATAGGCTTAGCTGGACTAAACGTTCAGGATCAAGGTACATGGCACTGTGGGACCGTCCAGCAGCCCCAGGACGGGAGGAGGTCTCTGAGAAACATTCATGGTGGACATGTGACTCCTTTCCCCTCCAACCTTGTCCCATCACCCACCACACCCCTTCCCTCCTGCACATCGTATGGAAGGTAGATGCTGAGTTGGTCACGGGATGTGAGCAGGACGGGGTGCCAGGAAACGCTGCTTCTCATCCAGATGTGGTGGAAGTGAGAGAAGGAGCCGGTGGGTCCTCGCTGCTGAAATAAGCCTGGACTCTATTCACTTGTTCTAGTTTCGTGAGAGCCCAGGGGACAAGGATGCCTTCCCTCCCCCCGACCCGTCCCACCCCACAGGTCAGCTCCCCTTGGAACCTCCCCTGACTCTCCCGCGCTCACTGACCTGTCAGAACTTGTGGACAATAAGATCATTGACTCCAAAAGGGCCCTAAAGCCCACCTTGATGGAAAAATCTAGACCAGCCCAAGAACAAGATTCCTCCTGCTCTTTGTGGCCCCAAGTCACTCCCTGGCTCCTTCTGAGACCCTACGAGTCTCCTGCACTTTTCCAGGAACATGGCCTAGTCATGTGATCATCCCTCCTGCCTCACCTCGCCCTGGGGTCACATCGCCAGTGCAGAGGTCTTCCTGTGGTGTCCCCACCTGGAGAGCTGGCTTTGGGTTCGTTCCAGAAACGTGGGATCGGAGGAGCTTTGGATTCACAGGGACTCAGGGGGACCTGCTCTGATGCTCTGAAGGACAAGATCTGGGGCTTTCTGATTTCAGTTGCCTCCTCTGCACAGTGGGGACCGAGCCTTGCTCTGGCCGTGAGGATCAGTGACCGCTCCCACTGCTACTCTCAACTGTGTGCTTCACACACAATCTTCTGATCTATCAGCCTTGGTGGGTGTGCAGTTAGTGGCGGTGTCAAGACTTGAACCCAGAGGATCTGCTTCCAAGGCTGGAGCTCTTCCATCTGCACCGTGCTGCCTCTTACCATGGAAGGTTCTCGAAGAGGCTGGAGGCTCCAAACACAGGGGTCGTGTCTTCCGACTCCCGGACATGCTGACTGCGGGAGGTGCCCTGATAGACCTGTTTGTGTGTCCTTGTTGCGTCCCATTCACATTTTTCTGGCCTCTGGACAGGCTGTGTCCAGGCCAGCATGAAACCTTTCCCTGGGGCACCTGTGGCTGCCGCCGTCCTGTCCCCACGCCCGAGTCAGTTGGCACCACAGTGCTGCTGTTTCCCCTCGTTGTTGTCATGTGGAGGAGTTACCTCCTTCCAAATTGGGAAAGGAGGTTAGAAGAAAATATCTCAGCAGCTGGCCCATGAGACATGCTCGCCCACATTGTTTGGCCAATGCAGGGCTGTTTGTGTTGGGTTTCCATATGGCTTCATGACGGACATGGCTTTTCCGTCAGCATCTATAGTGGATGCTATTGGTGCCCTGCAGCTCATCCCACAGCCCCCATCGGACCTCAACAGCAGCACTGTCCCCAGTGAACTGGGGGATTCACTTCCACAGGAACAGCCCTCCCTCTGTCAGCGGGGCAGTGGTGGTCAGTGGGTCTCCAAGTCCAAGCCTCCCCTCACTCAGGACGGTTCTGAGGTGTGTTTTACACAGTTCCTCAGAGGATCCCTGGTGGGATGGAGCCCCAGTTGCCCATGTCAGTGACCAGCTCACTCATGTGCACGTGGTTGGCATCCCTCCTGCCCTGTCTCTCTCTTTCTCGCTCCCTCACTGTAGCTTCCCAGGCTCACCTCCCAAGTAAACTCCTTGCCCCCAAATCCTTGTCTCAGGCTCTGCCTTAGGGAGAAGCCAAACTAAGACCAAAATGTGAGCCAGGCTGGCAGAGAGCTTGAGTAGGAGGACGGTGAAGCCCTGGCTTAGAAACGAGGAGACCCAAGTTCCAACCCTACATCACTGTTTCGCCAGCACCTTCCCCAGTAAAAATTAGTGTGTTGAATACGTAAATGTATGAATGAGTGAAGGCATGATGATAGATATTACTTTGCCTATTTTGCTGATTTGGAAACAGTGGTTGGCAGGTTTAGGGCTTGCCAACCATTTCTGGACATGCACTGTCATCTTCCAATGATCCCAGACCCCCTTCTTGAATTGTGTGACCATGTGACTTTCTTTGGCCAGAGAAGTGTGAGCAGAAGTGATGTGTTTTACTTCTGGATGAAAGAAGTATGGGCCAGATACTCCCTGTTCCCTTCCCTGCCCTGGCCAACCCTGAAGCTGAGTGTTGAGAAGTAAGTGCCGGAAGATTAAAGCAGTTTGGTTAGCTTGGGTGCTGGGTCACCTCACAGGGGACGGTGACCCTGGAGGTGCCCAGACTGGCAGTGAATTTGTGTGTGTGTGTGTGTGTGTGTATGAGAGAGAGAGAGAGAGAGAGAGAGAGAAACTTTTGTTGTTTCAAGCAGAGATTTGGGGGGATGCTTGTTACTGCAGCATAACCTTCAGTCATCCTGACTGATACACAAATCAAGCCCAGAACTGGGTTGGAAGCCTGGAATCCAGGCATTTCTTCTCAGTCCAGGTAACTCTTGTCCCTGATAGAGGCCTCTACTCACCTCCCTATGTTTGAAAGCAGGGCAGTGTGGTCAAAAGGGTGGCCATTTCCATTATATTCCACTTGGCCAATCTCAAGTGAGCTCCTTAAAGGTTCTGTCCCTAATCCACCATCTGGCCTTGGGTCACCCATTTCTCCAAAGAAGAGGTTGGACGAGCTCAGTGGTTCTGAAACTGTACTCTGCAGAGGCCCTGGCTGCACAGACGTGTCATGGGTTGGGGCTGGTGGACACTGGCCATGCTCTGTCTTCCTGCTTCAAACAAAGCAGCTCCTCTAGTGTCTGTTTTGCTTTTGGAGGTTTTCACATTAGAGAGGATCCATTGATAGCAGTTTGATAAATGCAGCCTGGATGATCTGTGACTTCAGGATAAGGGCATTTTACCTGCAGGCGCCTTAATTAATCTATCCCCACTCAACTCTGTCCAAATGTAAAATTCCAGGGCCCACATTCCTGACTCCCAGCCATCCTCAGATCTCCAGTGAGAACGGTACAAAGAGGACACTTTCTGTGGACATGGCCCGTGTGTCCAGGGTGTGTGAGCCACCAGATCCCCACGTGGCTCCTGATGGGTCAGTGAAACACAGAGCCTCCCCTTTAGCTGTCAGTTTCATCCCCTCTCCACAGGCAGGGTGAAGAACATGGTCTCTAATCTCAGCTCCATCACTCTCTCACTAGGTGGTTCAGCTTCCTTTTCTGTAAAAGAATAATAGCAAACAGTTGAGAGCCAGGCCAGCACTGTGCTAAGCAGGTGACAGGCCATAATAAAAAATGTGTCACGTGAGGAGCCGAAGAGGGAAGGGTGGGGGCTTTTGCCTGCAGGAGAAATTCAGAGTGGGGATGAGAGCTGGCTTCAAAACTCCGTGAGACTCTAACAAAGAGATGGATCAGACATTATTTTCCATCATTGCACTTATCACAGCAAACAATGTTTTCTATTTGTTTATATAGAACATCAGCTCCATGAGGACAGGTGGGGACCTCATCTGTCTTGTTGACTGCCATGTTGAGAACAGAGGTGGTACACGGTAGGTGCTCACTAAATATTTATTGAATGATTAAACTTGTCCTGTGTGGCTTCCAAGGGATGGAAGTTCCAGGGAGTCCATTGATTTCTCTCTGCCTGCCCCGCTGCCAATAGCTCTGCACCTCCTCCACCTCCTTGAGTCGGCCACTTCCCCTCCTAGGTTGAGTCCAAGCTAGACTTCCTGTTGCTCAGACTGGCGGCTCAGAAAAATCTAATCAGAGCTGATGGAAAGTGAAGGATTCATTAGCTGGGGAGGCTGAAGGTGGCTGGCTGCTGAGCTGAGCTGAGCTGAGCAGAGAAACAAAACGAAATTATCCCCAGAAAGGCAAGAGTACCCCCATCCCCTTTCACACCCTTCACCCAACACCGGGAGCTGTGAGCTGTTGGCCATGGCCATCCTCATGTTGCACCAGCAGAAGTGGAGGGGCGGGCGGGATAAATTGGGACTTATGTTGCAATTACAAGATGATTTCAAGGTATGATATGGAGAATAGGCTCTGGATGAGGGAAGGTGTCCTGTTTTGACCTAGAGGTAAGCAGGATTGTACTGATTCAACAACTGGGAAGAGGAAACCTCAAAGCCAGGGCCACCTTGGAGTGTATTACTAGAAGTCTATCACCCAGCATAATGGAGGGGATATTCCACCATGGGCCAGGCTGACTAAGCTCTCATTTTGCTCCCCTCTTCAGAAGCCCAGGACCCTCCAACCAGGTCTACACAGACTCTGTGTCAGAGCTGAAAGGCTTTGGAGTCCGACAGACCTGGAGTTCGGATTCTGTCTCTGTTCTTCATAGCTAAGTGACACTGAGCAAGTCCCAAACTCCCTGAGCTTCACTTTCTAAACGTGCAAAACTGTGCCCAATGATACTCACCTCTTGTTACAAAGATTAAGCGAGGTGATGTAGAGAGGCACAGGCAGGTGCCCCACGAGTGTCCGAGCCCTGCCCCAGCCCTCCACCCTGGGCCGGCCTTGCTCTCCACCCACACCCTGCCTGCACTTCTCTCCCTCTCTGTTGCCTAAAGTGGGGAACTCCTTTTTTTTTCCTATTGCCAGAACTTTCCCTGGCTGCTGGCCCCACGCTGTCCCTGCCCAGGCTGTTCTACAGCTGGTGCGTGGCAATGCTAACATCCCATTTCTGACTCTGGACACCATATTTATAACCACTCTACAAACCAGAGTGTGGTAGGTTCAACAACATCACCGAGGAGGGAACGATGAGCTCTGGGGCATCCAGGAGGACTTCTTGGAGGAGGGGACACCAGACCGGAGATCTAAAGGATAAATAGGAGTTCAGTTGGCAGATGAGAGTGGGAAATTAAACTTCAGGTGGCGTGCACAGCCTTGGCCAAGTGATGCCGAGGTAGAAGTAAGAGGAGGCAGAGTGGTGGGTGGCGGGGAGAGGGGAGAGGAGGGGAGGTAAGACAGGTAGCAGGGAGACCAGTTGGGAGATGGTTACTGTAATCCGGGAGAGAAGTGGTGATGGCTTGGAGCAGGTCAGTATTACGTACACACAGAAAAGTGCACAAATCATAACACGGCTCTACGAACTTTTCAGAAACTGAGCATATCCATATCATATCTCTTTTTAAGTCAATTTTTGGATGGCTTTTGTCACGAGGCAGGGAGGTGGTGGGACAGACAGTTGTGGACGGATCTGGGAGCTTGTTAGAGGGCAGTGGGGGTGGGGATGGGGGGAGAGGGAGGAGTGGGGATGAAGTGAAGATTCAGACTCAGGTGGTCAGGTGGATGGTGCAGCCTGTTGCTGCAATCCAGAAGGCTTGGGGTAACTGAGGCAGTGTTGGCCGTGGCGAGGGTAAGGGCCAGTGACCATGGGCCAGGTGGCAATGTCCAGAGGTACTGGACCCAGGAGGTATTGATGCTGAAGGAGGAGGGGTGGAGTGAGGCCTGGGAGGGTGGTGAGCAGAAGCTTGAGGACACTGAGATATAAGGAACAGGTGGGAACAGCCCACAGGTATGTTGGGACCCTCTGCTCTCCTGACCCTGGAGATGAGCCTCTGACATCAGCATTCCATCCTGTTCAGAGCCCAGAGGATGCTGGAGAGTCCAATCCTGCTGACCCTCAGCCCTCTCCTTAGTCCACTCCCAACTCAGGCCCTTGCACTTTTGGGAGCCTGGAATTCTGTAAACCCAAATCCCATCATGCCTACAGCTAACTCCACCCCATCCTTCCAAGTTACACAGTCTAATAATAGGATGAGTCCTCCCTTACATTTTTATTTGCTTAAGTTCATGAGTTAAGTTTCTGTCTTTTGTAACAGAAAGAATTCTCACTAATACATCTACCATGGCTAATGTCTCTTGGGTGCCATTCTTGAATCCTGCTGTGAAAACTTTGTTTCAAAGATTTTTCCAGGAACTTCCCTGGTGGTCCAGTGGTTGAGACTCCACGCTTCCAGTGCAACGGGTGCAGGTACGATTCCTGGTCAGGGAACTAGGATCCCACATTCTGCCTGGCACGGCCAAAAAATTAAAAACAAATAAATAATCTTTAATAAATAAATAAATAAAGATTTTTCCAGAATCCCCCAGACACAGTCCTCAGGCTTCACCAGTTTCCCTAAGGTATTCTGTTAGTATTAGTCATCTATTACTGTGTAACTAATTACCTCAACATGTAGCTGGCTTAAAACAACAATAAACATTTATTGTCCCACAGTGTCTGAGGGTTAGGAATCCCAGAATGGTTCTGGCTCAGGGTCTCGTGAGGTTGCAGACAAGATGGCGACCAGGGCAGCAGTCTTATCTGAAGGCTTAACGGGAGTTGAAGGATCTGCTTCCAAGGTGGCTCCTTCACACGAATGGAAAGTTGGTGTTGGCTGTTGGTAGGAGGCCTCAGTTCCTCACTCCGCGGGCTTCTCATAGGGCTGCTTGAGTGTGCTCAGGACACACAGCTGGCTTCCCATCAAGCCCTGGCCTCAGAAGCCCTTCACTGTCCCTTCTGCAATGTCCTGGGGTTCAGGTAGGTCAGCCCTATTCAGTGTAGGGAGGTCTGCACATGCAGGTGAGGATTATTGGGGGTCACTCTGGGGGGGGTGCAGAACTGGGCCACCTAGTGGCTGCGGCTAGGGCACCATCCTAAGCACGCCTGCCATTCTGGAGAGAAGCCCTGCGTGAGTGAATGACATCCAGAAGGAAAGTGGCACCATCTCTCTCACCCCCGTAGGTGGCTCCCCCCACCCCCCGCCCCAGAACCATGGCCAGGAGGACCCTGAGAACAGCCTCAGGCCTAAGGTAACACCATGGCAGTGGGCTCATCTGCTCCTCCCTTCCCCTTGAGCTTAGAAGGCACAGTGATGGCCCACTTGGGGGTATGATGATAACTGGGGTGGATTCTTTGGTTTTCTTCTCTGTCATGGGTGTCATGAGCCATGACAGGTGTTAGACCAGAGGGGCAGGGTTGGAGTCACATGTGATGGGACACGGGCCAAAGCTACTCTTTCTAGCACAAAGCGACTTCTAACAGCAAATGTGCAGGCACAGGAGCTGTTTTTAAAAAATCGTATTTAAAGAAAGTGGTGTAGGAGGGAGCTGTGGACCAGACAGGTTCTGATACTGGCTCTTTTCCCTCGGCCAAGACGACCGAGTGTTCTGATGCTCAATTTCTGCATCTGTGAAATGGAGGAAATCAGAGTGCCCAACGCTAGTGCTGAAGAAGAAACCGTGGGTAAAGTCCCAGCACACACTGACACTGAAGGTGCCTTCCTTGCACCTACGGCGTTAAGCTTCTGTCTGGGTGAGGAAGGGCAGGGAGTCCTACACAGCAGGGAGTGATGCAGTAAGAGGGACAGGGCTGGAACTCGCTTCTGCTGACTCGCTTCCTTCCCTCTCCCACACTGTCCCCTGGGGCTGCAGGGGGTGGGGGGTCCTTCCCTCCTCCCTCGGCACCCCACCCCCTTCCCTGGGTGCCGATCCTGCGGCCTCCTGGCTGTCTCTGCTCTTTTCCACGCCACTCCCAGAGCCCAGGCGGACCCTGCAGTCCCTCTTCGTGATGGAGGCTGGGCCTCCAGACCCACCAACAATCCTGCTTCATGGAGGGAGAAGCACAGCATTATTGATTTTTTTCTGATTCCCCCCCCCCCCCGCCACGCCGCGCAGAATCCTTCAATGGCTCCTCCTGGTCAAAGGCGTGCCCCCTGCCCTGAGAAGCTACCCCAGATCCCCCAGCTGTGGGCGTGGCGGAGGGGCCTTTTTCAGACTCCACTTGGTTCCTCAGAGACTGATATTCCCAACCCACCCCTGCCCTTTGGATACCTCATTACTGATGGGAGTGGGTCCTACCCACCGGGTAACCCGAGGCAGAACGAGAAAAAAGAAATACCTTGAAAATGGCTGGTGTACACTGTAGGCTCTATAGGATGACACCCCGAAATTCCTAAGCCTCTCAAGAGTGCGTGAGGTTTACCTCTGACCAGGACATGGGGTATTACGCGCATCCCAGCAGCCTCACCCAGCACCGCACCGCACGTGGGCTGTTTTCAGCAAACGTTGGTGGCCCACTGCAGTCGGTTTGGGAGGGGAAAGGATGGGATGGGGGCCGTGGCTGGGGCTGGGGGCTCCGGACAGGGTGGGAGGGGGCTTATTACCTAGAAGCGAGCCTGAGATGCTCTGCGTCCCCGGGGCGGCTGGAGGCTGCTGTTTGCTCTGGCCTCCACTCTGAGGCCCCACTCACGGGTTGCCTGGCAACCATTGTTCATTTAATCGCCACAGACTTTGAAAATAAAAATCAATTGCCTCCATGATGTGAGTAGGAGGGGCCATATTAACCCCCAAGTTTGAACAGCCCCGTTTTCTTGCTCAAAGCTTTACGGACAAAGATGTACGCAGCGGACTGTTTATACCGGAAACGTGTTTTGGAGGAGGTGACCCTAAATGCAGAGGGATGGGGGATTCAATCAAGTCCCTTTCTCACCACAGAATATTCTTCAGCTAAGAAAAAGCAATGTTGGAGATCTAGGTGTGCCGACTGGTCTCACCATGTAAGTGAGAAATAACAAGCAGGTCATGGAACAGTGTACAGTGCGCAGCTGTTATTGTTTCACAGAGAGGTGTGTGTGGACACCCACTTGGGCCTAGCAAAGAAAACATTCTGGTAGGATACACAGCAAAATGGTGACAGTGATTTTCTCTGGGAAATAGGATGGTAAGTAATTTAAATTTCCTCTCTATCTTTCTGGATTATCTGATTTAAAAACTAAAACAAGCATTTGTTCCTTTTTTAATCTGAAAAACAAAAATGATGAATGTCATTTCTTTTTGCAAATGGAGAATTCCGACTCTGGGGCGCAGGGGCCCTCGAAGGCCCAAAGGGGTAGAGAATGCTTGGTCAGCAAGGGTGAGGCCGGGGAGGAGCAGGGAAGCAGGAGGGGAAAGGAGACCGACACTCCCCCCAGGGCAGTGAGACCCTCGCAGGTAGTCAGTTCCCCTTTCTGGTCTCCCGGCGGGTTTTGGGGGTGGGGGAAGATGGTCCAGGCTGAAGCTGGATGTGGGGGGCAGGGGTGTCCCTGCAGTGATGGAGGGTAAGCCAGATACTTCCTGGGTTCCAGGAAGTGGGGAGATAGAAGCAATTCACTGAGAGGGAGGGACAGGCAGGGTGTGGACATCAAACTGAGCCCAGCTGGACCAGGGTCGAGGGCAGCAGAGGGTCCAGCCTCCTTTAACCACTCCTCTCCCTCATCCTCTCTCCAGGTTGGCATCGCCTCGGGGCCCTCATAGCTTTGCACTCTACGCCCTTCTTGGTGGTCTCATTCACACCCGTGCCTTCGACCCCCTCCTGGACACGGACCTTGCCGTCCCCTCCACACCCAAGCCCCCCCTCCAGGCTGCCCCTGCTTCCTAAAAGCTATGCTTCAACATGTCACTCCCTCGCCCGAGATTTTTCATGGCCTCCCTTGTGTCTGCAAAGAACATGCAAAGCCCTTCAAACCTGGCTCCAACCCAAGCCCTCCCCACTTCTTTGCACGGGGTTCCTCTCTCTGTGTGTGTCTACAAAGCTACCCTTCCTTTGTCTACATGACAAACTCCTATGTTTCCTTTAAGATCCAGCCCAAATATCAGTCTCCACTGTGAAGCCTTCTGAATACTCCAGGCATTCCAGAATTTTTTGCTCCCATCATCTTTTTTGTATTCCTGATCACAGCATTTGTTGCACTCCACAGTTACCAATTTTGACTGTGTCCCCAGTTCTCAGCTTGTGAGCTCTTAAGGGAAGATGGCTTATGTATCCCAGCTCCCAGCTCAGGGCCAGCACATGGAGGCACTCAGGAAGTGCTGGTGGGATGGATGGGTGGGTGGAAGCTGGATGGATGGATGGATGGATGGATGAGTGGGTGGATGGATGGATGGGGGGGTGGATGATGGATGAAGGATTGTTCTTTTCAATATATGAACATGTAATTTCTCCCTCTTAAGAGCAGAACCAAAAGCTCCCTCAATCCCACACCCCTCCTTCCTTTTACATCAAAGTTCCTTTAGACTTGTCCACCACACCATCCTCCGTTTCTTCACCTCTCACGCTCTCGTGCACCGACTCAAGCAGGCTTTCACTGCTCTATTGTTGGACGCAGTTGCCGAGGACCTCCACGTTGCTAAATCTAGCGGTCAGTTCTCAGTCATCAGCTTATTGACCTTCCACAACATTCGACACCCCTTCTTTCTTTTAAATACGTGCTTCTCTTGGCTTCCAGGGACATTACTCTCCTGGTTTTCCTCTTACTCCACTGACTTCTCCTTCCCAGTCTCCACTGCTGGCTCCTCTATCCCCCCAGCCTTAGGCCTTGGACTCCCTCCATCTAGTATAACTCCCTTGATGATCTCATTATTTTCGTGGCAAATTCCCTGACCACATGTGATCCTTTTGCAACCTCTCCATCTGAAGAAACGGCGATGACCTCCTTCCAGGTGCTCAGGCCAAAGATCTTTTTTTTTAATTGAAGTATAGCTGATTTTCAATCTTGTGTTAATTTCAGCTGTGGAGTTGTACAGCTGAAACAGCAACGTTTCAGTGTTTTTGCAGATTATATTCCATTATGGCTTATTACAAGATAATGGCTATAATTCTCTCTGCTATACCTATTTCCTGTTGCTTATCTATTTTATACATAGTAGTTTGTATCTCTTAATCCCATACCCCTAATTTGTTCCCCTCCCCTTTGGTAACTACAGTATCTGTGAGTCTGTTTCTGTTTTGCATATACACTCATTTGTATTATTTTTTAGATTCCACATATGTGATGTCATACAGCATTTGTCTCTCTGACTTATTTCACTAAGCAGAATCTTCTCTAGGTCCATCCCCGTGACTCCTTTTTCACCCACACCCAGCTTGTCAGTACCCTGCTGGCTCTGCCTTCAACACGTGTTCAGCATCCAGCCACTTCTCACCTCCTCCACAGCTACCCCTCTGACTCAAGTCCCCCCTCCCAGCCCCTGCTCTCTAACAATTCCTCCCACCATCACCCTTAATCCCCTTCTATCTACTCTTGACCCAGCAGCCAGAGCGACCCATTGGAAACTTAGTTCAGATCATGTCACTTCTCTGTGCAGAAAATCCCAGTGGCTTCTGAGTGTTGAGGTCTCCACAATGGCCTCAAGGCCCTGTGGGATCTGTGCACCTTCTCCGCTTACTTCTCTGACCTCATCCCAACTAGTCCTCCCTTGTTGCCTCCATGCTACTCCTCAAACATGCCAGGTCCGCTCCTATCACAGGATTTGCGTGTACGGCTCCTTCTGCCTGGAATGCAGGACTCCCAGGTACCACCTGGCTCATTCCTTCGCCTCCTTATGTCTGCACCCAAATGTCACCTTCTTAGTGAGGCCTTCCCTGGTCACCCAATTTAAAACTGCAGCCCCGGCCCCACTGCCAACACTCGCTCCCCCTTCCCTGTGCCACTGTTCTCCACATCACTTACTGCAGCTGCCTCACTTTATAACTTACTCACATGTTTATTTGTTGTTTTCTCCCTCCGTTAGCATATTAGCTCCATAAGGGTAGAGGTTGGGAACTTTCGTTCCCTGCTGCATCTTCAGCGCCTAGAACAGGACACAACACGTGTGTCCTTATAAGTGTGTATAAATGAATGAATGATTTTATTAGTCCTTGCCATGCCCTCCCCGTTATATCTTGGATGAGGAAGCAGAAGCACAGAGAGGTTAATTAAGTCATCCCTGGTCACTCTGGCCCTAGATTTGAATCTAGGCTGTCTGACTCCAGAGTATGTGTTCTAAATACCAGGTGCTGCTATTCTGAACCTCAGTGTCTCCGTCTGTCAAACGGGGAAGATAATATTACAATATAGTCGCCCTCTGTTCTCACAGGTTGTTTGAGGCATCATCACGAAATGATGTTTGCGAGTGAATGTTCTTTCAAACTGTCAATGTTGAATATTATCATTTTCTCTCTTCTCTTAAGAATTAAGTTCCCAAGGGCAGGAACTAAAATGAAGACCTTAGAGATCAGCTAGTCTAACCCATTATTTTATAGGTGGGGATGAGAGATACTTAAGTTCAAGACTCCTGGTCACTTCTAGGCACATGTTGAATGGCTTTGGACAAAAAAATTGGGGGCTGACCTCTCAGATTGGTACCTCCCTCTGAGGAACAGTCTGCAGGCACCCATCCATCTTTCAATCCTGTCATCCTTCCACCCACCCTTTAATTCTTCCATCCATTCATCCGTCCTTTCATTCTTCCTTCCATCCATCCATCCTTCCAACCAACCATCATGCATCCTTCTATCCATCCACCCATCCATCCTTTCATCCATCCACCCAACCATCCATGCATCCGTACTTTTATTCTTCCTTCCATCCATCTATCCTTCCAACCAACCATCATTCATCCTTCTATCCATTATCCATCCATCTTTTCACTCTCTATCCATTTATCCTTTCTTCTTTCCATCTGTCAATCCATCCATCTTTCCACTCATTTTTCCTCCATCCCTTCATTCATCCAATCATTTCCCCAATTATTCATTCTTTCTTATATTCATCACTTTACACAGATCATTTCCTGAGACTCTTCTGTACACCAGACCCTGGACTTGGAGCTGGGGATGCAGAGATCAACAGAACATCCACCCTTGGAACAGCTGATAGCCTTGAGGAAGGGGAAGTGTAAAGGGATAGTGTGGGAAAGCACCCAGCAAGGCTCTTGTTGCATGTAAGTTCTTAGGACCTGGAGCTCTCTCTATGATTAACTTGCTGGAGGTCCCACACTAGTAAGTGGCGGAGCTGGTCCCAGAGCCTAACTTTGAGTAAGTAGTCTTCTTACCCTACCATGCTGTCTCTTTTCTGAAAGACTACTGTGACCATTGTCAGCTCTGGGGAGAAAATGCTAATGGGTGGGGTGGGGGGAAGCCAGGGCCAGGACTTCACGCAATGACAACATGCTGGCCATCCTCGTGGTGATCTGTGACACCAGAGACCTCTGCCCAGGGGAACGGCTAGGGGCAGGCGAGCAAGCTGGGTGCCCGCAGGCAGGAGGCTGCAGGGGGAGGGACAGTTAATTCATTAGTCAGGCAGGCAAGCCGAGCTTTGCACATTAAGCCCCCTCACCTCCATGCAACTGCATCCAGCAAGGCAATAGAAAGCAATTTGGTTAAGTGGTGAATTTAATCACACTGAAGCCGTTCAGAAACCACCTTTGACTGCAGCCGTGCTCTGCTTACTTGGAAAGCACACTTCGTCAAACACAGGGCTTTTGTGCTCTCAGCTCCTGGTTTGTAGGATGTTAAAAACTACAGAATGTCAGAGCTGAAAGGCAGCTCTGGGAATGTCTTTCTGGTTCAGCCCTTTCGTTTTGAAGGGATGAGAGAGGGGGAATGTGATGAATTCTATGCTTCTCATCTATTCCTTCCAACAATCCTTGGGGCCTAGGCACACCTTCATCTCCCAGATGCTGAAACTGCCTCCCAGAGAGGTGAACTTCCTCACTTGAGTTCAAATCCAAGAATGCTTTATTCCCAAGCCTTCGCTTCCTATTTATGGGAATCATTTCTTAATAACTATATCTTCATGTATTACTTTTGTAATTGAAATTTTTTCCATTATGCTACTCAGCCTACTGAGCTTCTTCCATTTTATCTCCTAATCTCTCTCCACAATTTGCTCCCCTCCCCCCGCCCCCAGCCACCAGGTTCAGGCCCACATAACTTTGTGCCAAAATCACTGCCACCCCCCACCCGCCCCTATGATCTCTCTGTCCCCAGTCTTGATGTCCTCTACGTTTCTGCTGCATTACTCAGCTCCCAGGTTCACAGCGTAGCACATAGCCCTCATCCTGCCTCTCCCTGGCTCAGAAGTTTTCCTTGGCCCCCACTATCTGCAGGATAAAATCTAAGGATGTTGTTGCAGGATGCTGCCCTGTCTTCCCTCCCACCTACTCACCATTTCCCAAACAAAACGCTCACTTTCAAGCCTCAAATTCAGCAAGATTCTTCCTACCTCAGGGCCTTTGCACGTTATTCTCTTTTCCACCAAATCCAGCTTCTCTCACCCTGACCCTCTCTGGCTCTTCCCCTAACTGGCTACTTCTCACACTTTACGTCCCAGCTTAAGGTCATCTCCTCACAGAGGCTGTCATAGGTCAGGTTCACATAAAGCAAACCCTGAGATGAGGGAGCATGAGTGAGTGATTAACTAAGCAATGCTGGAGTGGGGAAGGGAGACTGAAGGGAGCTGGGATGCAGGACAGGCAAAAGGGAGACACTGAGCAAGTGTGTGATCTCAGGCCTGACCCCACGGGGAGCCCTGGAGAGTAAATTATTGCTTGGAGTTTTCCTTGACTCCAGGCAAGGGGACTGCCTGGGCTTTGTACTCCTGTATTGGTCAGTTGTGGCTACCAGTCCCCGGGGTGAGGAACCTAAACCTCAGGCACTTCCCACTCCAATAACCCAAGAGCAGTTCCCTAAAGGAAGCAGGTGCGAGCCCTGAGAAGCAGAGCTGATGCAGGGGGATGGGCCACAGAACAAGCTGATGGGATCTGAGGGCATCTGGGCACAGTGTTTGCCCAAGAGGTCATCTTCAACCACCCATCCACTCAGAGGCTTTCCCCTTATTCATAGTCTCAGCCCCTTTTTTTCCTACCTTCCTCCCTCCCTCCCTCTCTCTCTCCCTTTTTCTTTCTTTCTTTCTTTCTTTCTTTCTTTCTTTCTTTCTTTCTTTCTTTCTTCTTTCTTTCTTCCTTCCTTCCTTCCTTCCTTCCTTTTCTTCCTTTCTTTCTTCTTTCTTTCTTTCTTTCTTTTTTTTCTTTCTTTCTCTTTCTTTCTTTCTTCCTTCCTTCCTTTCTTTTTCTTTCTCTTTCTTTCTTCCTTCCTTCCTTCCTTCCTTTTTCTTCCTTTCTTTCTTCTTTCTTTCTTTCTTTCTCTTCCTTCCTTCCTTCCTTCCTTCCTTCCTTCCTTCCTTCCTTCCTTCCTTCCTTTCTTTCAAGCACTTGCATTTTCTTTTCTTTTTTCTTTGCCTATTTGTGGTCTGTCTCCCCCTGAAGACCTTGAGGGCCTTGAGGGCAGAGACTCTATTTTGTCTACCACTGTTATCTCCAGTGCTCAGCACAGCTCTTGGCATTAGTGTTAAAAGGCAGTAATGGAATGAATGAATGAACAGAGACAGCCAGTAAGTGGTAAAGCCCATACCCAAATTCAGGACTCCAAGCCCAACACTTTTCACTCAAGAAATAGAAAATTTGAGTGGAGTAATGGCCATGAAAGAAACTGGCCAAGTTATTATTTTTAAAAAATGCTTTCAACTCAGATGTTTTTATGGATGAATTCTTTCAAACTTTCAAGGAACAAATAATCCCAAGGAATATTTACACTTGTTGGAGACATAGAAAAATAGAGAGAGCTACCCAATTTATTTTACAAAGCTAACATAACCCTAGACGATATCTGAAGTAGACAGAGCAAACCCTATAGACTGGTCATGAATACAGAGAAAACTATATTCAGTTTTCCTCCCCTCTTTTTTTTTTTTTTTGTGGTACACGGGCCTCTCACTGCTGTGGCCTCTACTGTTGGTGGCCTCTCCCGTTGGTGGCCTCTCCCATTGCGGAGCACAGGCTCTGGACGTGCAGGCTCAGAGGCCATGGCCCACCGGACCAGCCGCTCCGCAGCACGTGGGATCCTCTCAGACCGGGGCACGAACCCGTGTCTCCTGCATGGGCAGGCGGACTCTCAACCACTGCGCCACCAGGGGAGCCCCTTTCCTCCCCTCTTAACAACAGATTTCTAGTTGATCACATTGATGTCTGGAATAAATGTTTACATTTCTCAATAGTTGGGATTCAATTATATATTAAAAGAATACTATGACATAACCAAGTAGGATTTATTTCAAGAACGGAAAGCTACAAATAAAGTGTATAAGTATTAAATTCATACAAGACAAAACATACAATTATCTCAGTAGATTCTCCAGAAGCATTCAGTAAAAATTCATCTTTATTTTAGAAACTAAAAATTAAAAGTATAAGGAGATTGCCAACACAATAAAGAATAAGTATCTCAACTTATGTATCTGTATCACATGTTATGATGGAAGACTAGACTAATTCTCATTAAAATCAAGATTAAAATGAGGTGGTCTCTATCCCTGTATCAAATATTAATCTTATGAATTAACAAAGACCTGAAAAAATAATGTCTTATACAAGAAAAAAAAATTTCCATCAGGCAAAAGAAATCTGGAGGTAGGAAATCCAGGGCAACTCCCTTGTCATTGTGGAACAAAATTTCTGCTCTATTTTCCCACCATCCTAGTGCTTGCCTCCCACCCTTAGGTCTGTATGAGTCTCTTATTGCTGCTTTAACAAATTGCCACAAACTCAGAGGCTTAAATCAACACAAATTTATGACCTTGTTGTTCTGGAGGTCAGAAGTCCTAAAGAGTCTCACTGGGCACAAATCGATGTGTCAGCAGAGCTGTGTTCCCTTTGGAGGCTTTAGGGGAGAATCCATTTCCTTGCCTTTTCCAGCTTCTAGAGGCATTTGGATTGTGGCTGCGTCATTCCAACTTGCCTTTTTCACATTGCTTTCTCTCATCTGACTCTCTTGCCTTCCTCTTTTCTTTTTCTTTTTTAAATTTTTTGGCCATGCCACGCAGCATGTGGGATCTTAGTTCCCTGACCGGTGATCGAACTGGAGCCCCCTGCAGTGGAAGTGTGGAGTCTTAACCACTGGACTGCCAGGGAAGTGCCCTTCCTCTTTTCTTTATAAGCACCTGGGTGATTACGATTGAGTCCATCTTGATAAACCAGGATAATCTTCCCATCTCAAGATCTTTAAATTAATCACACAAGGAAAATTTCTTTTTGCCAAGTAACTAACAAATTCACAAATTCTAAGGATTAGGACATGGACATCTTTGAGGGTCAATATTCTGTCTAACAAGTGATCCAAGATGGCAGCTAAAGTCCCAGCCATCATATCAACTTTTCCAGCCAGCAGGAGGTAGAAGGGAGCAGAGGACAGGAACTTTGAAGAAGTCCCACATAACACTAACCCTCACATCTCATTGATCAGAATTTAGACACGTAGCCCCATGTAGCTGCAAAGAATGCTGAGTAGCAATGTACCCAGCTAAAAATCAGGATTCTGTAATTAAATAGGAAAGAGAGAATGGAGGTTGGGATAAACAATTCACAAGGTCTGCCACAGTCACCATTATTATTTGATAGTGCTTTGGAGGTTCTAACCAATGCAAAAAGACAGAAAACAGGAATAAGAGTTATAACTCCAAGAAAGGAATAAACACAGTAACATTATCTGAAGAAGGTATAATTTAATTACTTAGAAAACCCAAGTTCAGTGAATATCTGTGAGGGTGGGACCTCCTTAGAAAATAATTGCAGAACTTCTGGAGAATAAATGTCATTTAAGATTGATGAATGAGGGAAATACAAGAAAATGTGAATATTGAACAAATTACCAGTAAAGTTCTGTGTCTTTAAATTTTGGCATAATTATTTTAAAGTTAACATAGGAAAATGAATGTAAAAATACAGTTTAAAAAAGTTGAAAGAGAAATGAGCCTTACCTAGTATGAAAATATAAAAGGACAAGAATTAAGACAATGTTGTACCAGTGCATGGGAGTAAACAGATCAATCAAACAGATCAAGTGACTCTAATGGATGATCTGTAGCTATAAGGGAGCCAAGGGAGACACTTGAACAGGGGAAGAAGAAGGAAGTGCAGATTTAGGGCTTTAAGGGGCATTAAACTTGGAGTCCTCTTGACCTGGGTTGAAATCCTACAACACACTAGCTGAGGAAACTGGGATGTTATGAAATTTATCACAGCCTTGATTTCCTCATCTGTATAAATGGTATAATCATATCTGATTGTTGGAAGATGACTAAAACATTTTAAATGTTGGAAAAGAAAGAAGTACTCATAAAAATGACAAATATCTTGGAGTCGGGGTCTGAGTCTGTGAAATTAAGAAAATTCTGAGTTCTTATTACCAGCAGGCAGTGGATTTCTCTGAAACACAGTCTGAAAATCCTTACCTTTTAAATGGCAATTTAGTTCATTTACATTTATTGCAAATAGTGATGGTTTAGACTTATATATAACCCTTTATTTCCAGTTTTCTATTTACCTGTCTATTTCATCTTTTTTCCTTCTTTGTTGTCTTTCATTGGATTGATGAAATTTTCTTTATCCCCTTCGCTCTTCTACTGGTATGAAGTCATACATTCTATTTTCCTTCCTTTAGAGGTTACTCTTAAATTTTTAACCCGCTTGATATAATAAAGTCTTAGGTTTGTCAGGATCTCTCTTTTATCCCAAATAATAAAAAAAGTCAAGTATTCTTCTCCAATTCTGCCCTACATGTTGTCTTACATGCCTTTATTGATCAGTATTTCTATTTTTTAGGTTCCTCAAATTAGTCATTTTTATGATTGTTGTTTCCTACAGTGAATATTTGTTTAAATGTATCCATGTTTCCAAATTGATTTGATCAAGATTCCTTCTTATAATGCATTCTTCCTCTGGGACTGGATTTTATTCTTTCTTTAGGAGCCTTCAACTCATGGTAGTGATAACTCTCTCAGTCTCTGTATCTCCCTCATTCTTAAATTGATGCTTATATTTCCCCCAGCACTTCAAACTATTATTAAAATAGCATGTCAAGGGGCTTCCCTGGTGGCGCAGTGGTTGAGAGTCCGACTGCCGATGCAGGGGACACGGGTTCGTGCCCCGGTCTGAGAAGATCTCACATGCCGCGGAGCGGCTGGGCCCGTGAGCCATGGCTGCTGAGCCTGTGCGTCCGGAGCCTGTGCTCCGCAACGGGAGAGGCCACAACAGTGAGAGGCCCGCGTACCGCAAAAAAAAAAAAAGCATGTCATTATCTTCTAGATTCCATTGCCGTGGTTAACAGTCTGTTGTTCCTTTGTAAGCAGTTTGTCTTTTCTCTCTGAGCTTCCAAGATCTTTTCTTCTACTTTAGGGTCCTGAAGTTTATCTGCAGTGTGTCCATTTGTGGAGTCATTTATCTTAACCCTGCTCAAGACTCCTTGTGCTTCTTCAACTTAAGGATTTATAGCTTTCATCTATGATGGAAAATTCTCAGCCTGTTATTTCTTCCACTATTACGTCTCCCCCATCATCGTCTTTTCCTGATGGAGAAGATGTTCCCATTGTATGAAGATGAGCAACCTCCCTGCCCACCAACTGCCTTCCCCAGTCACTCCCCTCAGGCAGGGTGAGGTCTCCAAGCCCAGCCCTGATATGCCAGCAGCTCCTGAGAAGCCCGGATCCTGCTCTGGGTTCAAGGGAAGACTCCAGAAGCAGGAGATGAGACCTTTTCTTCCAAGCTGCCTCAAACCTGGCCTATGGGGTGGACCCAGAAGGTCCCAGCCCCAAGGGAGACTGAGGCAAAATGTTCCTCTGGAGGCGTGACAAAGGCCGCCTGAGCCCCATTCTTCCTACGCTGATGGAAACATCAGAACCCACTGGCGTGACGCCGAGGGAAGCACAGGCCCTGCCACACAGACCGGTTCCGCTTGGTTTACTCAAGTTAGGGCCGGGCGCTCAGGCCTGTTTGCTGTCACTGCTGTTTCCCCAAACTCGTGGCCTAGGGCCTCACCCACAGGAGCCCACAGGGACCCCTACATCTAGGCACTCCGAGCCTGCCTGGAAACCAGACCCTGTTTCCATCAGACACTTGGGGTCGGGCCTCGACTTAGAGGCCATCACTTAGTCTGCTCACTGCCTCCCTCCACTGCTGAAAGGACCAGCCAGGGACCCAGTGTGGCCCATGGAGGGGATAATCCTGCCCTAGCAGAAGATCAGAGCCACCTCTCAGGGGCCAGTTGGGTCTGCATCACCTGGGGAGGAGGAGGCCACTTTATGGGGGAAAGTAAAGCTTCAACCCACAATGAAACGACATCCCCCCACCATGTAGGCTCACAGGTTGTAATCATTAATAGACTAGCATTTCTCAGACCCGAGAGGGAAAGCAGTTCCTGAGCCCGACCTTGTCTTTATAAGTAATAATGCTACGGAGTGCTTACTGTGCACCAGGCTCTGTGTTCAGACCGTCACCTTATTTAATCCCGTGATGTAGGGATCCACTACCTGCCTTATATTACTTGTGAGGAAAGCTCAGAGAGGTCAGGCAACTTGCCCAAGTTCACACGGCGGCTAAGTGGCAGGGTCAGGATGTAGGACCATTGGAGGAGGAGGGAAGGGAGGTCTTCCACAGCTGACGGCAGAAGCAGGACTTGAACCCGGACCTCCCGACCCCTCATCTGTGTTGTGTGGGTATGAAGGCCAATTCCACAGGGCCGGCCCTGCTTCATGCAACGCAGCTTCACGCAATCCCCACCTGCTGCAGGTTTTGTTGAATAGCAGCTCCCCTTAGTGCACTGAAAAATGACTGAGTTGGTCATTAAAGAGGGGGAAAGGTGGGGGGAGGGATAAATTGGGAGGTTGGGATTGACATGTACACACTGCTGTATATAAAATAGATAACTAATAAGAACCTACTGTATAGCACAGGGAACTCTACTCAATACTCTGTAATGGCTTATATGGGAAAAGAATCTAAAAAAGAATGTGTATACGTGTATAACTGATTCACTTTGCTGTACAGCAGAAACTAACAAAACATTGTAGATCAACTATAGTCCAATAACAATTAATAAAAAAAAGAGGAGGGAAAAAACAGAGATAGTAGGAAGGAGGTAGGGGGAGAGAAGGAAGGAGGAAAAGGGAAAAAAAAGAAGAAAAGAAAACGGAAGGGAAGAAACCTTTGGAACTGTTTCTAGGAACTGTGACTTGTGCGCGAGGAGACCCACTGGTGCCCTCTCCGGGTTATTTAAGGAAGGCACAGCACTCAGGGGACCTTGGAAATAAATGTTCCAGTAAATGTGACCAGGAGGAACGTGTCTCAAGACACCACTGGGACGTCTGCAAACAGGCCGGCTTCCCAGCCCCCACTCCTGGGCACCACGTTCAAGGGTCTGACGGTGCCTGCACAGGAAGCTGAGGTCGCCTGGGACCCGGTGAATCAGCTGCCTTCAGTTCTCAGGCTGGAGAAGCCGGGGCCAAGCTCATTGTTGCCAATCAGTGAGCACCCCGGAGGCCTTCTTACCCAAATGATTCCAGAAATTCAGCACCAGGGAGGGGCAGTGGGGCAACGCTCAGCTCCTCAGCTGCGATGAGACACAGAGGGGGACGTGTCCCACCCCAAACTGCTTACCCAGCGGGTCCCAATCCCACCGTCCCAATATCTTCAGTCATTTCTAACGCTTTTCCAAACCCCCTTTAAGGGAAATTCACATTGACCAAGAGAGGCACCTGGGATACTCTCTCCTCTTGGTTGTCTAAAAAACCCTCTAACTGCCAGTTAGCAGGAAATACAGGGGACAGAGGAATGCTAAATGACACTGTGAAATGTAAGCAGAAAAAGCCAAAATGGAAAATCTCTGCAGAACAAGTGACCTGGTTTCTTCCACAAACAAATTGTAAGGGGAGAAAAATGAGGGAGGGATGACAGAGACTTAAGAGGTGTATCAACAAAATAGAGACTTACACGAAGGCCATTACAAACCAACTATAGAAAAATAAGAACATTTAACATGGACTTGATATTTTCATGGTATTAAGAAATCACATTATAGGGACTTCCCTGGTGGCGCAGTGGTTAAGAATCTGCCTTCAAATGCAGGGAATATAGGTTCGAGCCCTGGTCCGGGAAGATCCCACAAGCCACGGAGCAACTAAGCCTGTGCGCCACAATTACTGAGCCTGTGCTTTAGAGTCCATGAGCCACAACTACTGAGCCCGTATGCTACAGCTACTGAAGCCTGCGTGCCTAGATCCCATGCTCTGCAACAAGAGAAGCCACAGCAAAGAGAAGGCCGTGCACCGTAACGAAGAGTAGCCCCCGCTCACCGCAACTAGAAAAAGCCCACGCACAGCAACAGAGACCCAACACAGCCAAAAATAAATAAATAAAATAAATAAAAAAATAATAATGTGATTTCTTTTTTTAAACATCTACCTTTTTCTTTCTTTCTTCCTTTCTTTCTTTTTTTCTTCCTTTCTCTCTCTCTTTCTGCGTTGGGTCTTTGCTGCTGCACGCGGGCTTTCTCTAGTTGTGGCCAGCAGGGGCAACTCTTGGTTGTGGTGTGCGGCCGTCTCATTGTGGTGGCTTCTCTTGTTACGGAGCACGGGCTGTAGAGCACAGGCTCAGTAGTTGTGGCACATGGGCTCAGTAGTTGTGGCTCATGGTCTCTAGAGCACAGGCTCAGTGGCTCAGTAGTTGTGGCACACGGGCTTAGTTGCTCCGCAGCATGTGGGATCTTCCCAGATCAGGGCTCGAACCCGTGTTCCCTGCATTGGCAGGCAGATTCTTAACCATTGCACCACCAGGGAAGCCCACGTTATTTTTTTAGGTGTGATGTGATATTAGGATGATGTTGAAAACAAAAGGACCTTATATTTTGCAAACAAAACCTGAACTGTTCACAGGGGAAATTATATGATGTCTTGAAGTCTACTGTATACTAATCCAGGAGGGGGTGTGTGGATGAGACCAGAGATGATGATGACAATTACCTGGGAATCCATTACCCTATTTCTACTAACTTTTGTGTATTTAAATTTTCCCTTATTAGAAAAAAATTAAGACACGAGAGAAGGAAAAAAATGTGATTCGGGAGAGTCAGATTGTGACTACTGACGTTTCTTTTTTTTATAGTTTGCTTTTTATGACTGCACAAAAGAGTGACAACTGATTTAATAAAATCTATATACAAAATAACACTTACAAGTGATAAGATAATGTGGAGTGGTGCTGGCATTGACAGTTGTATCCCGGCTGGTGTCTCAGAGTCTGTGAACCTTGGCGTTTTCCGTCTTCCTGGAAGATGAAAGGGCTCAGATGGGTTAAGCGTTTGTCCATCTTAGGCAGGAGCAGGTCCGTGCTGGCCCAGGTGCAGCCCTGCGGTGCACCCTGGGGGGCTTTCCATTGCGCACAATCCCTCCTCCCAGGACACAGACCGGCCTTGGTTGCCAGGAGCCATTGATCAGTAGCAACCTTGGGGGCTGCTGACACTCAGCAGGTGGCCTCTCGGAAACAGAGCCCAGCCGGCAGAGGGTCAGATCCCACAGGAAATGTCAAACCCAACAGGAATCACATTCATCCTCCCCAGAGTTTAGAAGGAAGGATGGGGTGTCCTTGATCCGATCAGACAACTGCGCTCTTTCAAAACCCTGGCCAAAGGCCGATCTGGAGACAGGACACCGGGAGGATCCGGGGCGGGGGGTGGCGATGACTGGTCAGCCCTTTTTCCAGGAACCATGTCTGATTCCTAACGTACTGGTATAAATACATGAGAGAAAGAGGACATCCCCCTCTCCGGGAGTACACAGAGACACCAGTAGGCAGTGCATAAAAGGAGATAGACAAATGAACAATTCACTAGAAATCAAGGGCATGAACATCACAACAGGATACTATTTGGACCTGTCATGTTGGCGAAGGTATTAAAAATGTATAATGCTCCAGGTTATAGGTGACCATAGAGAAGTGACAACTAAACCCAGTGTATAATCAATCCTGCATTTGGATCCTGGACAGGAGGGACATTATTAGAATAATTGGTAAATTTTGAATATGGACTATGGATTAGAAAATAGTAGTATTGTATCAAGGCTAAATTACTGATTTTTGTTATCATTGTCCAGTGGTTACATAAGAGGTTGTTAGGAAACACAGTGAAATACTTGGGGTAAAGAGTCATGATACCTGCAACGTAGTCTCAAATTGTTCAGAAAAAAGGGAGAAGACGAGCAAATGGGGGAAATGTTAGCACTTGGTAAATCTTGGTCAGGAGGAAGTTCTTTGCACTATTCTTACAATCTTTCTGAAAATCTGAAATTATATCAAAAAGTGAAAAACAAAAGCTTAGAACGCTTGACAATGCTCAGTGCTGGCAGGAGGACATGAGAACTCTTGTCCTGCCAAAGGGAGAGAAGGCCAGTTCCGTGTTCTGGAGGAGAGGTAGGCAATAAATAGCAACATGACTTGACCCAACAATTCCTCTTCTCGGTAGTTAGCCTAAAGAAAGAACCATTGCTGTGCACAAAGATGCAGCTATAAAAGCTTTTCACTGAAGCATTAAATGTTCAACAATAGACTGGTTAAATAAAGGATGGCACGTCCACAGAATGGAACACTATGTAGCCACTTAGGTGATTCTGTGAAGCCCTATTTAATTACTTGGGAAAGTGTTCCTAATACATTAAGTGGGAAAAATGGTCCCAAGACGTCCTCTTCCTGATGATCATTATTCTGAGTACCGAAGCCAAACCCACTGAGAGAGCAAGAGAGAGAGAGAGAGAGAGAGAGAGAGAGAGTGTGTGTGTGTGTGCGTGTGTGCATGTGCATGTGTGCGTGTTGTGTGTGTGTGTCTCCATTTAAATCTCCTTGAGGTCAGAGACCAAATCTTATTTGCCATACTGTGTTCCCAGGGCCTAGGACGGTGCCTGACAACCAGGAAGTGGTAATAAGAGTTTGTATAATGAATGAGTAAAGAGCCCTAGGAAAAGGGATCAAAAGGCTGTCCTTCACAATGCCCAGAGCCGTATTTCTGGGTGGTGTGAATAGAGCTAATCTTAATTTTCTCCTTTCTATCTGTGTGGTCTAAATGTTCCACACAGAACATTGATTCGTTCATCTGGTAAATTATTTACAACAAATGCAATTACTGAAAAAAAATGGTAAATTATTTAAAAACAATCAATACAAAGCAGGGAAAGACCAGCCTTTACCTCAGGGCCCTTGGGTACAGGATCTTTCTGGAAAAAAGTTCAAGGTTACCTTAAGCCCCCAGAAATCACTCCAGGCAATTGTCAGAGGACATCAGTATGCCCAAAGCCCAGTCCCACCAAAGCGGATGGAGGCTGTGCCCTGCAGCAGGTCACTGGCCCTCTCCATGGGCTCTGCCTTCTCCCCTGTGGATTGGGGCAAGGATGTATGTAGCATTCAGCACAGGGCTGTACCCCTCTAGGTGCCCCAGAGATCCAGGAGATTTGGCAGGAGTGGGGAGCAAAGGAAGGTCATTGTCCCATTTGCAGACGAGGTGACTGAGGTCTGGAGGCTGGAATTGGAACCCCAGTGCAGGGGGAAGGGTGGCTTCATGGTCTCTGTCCCTCCACCCCTGTACCTGATGGCCAGGCATGTCCCCTCACCCTCACCCTCCCTCGCTCTGACACTGCCTGAGAACTGACCTCCCCAGGGGAGGCGACACTCACAAGTGTCCCCCGTGCCATGAGCGTCCCTGGAGAGAGCAGTGTCCCACCAGGATGACAAATGGCTGCTCTCAAGGCCAGGCTGAGACTGGTCACCTCTCCAATCCAAGGAGTGATTCATAGCTGACCCTTCTCTCCAGGCACAAGAGCCCGTCCAGATCCACCAGGAAGACATACAGCCTGCAAGATAGCTGTTGACAAAATCCAGGCTGTGGTTTTAATGAAAAGCAAAGTGAGGATTTTTTTTTAATGAATAGACTTTATTTTTTTAGAGCAATTTTAAGTTTACAGAAAAATTTAGCAGAAAGTGCAGAGAGTTCCCGTAGAGCCTCTGCCTCCCCACCCCTCAGTTTCCCCTACAAACCCCTTGCATTCATGTGGCACGTTTGTCACAATCAGTGAATTATTATTCCTAAAGTCCAGAGTTTACAGGGTTCACGATTTTTTTTTAGTTGTAGTAAAATACACATAACACAGAATTTACTGTTCTAACCATTTTCAAGTGTACAGCTCAGTGACATAAAGTGCTTTCACGCTCTTCTGCAACCATCACCACTATCCGTCTCTCAGACAGAAACTCTGTACCCGTTAAACAGCGACTCCCCATAGAGTTCACAGGTGCTGCACATTCTGTGGGTTTGGACAAACGCATTGACAGGTAGTCTCCATCACAGGGTCATACAGAGTAGTTTCACTGCCCTAAACATCCCACCTATTCATTCTCCCCTTCCCTCCTAACCTCTGGCAACTGCTCATCGTTTTACTGTCTCCATCATTTTTTTGCCTTTTCCAGAATGTCCTGTAGTTGGAATCATACAACTAAAAAAGTGTGACCTTTTCAGACTGGGTTCTTTCACTCAGCATACACCTTTCAGAATCCTCCCTGTCATTTGAGGGCATAACGGGTAGAGCTGAATAATATTCCACTGTCCGGAGGCACCATAGTTTGTTTATCCACAAGTGGGGGATTTTTCATGATAAAAAATTGTATGCTAACTTTTGGAAACTGAGAGAAACCAAGAGGAAAGGAAGAAAAACTATCCCCTGTAATCTTATGCCTGAAGATTATGCTGTGAGCACTTTGCTATCATTTCCTCCGTGTGTGTGTGTGTACGAAGATCTTTTTTGGTTTGATGTAGCATGGTACATAACATTTTTTTTTTTTTTTTTTTTTTTTTGTGGTACGCGGGCCTCTCAATGCCGTGGCCTCTCCTGTCGCGGAGCACAGGCTCCGGACGTGCAGGCTCAGTGGCCATGGCTCACGGGCCCAGCCGCTCTGCGGCCTGTGGGATCTTACCGGACCGGGGCACAAACCCGCATCCCCTGCATCGGCAGGCGGACTCTCAACCACTGCGCCACCAGGGAAGCCCGGTACATAACATTTTGATTCCCCTTTTCTCATTAATTATAACTTTGCTTTTTCCGTGTTCATAAATTCTCTGTAAGCATTTTTTCTTGTGCATTTTTTAAATGTCTTCAGTATTCTTCTATGACTGGGGATGCCATAATTATTTAACTACTCTTCCATTTCTAGACACTGGGGTTGTTTTCAATTTTATGCTAATATAAATATAAATAAGTCCACCTTGAACTGTTGATGCTTAAATAATTGTATAGGTTTCCCCCCCACTTGCTAAGAAGTGGAGTAGCTGAGTCAGAGAGCATGAACATTTTAAAGATATCCCAGAGATTTCTTTTTTAATGCATTAAAATTTTTTTTCAAAACAAACAACTTTTTCTTGAAGTATAGTTGATTTACAATGTTGTATTACTTTCAGTTGTGCATTCATAGATTTTTTATTGTGGCAAAAAACACGTAAATGTTACCATCTTAACCGTTTTTAAGTGTACAGTTCAGCAGTGTTAAGTATATTTACATTGTTATGAAATAGAGCTCCAGAGCTTTACATCTTGCAAGTCAAAGTCTCACCGTTCCTCTCTCGTCCCCCCTGCCCCTACCCCAGCCCCTGGCAACCACCATTCTACTTTCTGTTTCTACGAATTTGATTATTTAAGATACCACATATAAGTGGAATCATACAGTATTTATCTTTTCATGATTGGCTTATTTCACTTAGCATAATGTCCTCAAGATTCATCCAAGTTGTGGCACGTGTCCGACTTTCTTTTTTGAGGCTGAATCATATTCCTTTGTATTTTTATACCATATTTTGTTTATCCATTCATGTGTTGATGGACATCTGGGTTACTTCCACCTCTTAGCTATTGTGAATAATGCTATGAATATATAGCAATAAACATACAAACAATATTTGTTTGAGTCACTGCTTTTAGTTCTTTCGGATACATATCTAGAAGTGGGATTGACAGATCATATGGTCATCTATTTTTAATTTTTTGAGGAACCTCCATATGTTTTTCCATAACTGTAAGACTATTTTACAGTCCTACTAGCAGTGCACAAAGGGTTCTAATTTCTCTACATCCTTGCCAACACTTGCTGTTTTCTGGATTTTAGGTTTTGTTGGGTTTTTTTTTTTTTTGAGATTTCTTTTAAAGAGCCGGAAGGGATCATCTGGTCAGTGGTTCCCAAATTTCATGTCTTTCTTTTGAGCTCACAGTTCAAGAGACGTTTGTCTATGAAACACATTTTACCAAGAACTCGTTATCTTCCAGTCTCTATCCATTGGTCCAGTGTGTGCAGGTCTGGGGATTTCCCTTGGGACTGATTGCTGGCTATCTGTGCTGCCAGTTCTGTGCTCCCTTCTTCCAGGCATGCTTCCAGCTGGACACACTTCCCAGCAGCCAGCTGCGGGCGTGCCACTACGTCCTCACCAGTGGAATGGGGACAGAAGTGATCCACGCAACTGTTTAAAGGGCTCGTTTACCTGGGGTTTCTCTCTCTCCTTCCTGCAAACAGAGCACAGGACAGTGGCCCCAGGGATTGTGGCCCACCCTGTCCTGCCAGCCAAGGTCTCTTTGTCACAGCATTTGGCCTGCAGGGACACAGCCCCACGTAAAGATCACAGTGGTCATTGTCACTTCAGTGTTATTCACTGGTGTGCTGTTTCAGAGCAGAAGACTGGAAATGGCCTAAATGTCCACTAGGGGGCAACAGTTTAAAAAACTGAGACACATCTGTCCAGTGGAATTCCCTGCAGCTCTTTAAAAATGAAGTTTAAAAATTTAATAGACTATTTTTTCGAGCAGTTTTAGATTCATAGCAAAATTGAGCCAAAGGTACAGATGTTTCCCATATACCACACGCCCCGGCAGGCAGAGCATCCTCCACCAACACCCACACGGAGAGGTGCGTTTACCACAGTTGGTGAACTCACACTAACACATCATCATCACTCAAACTCCATAGCTCACACTGGGGTTCACTCTTGTACATGGTTTGGACGTGTTTATGACGACACGTATCCACCGTTATAGTATCACACAGAGCCGTTTCACTGCCCTAAAGAAAAGCTTTATTGTTAAAAAGTTAAAAAAAAGCAAGAATCAAAACAGTATATTTCTCTGCTAATATATTTTTTTCAAGTGGGGAGAGGGTGCATATTTGGATTTGCTTGTACTTGCAAAGCACCACATCTGAAAAGGAGCCACAGAAACCCGGGGTCAGCAGTTATCAGTCTCACCCTAGGGTGCAGGTGGGTGGGAACTGGGCAGATGGGGGTCAGGGCGGGAAGAAGTTTTCCACAGTTTGTCTTTTTATACATTTTGATGCTATGTGAATATATTACCGATTCAGAACGCAAATAAATACAGTGTAAAATTTTCCATAGTTTATTTTCCCATTTTATTGTAACTCAAAGTTCACGTACGCCCCCGCCGGGCTTCTGCTTGTTGAATCCCTGAGCTGAAAGCATCTGGCTGAAGGCAGAGCTGCTCAGGGTTCAAGCTGTCCGTGTGGCCTCCACGCACAGAGGGAAGCTCGGCCACAACCCCTCCCAGGACACCTGCCCCTGTCGGGCTCGCATCCAGCCTGCTATGCCCAGGCGCGACCCAGCCCTCCACCTGCCGCCCCACACAGCCAAGCTGCTCACCCCCTTCCTGCCAACTGAGCATCCTAATTACATGATAAATACTAATTGCCCGTGACTAGGATCTTCCACAGTCATAGACATTAACCAAAGTCACACCTAATGAGCCTCACCGTTAATTATCTGTGCTCACTGCGCCAGGATTTAATTAAGCCTTGGCAGGACACAGCAATCCACATAGGCTGAGCAAGGAAACGGAGCTTGCAAAGACACCCTCTTTTCATCAGGTGGCCTGGCCAAACTGCTCCAAGTCTCCCTTCCAAGCCCCCAGGTTTTCCCAGTGAACAGGAGACACTGGAGAAGGGAGCACCTGATGTATGCCAGGCAGAATCAGACACGGTTGCATACCCTATCTCATCTAATCTTTGCAATCACTGCAGGGGCTAGGTCTCCATTTTACAGATAAGGAAACAGAGGCTCAGAGAGGCCTAGTGACTCTCCAAGCAATTGGCAGGGCCAGGTCTGTCTGAGCTGCAGGTGTGTAATTCCCACTACTTGTTGCTGAGGAATGGTATCTTAATGGTATTGTTTTTCACTCTGACCTTGAACCTGTGTTTTTTCTTTCTCCAAAGCATTCCCAGGTCTTGTTGTGTCTTTGTCTCATATTTGTTCACTAAGAAAACAAAAGGCTGAAATATCGGAAGCCCAGAGAGATTGTGACGTACACCCAGTCACACACCCAGGAAGACAGTGGGGTGGGTGTGGGGATGGGGGTAAAAGACCGGCCCTGCGGTCAGACTGCCTGGTTCTCATCCTGGCACATCTGTCTGGGCTTCGTTGGACTTCTTGAATCTAAGGCTTGATTTCTGTGTTGGTTAGAACAAGTAATGCTAGCTGCTGTAACCAACAACTTCCAAATCTCAGTGGCCTAGTAGAAAAAGAGTTCATTTATTGTTCACTCAGAGCAAGTAGGTGGTCACCAGGTGACCTTCTTAGCAGGGGCCCAGGGACCCAGGGTCCTTCCATCTATGCAGGAGTTGTTAACCACTGCTGGACCCTTGAGAGGTCTATGGATAGAATTCAGGGGACCCATGAACTTAAATGGGGAAAGTTATATCATTATTTTCTTTATTATTGAATAAAATTTAGCATTTTCCTTTTATTATGAATATAGACAACCAACCACAATTTTATACCTGTGAATATGTTTCCAGGGGAAGTCACAGATATTTTGATATCCCATTACAGTTGCTGCAGATATCTTGAAATATTGTTTACACTCATTCACTACTTTGAAACAATGGTGGTATTAAACCTGTGACTAGCTGGCATGGGATCAAAGCTCTTCTGTCTATAGATGCTTGGTTGGAAGCAGATGGCCTGTTGCTGGCTATGTACTTAATCGTTCAGCCACAAATGGTGGCATTGCATGCTCTCATGTTGGTGACAAGCTCTCTCCTTTGCTTTCCAGCATTCCCTAATGTTTACTGTTGATCAGTACCTCGAAGGAAGTGAGTCAAACCCCGGGTGGCATGCTGCTTCCTTCTGATAGCCGCCCTGACCTCTAAGAATAAAATCCTTGGGGTGAAGGCCACCAATTGGGGCTTATAGAGCTGTTTGGCAGGAACTAAGGGCTCCTTTGTGGCTGTGATTCCCCACTTGGCTTTGCACACAGGGAAGGGTGCTGCACTGGTCACCTGGGGGTGCCCTGGGTGCTGCAGCAGGTACTGACCAGAGGCTGGGGGCCTCGGGTCTTTGAGCCTCATTTGCTGGTGACCCCAGCAGAGTCTGTCCCCCTCCCACTTGGCGATCATACCAAACACATACACTATCTAGAAATTACGAGAACCTAGACAGTACTCACGCAGTTCCTCTTTTACTGAGGCTTCCCATTAAAATGACCTGATTTTATAAAACATATTCAAATAATAAACATGAAAAATGTTCTACCTGATTATATTCAACCTAACCAGTAGTCAAATGAATATTAAACCAATGAGATACCGTGCTCTCCATTGGATTTTAAGAACTGCTCTCTCGTTTTTATTCTAATACTCGCTGCAGGTGAAAAGGCACTAAGAAATTGGTCTACTCCTGGTGGGTGGCAAGCTGGCTACTGCCTCTCTGGAGGGCAGTTGGGTGACTTGCACAGCGTGTCGGAAAAGTGCCTCTACCTTTAACCCAGTGACTCCCCTCTGGAATGTGTCCTAAGGCACTCAGTTCAAAAAATGTATTTATGCACAAGGTATTTCATCACAGTGTTATTTTGAATAGTGAAAGATTCCTTCCCTCCAAAGTACGCAGTATTAATGGAATAGTGAAGTGGTGGTCCAACCAGTTACTGGAAATATTATGTGGTTAGCAACTTGAAAAATTGTCTGGAAGGTCCTAATGTCGAGATCTTGCTTTCTATCTTTCTCCATGAAAAGGAACCTTTTTTGCAGAAATGGCTGATTCCAGGTCCAGGAAAGGAATGTTCCAGATTAGACTGGAACATCTTGGTATGCTGGAAAGCAAAGATGTGCACCAAAGGGGGACAGGTGGAAAGGACGCCAGAGCTGGCTTGAAGGGGCTCCCCCTAGCCAAACCTGGGACAGTTTAATTATCAACAAGGATAATGACCACACTGGATTTCAACACAAATAAGTGTTTTTTTTTTTTGTGGTACTTGAGCCTCTCACTGTTGTGGCCTCTCCCGTTGCGGAGCACAGGATCCAGATGCGCAGGCTCAGCGGCCACGGCTCACGGGCCCAGCCGCTCCGCGGCATGTGGGATCCTCCCGGACCGGGGCACGAACCCGCGTCCCCTGCATCGGCAGGCGGACTCTCAACCACTGCGCCACCAGGGAAGCCCACAAATAATTTTTTAAAAAAGAATTCATAAGTACACAGTGATAGTATTTAAAAAAAAAAAAAAGAGTGGTGGGAAAGAAAATGGCCAGCTAACAACGGTAGAAAAAAATGATATATTTATAAAATCATCATTTTGTAACCACCAATATAATAATTCAGGCAAGGATCACCAGTGCATTCTTGTTTTGTTTTTTCTTTTTGACAGTGCATTCTAAAACCACTGAAAATTTGTTGGGGAAAAGGGTATTTGCATGGTCTCACGGTATCACTCCACAAAATACTTATTACCAAAAAAAAAAAAAGGAAAAATATGCTTTTATGATGGAGAGACCAGGCAGGAGCCATTTTAACTAAGTGGTCAACTTAGCATCATTGACATTCTGTGGCTCCGGGACTGATGTGCTGACCTGACATCACTTGTACAGGAATTCCTCCCCAAAATGTGGGACCTGAATTGAATTGTGAGGAAACAGACATCCATGTTGTTTGTCTTTCTACAGGGTAACTGGCCCACGCTCTTCAAAATATTGGGGTGGGGAGGGATAAACTGGGAGATTGGAATTGACACATACACACTACTATGTATAAAATAGATAACAAATAAGGACCTACTGTATAGCACAGGGAACTCTACTCAATTACTACATTACTACTCTGTAATGACCTACATGGAAAAGAATCTAAAAAAGAGAGTGGATATGTGTATATGTATAACGGGTTCACTTTGCTGTACACCTGAAACTAACACAACATTGTAAATCAACTCTACTCCAGTAAAAAAATTTTTTTTAAAATATCAAAACAAGAAGGACTAAAAAAGGGGCGGAGGAGAAAGGGCTGTTCTAGATGAAAGGGACCAGGGTGTGGGGGTGAATGGGATAATCCAATGTAATCTTGGATTTGATCCTAGACCAGAAAACAATTTTAAACAGCTTACAAAGAACGTTTTTTGGACTATTAGAAAAATGTGTATATGGACTGGATATTAGGTAATATCCTTGCACAATGTTAAATTTATCGGCTGTGTCAATGGTGCTCTTGTTATATAGGAGACTCTGCCTCTCTTCTCAGACCCAAGCTGGGATCTATCCTGGGATGAAGTGCCATGAGGTCTGCAATTTAAGTTTAGGTCATTCAGAGAAAAAAAAAAAAAGAGAAAACGGATGGTGCAAAATGTTAACAATGGGGGAATCTAGGTGAAGGGCATATGGATATTCACTGTGTTGTCTTTTCAACTCTTCTGTGAGTATAAAGTTTTTCATGTTTATTTTGAAAAACATAGGCAAAAAATAATGTGGGTGGTATTTACTACAATACTGTCAGATACTATTATGTCATCAAAGTAGGATATGAAGTTGTGTATACATCTGGATGTACAAATATGCGTGTACCCATGGCAGACAGCTGTTGTTTGTAATCATTGCATTTGCACTGATTATAACATGCATAACTAGCAGCACCCTTATTTTCTTTTGGCACCTACCCTCCCTCTTTTGGTTCATGGGGTTTGGATGTGGGGGCCATCTACATCCATCTGTCTCCAGGGATTGGTGGGCATATGTCTTCAGTTAGTCCAACCAGAGCCAATGGACATCTACCCCAGGGCTCTTGCTGGACCCGTGGGGAAGAGGTGGTACTTTTTTTCACTGAGGTTGTCAAGTTGAGAGGATGTGAACGAAGCAGTGTGGTCATCTTTGGGGAGTAGCTACCTGTGAGTCAAGCTGACACAGGAGAACTAAGAAGGAAAGAGAAAGATACCAGTTGACACTGTTTGAGCACCTGGATTTAAACGTGCCTGAAGTCAGGTGAACCTATAGATTTCCTTTTTCTTATACCAGTTTGAGCTGGTGCCTGTTGCTTGCACCCAAGGAGTCCTAGCCCTACAGCATGGAAATGCATAGAAAAGGTGTATTTGTTTCCTATCACTGTGTAACAAATTACCACAATTCTAGCACCTTCAAACAATACCCATTTATTATCTCGAAACTTCTGTGGGTCAGGAGTCTGGACACAGTTTAGCTGGGTTCTCTGTTCTGGGTCTTACAAGGCTATAATCAAGATGTTGGCCAGGTCTCATCTGGAGGCTTGACTGGGGAAGAATCTCCTTCCAAGTTTGTGCAAGTTGTCAGCAGAATTCATTTCCTGGCAGCTGTATTACTGAGGGCCTAGCTTTTTGCTGGCTGTCAGCTGGAGGCTGCCATCAGGTCCTAAACGTTACACACCATCCCTTGACCCATGGGCTTCCTCAACACAGCCACTCACTTCATCAAGCCAACAAGGAGAATCCAGTCTGCTAAGATGGAATCTTACATAATGTAATGTAATCAGGAAGCTGACAACCTACCACCTTTGCCTTACAATGTAACCAAATCAAGACACTGATATCCTATTACATTCGCCATATTCTATAGGTTAGATGCAAGTCACGGATCCCATCTGCACTCATGAGGAGGGAATTACACAAAGGCATGGACAGGAGATCCTTCGGGGTCAACTTAGAGTCTGTCTGCCACAAAAGGGATGGGAAGAATCCACTCTACAACTGCCACACCCACCCCTACCCACCACTAAATTCTTATTTACTGAGTATTTACAATTGAGCACTAAAGCTCGTTTCTTCCTTAAATATTTGAGAGGAGTTATCACTGGGAAGTAGCTGGATAGGGAGGCACTAAAAGGGCACCAGAACTTTGGTATGGTATGGCATATGGTATTGCTTAGAATTTTTATAATGAGCATGTAGTATGTAATTTAGAAATACAATTAAAATAGAAAATTGAATATACAGTGTGACTTCCACTATAAGCTGTTTTTTCTCCACTTCTGGACCTTCCTATGTACATACACATACACAACGGGAAAAGACTGCAAGGAAACAGGCCCAGATGTGAAGACTTACTAGAGGGATGGGTCTATGGATGAATGACACTTTCTTCTTTACACTTTTCTGTATTTTTCACAACAGGAATATTACTCTAATAATCAGATTTTTTTTAAAAGTGATTTGAAATGTTTTTTAGGTCCAATATTATGGCTGAAAATAAAGCAAACCCTCTTGTTTACCTTCTGTAGAAAGGCAATCTCCTGCTTGGGTGGCTGATGGAGTGTCTGCTTCTAGAACTCAAAGAAAGAAATCAGATGGCAGCGGGGAACACACATCTGCTTCCTCTCACACTGATAAACTCTCATCAGAATGCATCCGGCTTTGCCACAGGACGAAGCATTATTTGAAAAAATATGGCAGGTTTTCTCCAGTGACTAAAAGCTACTGGAAAGTTCTCGCCAAGATGGTAAACAGAAGACCTGGTGCCAGACAGATCTGGTAAGCTGACACGTTCAGTAACCAAATAGTCCAAGCCCATGGCTACATGAAAACAAACTGAAGACATGTTTGATCTCATTTTTATAGCTAATTAGAGGACCCTGATGGGTCTCCGAACCTGTTTGCGGGTCTGTGAATTTAGAATTAAATATGAGGACCAAAGACCACACCTGTAGTCAGAACAGATAAACACAACACACACTTTCAAAGCTAGGTTTACCAAGCTTGCTGCAGCCCAGGAGAAGGCGTCCTCAGGAGCATCCCAGCGAGGAGACGAGAGGGGCTTCTTCTAGGGTTTGTGTTTCTGTTGGATGATTGTAGGGGGCATTAAAGAACCAGGGGCCTGTTCTGGGTTGGATGCTGTCAAGAAGCAGGGGCAACGGGTGATTGAGTACTTCAGTGATTGTCACCTAGAAGGAGAGTTAAAATGGGGCTTGAGTTGTTATTGGTGAAACAGCAGCAATTGCTCAGAAAGGAGGAATGCTTGTCAGAGTGGGGGGGGGGGTTGGTAATTTGGGGGCTCACAAGAGTGGCCTTTTCAATGTCTTGTTCTGAGTATTGTTCATGTCCAGCTGGGAACATGGCTGACTGGTTGTCAGTAGGGCCGTTTTCTACTTTCTTACTCCCATCCAGCTTTAAAATAAACATAGCACCCGATGAAAAACTAACACTCAGATACACTTTCAACTTAGAAAATGCTCTTTTTACCTGGGGAAATCCTTTGTCACCCATCACTGTTCCTCATTAGTTCTGGTTTAGAAAGTTGTTTGTTTATTCCAGAATGATGGCGTGATGGAAAGTTAAGATGCAATTCAATTCAGCGTTAGTATTATGTTTAGGGAACTACTGTGTGATTGGGGTTCATAACCAGGGAAGGACACCGTATCAGAGTCTATTGCTGCTGTAACAAATTACCACAAGCTAAGTGCCTAAAAACAACACAAATTTATTCTCTTACAGTCGTGGAGGTCAGAAGTCTGAAGTGGGTCTCACTGGGTTCAAATCAAAGTCCTGGCAGGGCTGTAGTCCTTTGCGGAGGCTCTAGGGGAGAATCTGCTTCCTGGCCTTTTCCAGCTTCTAGAGGCTGCCTGCATTCCTTGGCTCATGGCCCCTCCTCCATCTTCAAAGCCAGCTATTCAATCATTCTGACTTCTGCTGTCATGACACCTCTGACTCTGCTTTCTTCTTCCATCTTTTAAGGACCCTTATGATTACATCGGGCACAGCTGGTTAATTTAGGATAATCTTTTGTTACAATTCTTAATCACATCTGCAATGTTTTGACATAACATATTTATATGTTTCAGGGATTAGGACATTTGCGGGGTGGACATTATTCTGCCTACTAGAGACACCTAGCCTGGTATTTTTTTGGTGGGGAGGGGCAGGGAGGAATTCTGACTTAATAGAGAAAGAAGCATCTAAGCTGACAGCAGGAGGGGCCAGGAACCAAGAAGGGAAGTGTCTTTAAGCAGAGGGGAGGTCTGGAGGTGGAGAGAAAGCACGGGGCATTGGTGGGTCCATCAGTCATCTATCGCTGGGTCGTGATGCAGTAACAACCAAACTCCCAAATCTCAGGGGCTCACAAAAGCCAAGTTTTACTTTTTGCTCAAGCTACATGTCCATTGTTGACGTGCGCCATGTTCTGGCTCTGCTCTATGTCCTCTTCGTTCCAGGAGCAGCCCCTGTCTAGAACATGTTGGGTTCATGGTGGAGGAACAAGTTAGGGGGCAAAACCGTAAGATGATGCTTAAAACTTCTGCTTGGGAATGGCTCAGGCCCCTTCCACTCACATTTCATCAGCCAAAGCAAGTCAGGTCATATGGCCAAGGCTGACATCAGCGGAACAGGAAGTAAAATCTTCCCATAAGAACAGGCAGTGAATAGTTGGAACAGCAATAGACTAGCACAGTACAAGAGGCTGGAGTGTAGTAGATGTGGGGGTGGCTTGAAGCTCATGAGTGAGGGCAGATCATGCATGACTTTAAAAACCAGTTTCCTTAGAATGTAGGCTCCACAGAGATAAACCCACGCACCTATGGTCAACTAATCTATGACAAAGGAGGCAAGGATATACAATGGAGAAAAGACAGTCTCTTCAATAAGTGGTGCTGAGAAAACCGGACAGCTACACATAAAAGAATGAAATTAGAACACTCCCTAACACCATACACAAAAATAAACTCAAAATGCATTAAAGACCTAAATGTAAGACTGGACACCATAAAACTCTTAGAGGAGGGGCTTCCCTGGTGGCGCAGTGGTTCAGAATCTGCCTGCCAATGCAGGGGACATGGGTTCGAGCCCTGGCCCGGGAAGATCCCACATGCCGCGTAGCAACTAAGCCCGTGCACCACAACTACTGAGCCTGCGCTCTAGAGCTCACGTGCCACAACTACTGAAGCCCGCGCACCTAGAGCCCGTGCTCTGCAACAAGAGAAGCCGCTGCAATGAGAAGCCAGCGCACTGCAACGGAGTAGCCCAAGCTCGCTGCAACCAGAGGAAGCCCACACACAACAACAAAGACCCAACGCAGCCAAAAATAAAAATAAAAAATAAATTTATAAAAGAAAAAAAAAACAACTCTTAGAGGAAGACATAGGAAGAACACTGTTTGACATAAATCACAGCAAGATCTTTTTGTCTCACCTCCTAGAGTAATAGAAATAAAAACAAAAATAAACAAATGGGACCTAATGAAACTTAAAAGCTTTTGCACAGCAAAGGAAACTATAAACAAGATGAAAAGACAACCCTCAGAATGGGAGAAAATATTTGCAAACGAGTCAACGGACAAAGGATTAATCTCCAAAATATATAAACAGCTCATGCAGCTCAAAATTAAAAAAAACAAACAACCTAATCAAAAAACGGGCAGAAGACCTAAATAGACATTTCTCCAAAGAAGACATACAGATGGCCAAGAAGCACATGAAAAGCTGTTCAACATCACTAATTATTAGAGAAATGCAAATCAAAACTACAGTGAAGTATCACCTTACGCCGGTCAGAATGGGCATAATCAGAAAATCTACAAACAACAAATGCTGGAGAGGGTGTGGAGAACAGGGAACCCTCTTGCACTTTTGGTGGGAATGTAAATTGATACAGCCACTATGGAAAACAGTATGGAGTTTCCTTGAAAAACTAAAAATAGAACTACCATATAACCCAGCAATCCCACTACTGAGCATATACCCAGAGAAAGCCGTAATTCAAAAAGACACATGCACCCCAGTGCTCACTGCAGCACTATTCACAATAGCCAGGTCATGGAAGCAACCTAAATACCCATTGACAAATGAATGGATAAAGATTATGTGGTACATGTATACAATGGAATATCAGTCAGCCATAAAAAGGAATGAAATTGGGTCATTTGTAGAGATGTGGATGGACCTAGAGACTGTCATACAGAGGGAAGTAAGTTAGAAAGAGAAAAACAAATATTGTATATTGACACATATATGTGGAATCTAGAAAAATGGTACAGATGAACCGGTTTGCAAGGCAGAAATGGAGACACAGATGTAGATATGGACACCAAGCGGGGAAAGCGGCAGGGAGGGTGGTAGTGGTGCTGGTGGGATGAATTGGGAGATTGGGTTTGGCATGTATACACTAATATGTATAAAATGGATAACTAATAAGAACCTGCTGTATAAAAAAATAAAATTAAAAAAGAAAAAAAAGAATGTAGGCTCCACCAGGGCAGGATCTAGGTTGCTTGATCTTTCTAGTCCAGTATTTCTCAACCTTTTTTTTTTTTCATTATTACTCCCTACCCCAATAAAATCTTAATGTCACAGATGTACTGTTATGTACTGCATGTATATTTGGGCTTTATAAATATAAACAGTAAGATACTTTTCCCCATCTAAAAATCAATTTTCACCCCCTTGAAGGTGATATCAGCCCACGTTGAGAATGCATGTTCTAGCCCCAGTTACATTTGTTTTAATTAATTCTTGAGTTCAGTTGACTTAAGCCACATTTGTGAGTGAAAGCAAATTGTTAATAGTTGATAAGTTTACATGCATAAACCTTATTATATACTTTGTGTAAACTCAGTTTAACTAGCACCACAAGAAGCTAATCGGCTAAAGAGGAGAGGTCCAGTGGAGTAGAGAGGAAACTTAATTTGACATTAGAAAAGAACCTGATTGTACCTACATGTTGCTTTGCAGAACTTTCAAAAAGTGAATCTAAATATCGTATTGCTTTCAGAAGGCTTCTCCACTGTGAGGCAGCCTTGCCTGTCTTTTGGGAGTCATTAAGCAAGACTGAACTCTCCCTGATGATTAAAGGTCTTCACTATGAACATCTAGGACCAGCGAAATCCTCAGGTCACCTTTTGCTTTTATATTTTAAATTATTATGGCTTTTCCCTCTTTGGGAAAACCCTGACAAGCTGCCCAATCAAAGTCCTCGCTACTAGCAATGTGCCTGGCCAGTTACAGTTCTTTGCTCTGGCTTTGGAAACCAGAGGTGCTGTGTGGACGGGACAGATGCTGAGTGAAGGTCCGAGGAGCTCTCGAGGAGTCATGCGTGAATTTAGTGTTTTGCCTGATTCAGTCAATGAAGTTCAGTGAACAACAACTGAAGGCCGCTTATGTGTCAGGCAGTGTTCTAGGCGTTAAGGATATAATAGTGGATTAAAAAGGTAGTATCTTTGTCCTCACGGGATCAGAAATGTCATTTTGAGTTTATGAGCTCTGATAGCACAAGAGCGGTGGTGCCGGACAGTGAGCCGTGCTTAGGCTGGTTGATCAAAGGATGAGAGATATTGCCTTCAGATATGAAGGGCTCTGCTCTTGGATTTCATTTTTCTCTTTGTCCTTGACTTGAACAAAGATGAGGCATTAACTATGAATGCGGAGACCAAGAAGTTATGGGGGAAAGTATCAATTCACTGACCTGGTATTCTTCGCAACTACATAGGAAAATCACCTCCTTGGGTTCAGCCTGTCCTCACCTCAGCAAATTTAGCACCTTTCAGGGACTTTGCATTTTAACCCACTGCCACTCCACTTTGCATGGCCTGTCACCTTATTCAGGCTCTGCACCAGTGTCACCTCTGCAGGGAGGACTTCCCTCTCTCCTCCCCCACGTCTCTCTACGCTTTGCCTCGTTTTATTTTTATTCCCAGCATTTAACTCTTAGTGACACATTATGCGTATGTTTGCAGCCTGCCTTCCCCATTCAAAGGTAAGCTCCACGAGGGCAGGGACTTTTGTTCGCCACTCTATTCCCAGTTCCTAGAAGGGGCCAGCACAAGGGTATGTAATTTGAACTATCTTATAGTCCTGTGATGGCTTAAGATTATATTACCACCACTTTTTTTCTTCGAGACATTTGTAAATGAGGTTTCTGTGTGTAACACACTTGATGACTCAACTGTTCATACAAAAAAAAAGTTTTCTTTACTTGGAGGTGTTTGTGTTGGAATCTGTGTCTGAAGAGCAGACCACATGTTAGAACTGTAGAAGTTCAGAAACATTCAATCCACAGCCTTCTCACTCAGGAAAGAGTTCCTAAGAATACTAGCCTCAACATGTTCAGAATAACCACAAGACATTTTTCTGTCATTTCTTTCTTCTGACCAATCACAGCCTGAAGGGCTTTAGGCTATTAGTCGCTTTGGCTTTGCCAGTTTTGTCCTTCTACTTCCATCTAGACCAAGATGCCCATACTGGCCTTTTCCAATACAGCTGACCTCCTAAAGTAGGGAGCTGGAGCCCAGCGAGGCATATTTGAGTAGGTTGGTTTTTTTCCCCTCCAGGGTGAGTTGTATATAAGTCTTCCTAAATGAAGGCTAGAATGCCCAGCCCCAGACATTATTCCCTTAACGACAAAACTAACCAGGGTGGACACAGTTCCACGTTTTAACAACTCATGCTTTTCCTTTGAAGTTTCTGTTCTGCAGCAATAGAAATGGTAGGTTTTAGAAAGCACAAAGTCTAGAGAAAGGGAAATCTTAAGATAATAAAATAATCTTATTTTCCAACTGACAACTATAAATACAAAGCAGTACGTTGAGAAGAAAAAAATTCAGCTTTCACACAATCCTTTTAAGTAAGTCAAGAAGGTTTCATGTTATCTGAGGATAAGTGAATGGGAGACTTTAAAAAATCCCCTAGTGTGTTAGTGGTCAAGAATACAGAAACTGAAAGTCAATTAAAGATTTAAGTAACTTCAGAAAAATAATCTCAGAAACACTCTGTCAAACTATTTCCAAAGCCAAGAATGCATAAAAACTGAACAAAAGATTTAGAGCCATCCCAACAAAAACCAGGAGGACATGCAGAGACGGGAAGTCTGGCAACACACGATGATGAAGCAGGTGCCATTTTCCATTTTAAGTATGTAGCCTGGTTTTAATCATTTTCCAGAAATGGTTCCAAATTAGAAGAGAAAAAAAAAAACCTTTAAAAGATATTAATAAGTCTAAACTCTTCACTCTGTTTGAGATAAGACGTGACTTCACAGCTCAGACTCTAATAGGCTATCACACCTGAAGAAGAACTATGACATCTAGGGACATCCCTGGTGGTGCAGTGGTTAAGAATCCGCCTGCCAATGCAGGGGACACGGGTTTGAGCCCTGGTCCGGGAAGATCCCACATGCCGCGGAGCAACTAGGCCCATGCCGCAATTACTGAGCCTGTGCTCTAGAGCCCGTAAGCCACAACTACTGAAGCCCGTGCACCACAACTACTGAAGCCCGCACTCCTAGAGCCCGTGCTCCACAACAAGAGAAGCCACCGCAATGAGAAGCTCCTGCACCACAATGAGTAGCCCCCGCTGCTGCAACTAGAGAAAGCCTGTGTGCAGCAACAGACCCAACGCAGCCAAAAATAATTAAAAAAAAACAAACTATGACATGTAGATTTAATAACATGTCTCTACCCTACCCTCCAAAATCTCATATCCACTTTTAGATGGTATAGAACTCTCTACCCTTTTCATTCATGTTAAATTGGAAAAAAGCCCAAACACACCTAAGATGACCTTTAAAACTTCATTCTCCGATGAAAAATAAGAAACATATACATCTAGCATACCAAAACTTTTGAAGAATTTATAGGACAATTAAAGTCACAGTATAAATATCATTAAGAATAGAAGCTGGTCAGGTTTCCTGTTAGGCACCAGCAGGCTACTGCAAAGGCATTCCTGACAGGAAGGACTATACCCTTTGCCCAGCCCAGGATCTACATATGCCAATTATATATGAAGAGAGACTGCCAGTGCCCGGCATGGACAAAATGAGAATTCAGACATGTAGATGACAAGGAAAGCCAAAACAGACATTATGCTGGACTTAAGGCAGAGAAAATGTCCCTTTTCAAAGAATAACTCTATATAGTCTCTGCCTTGGAGTATTTTAAAAACACAAAGGGTGTCAAACCAAATTTGATTCCTAAATGCTACCAGAGGGGCTATGGATGTCCTGAGCCCACCCAAGGTATAGGCTAGAGAAAAGGAAAAGAGGTGAAGGAAGACAATGGATGAACGAGTAAGAATTAAAGGAAGACAGCATGTGGGGTGGGAGGGGGAGGAAAAGAAGCGCACACACCACTAATGCAATTACAAGTGGCATCAGCTCTGATTTCTGGCTCTGCTCGTGAACGCTGATCTGGAAAGGTCTTGTTTAAATGGGAGTGAAAAATTATTATTTTTAAAAGAAAAATGCACAGTAAATTTTACTTACGTATTTATAGAAAGATTTATACCAATCAAGCATTTAACAATGTAAAAAGTAAATCTACATTTGCAAAGTTAAATATACGAAAATACAAAGCAGACTGAATTATCAAAAAGAAAACATTTTATTTATATCACTAAATACAATTAGTTTCCCTGATTATAACCCATAATGAGTGTCACCTAAAATACAGGATGGTCTGTACAGAGGCAGACACCCCCAGCATCTCCGCGTGTATGCATATATACACTGAGCCCCTGACCTCGAAAAGGCAAAAGCTGAGCTCGTTAGATTATTTTTGTTTGTAGAAACTCTTACCATTTGAAGGAAATCAGAAGAAGATTTTGGTAGCAGAGTACTTGTATAATAACTTAAAAAGTTAAAAGCCTGTAGTGGTAAAATAATCTTGTGTACCCTTCTCGGGAATTTCAGGCAAGTGACCCTTCTGCAGACCCCAAAACTGGAGAGAGATGACCAATCACCAAAACAACCTGGCTCAGTTCATTTGCCATGTGGTTGGTCATGGTGCATTTCTGGTGTGTAAGTCAACAGAACAATCATGACCCAGAGGTGAAGCAAAGCCTGAAGAAAGAAAAAACAATTTATGGATTAGCCAATAAATCAATCCTCCCTAAAGGCCCACTGTGCAGCGCACTGAGGGCAGGAGCTATGTCTCGTTTGTCTCTGTATTCCTGTGGCTAGTGTGTCTGCAACAGTGCAGGCGCGCAGTACGTGTTTACTGGATAAACAAGGAAGAAACAACTGTGCAGTCAAATGAGCTAAAAAGTGCAATGGAAGGTAATGAAGAGCTACAATGCCTACAGCATTCCCAGTTGAGAGCGGCAAAGTCTTGAACGCATTCACAACGTGCACACGTACACATAACTAGCCCATCAGGGGATTACAGTGCAGCGTAGATGGCCTGACTAAAACTGCTAGGTGTACATGAAGTTGGCTGGAAAGGCTTTTTAGAACAGAGTTGTGGTTGGTGTTTTGAAAGAGGGTTTAGCCATGATTTGGTGAAGAGGAGATGGGAAGACGTTCTTGACAGGAATAATGTGTCAGGTTTCAGAGGTCGATTTAGGGTCCAGAACAGGACCTGCAGTGATACATTTCCACTAACTCCCTCATGGTGGTGCTGACATGATGAGGTTCCATCACGAAGTGCCTTGCACACAAGAAGTGCAACATCTCATCTCATGCTGGCAGAGGGTGACTGTGTTCCTCATCATCTCCCCACCCAGATGTGGGCATGTTCTGAATCCTTTCTGACGCCATTCAATTTTTTTTCTTTCACTCTCCCCATTCCCCTCATCTTAAAACCTTTTTGTTTCAAGGAGTAACTCTTCCCTCTAGTGGCTCACAAGGAAATTTCTAAGTATGCTTTTATTTCTTCTCAAGAAAACTGCCCGTCTTAATTCAGTTCAACTACTTTTAGACATCCCCACTCAGAACAGTCAGTGGGCTTTTTAGGCTCACAGAAGATATGACACGGCATCCCAAACTATGGTAACCATTTTATTAGAGCTAAGAAATCTAAGAAAGAAAATACATCACCTTTGAGATCCCTTTAGGAAATAAAGCAAAACACATGGAAATAATTAAACTTTACTTCAAGATAAAAATGAAATCAATTGTTTTGTATTGTATCACTGGAGGGGCTTAGAAATAAAGGTAATCATTAAACTGCACTACGGTTAGTTTTACTGTCGGAAAAGCCTTCAAGCAATTTATTTTTTAGACATAATGAATTATCAACATTACTTGTACACTTTAAGAAAAAAAACCTTAATTACCAAAAATGAGTTCTATTCTCTTTCAAAATTGATTGCTAAAAGTTTAGTCAAAAAGATCAGCAGCTGAAAAAAACTAGTTAAAAATCAAATGCAGCACTGTTTTTGCAAACAAGTTTACTTACCATATATATAATTACAAAAACTCGTGCTATGGGGTATCTTCGGAGAAAAATTCCCAGACGGATGCTGTGCAAGTGGTAGGGGTGGAGAGAGAGGAGAGAGTTACACTCAAAACATGTTCCTGTGGTAATATCTCTTCATGTTTTTTAAGACTTTACTCATTTAAACTATTTATGTGGCTACCACAAAAGACAGATTATTTCTGTTTTATAGTAGATTGTTAAATGATTACTTGAAATAACCATATAAAATATCACAGCAGTGAACAAATACTTTTATCATTATTTGGGGATTGACTGTTAAGCTTTTAGCACAAGCTATTCCTCTTAATTCTTCAGCTACAACTGTAGAAGGCACACTTGGTCCCTCTAGCAATCATTTTTCTTTTAGGAACCAAAGGCAAGTGTGAACACATGCATAGGAAAACAGAGTCTAGTTGGAATGAACCTGTAAATAGCTAATCTGGGAGCTTTAGCATGGACACATACTTCTAAAAGGCTCCCAACTACAGAAACTCAAGTAAACACTTTAAGAGTGGGAAGCATTACGACGTCCAGACCTATTACTATGCCTTTCTGCAACATTTTTTCCCTAAGACGGATACATGCACAGATACACCTTTCTTCTACGCCCTTCTGCTTCTTTCACTACCCTTGCATATATGCCTTCACTGCCTTGCATATATGTTCTCTAAAAACTAATATGTACGTTGAATACATTAATAGTTGAAATAGATATGCTCAATAGTGTGGAGACAGTGACTATGGCATCCAAGGCTCATGGCTTCAGGAATCCAAATTAGTAAATCATCCTCATTTTTAACACCACAGCTCTATTCTGACACAAAAAGGTAAGAAGAGACTGTTCTGTTAGGCAACGATTCATTTCAACTATGTTTAATTATAAAAACTAAAAGGCAAGAGAGTTTAGTAGGTTATTTAGATATGAACTTTATCAAGGCTATACACATATACCGGGAGAACATTTTCTTTGTAAGGTGGATGACTACTAGTATAAAAAGTTTTATTTATAAATATATGTAACATATAAATTTTTATTTATATAGTATATATAAAATATATATGAAAATAAGTACTATTCATTTATATATAGTGGCATCTTTTATTCTAATCATATGATGAAGTAAGGAGATAAAACATTCAAATGGATGCATTTACATGATACAGGCTTTCTCAATGAAATTTAATGAGTTTTCAAACAGAGTTTATTACAGAAAGAAGAGAAATGATCAGAGTTAAACACCTTCAACAAAACACAGGCACTGGCAGACCTCTTAAAGCAATTTCATGACACTGAAATATCAGCTTGGGGGACTTCCCTGGCGGTCCAGTGGTTAAGACTCCGGGCTCCCAAGGCAGGGGGCCCGGGTTTAATCCCTGGTCAGGGAACTAGATCCTGCATGCCACAACTAAAAAAGATCCCACGTGCCGCAACTAAACATCCCGTATGCTGCAACGAAGATCCCGTGTACCGCAACTAAGACCTGGTGCAGCCAAATAAATAAGTATTTAAAAAAAAAATCAGCTTGGGAATTCCCTGGTGGCCCAGTGGTGAGGACTCCGCGCTTCTACTGCAGGGGGCCTGGTTCAATCCCTGGTGATGAAACTAGTCCCGCAAGCCGCATGGCACAGTCAATCAATCAATATCAGCTCTGCTGGACAGGACTCACCATGACTGAAATCACTGGAGAATGTTACAAAAATAGGGTCCGTCACTCACTGGTGCCGGCACTGCTTACCTAAACTGGTCAATTGAACTAGCGGCTTTGCGGACTTTTCCATACATTCCTGCCAGATTAGTTTCTGTGTCAGTAAAAAGAACAGGAACGTTTCGCATACGTGTGCCTGTTTAAACAAGAAAATAAGTAATTAACGTACAGACACCAGAGTCAACTTTCTAACAAAATTATAGTTGAATATACCTTATGTTACATATGGAAGAAATTCTCAAGGTCAACTTTTAAGCAATAACCAAAGGTGAAAACATTAAAAAAAAGACAGTTTAAATATGTAAACTTCCATACCCGCAAAAATCAAAATTCAAAAACTAAGAAAATTATTTTCCTATGAAATTAGCAAAAATCAGAGTTTACCGAGTATTGGTGAGAGGCAGCATTAATGGGCACTTTCTTCCTGGGCCCGCAGGAGTGAGGCCACACACCCTTTCTACAAAGCTGGTAACTCCCAAATTCGCATCTCCAGCCCAGCCCACCTCCAACTCCAGGCTCGTCCATCACCCTTTCATTTCCATCTGGATGTCTAGTAGACATCTCAACTTAGCACACCGCACACTGTTATCCTGATTGCCTGCCCTTGCTGCCAACCTTCTCTTCCTGCAGTTTTCCCCATCTCAATACACAACTCCACTTTTCCAAAAACCTTTAACTCCTTTCTCTCAAACTCCACATCTGATCTGCCCGCAAATTCCATCTGCTTTCCTTTAAAATAAATCCTGAATCCACCCCCTCCATCCCCACTCTGGTCTGAGTCACCAGCATGTCTTACATGGGTTAATACCATGCCCCTCCCTGGTCTCCCTGCCTCAGTGCTTAGCTCTCTGCAGTCTACTCTTGACACAGCAGCCAGAGACATCTTGTTAAAATATACAGGTCAGCTCAGTTACCCCTCTCAGGACCCTTCTATGGCTTCCGACTTCATTCAGAGTAAAAGTCCTTATACAGATCTAAACAGCCTCCTCCAAGTTCTGGCCCCTCATTCAGTCTACTCCAGCTGCACTGGTCTCCTGCAATATGCCAGCTATACTCCTGCCTCAGGGCCTTTGCACTTCTCTCTGCTTGGAACACTTTTTCTGTAGATCTCGTCATAGTCTACTACCTGACTTCCTTTGGGACTTTAATATAATGCCACCTTTTCAACAAGGTCTTCCTTGACTTCCCTGTTTAAATTATTATCGCCCCCTCACATGTGGCACCCTGCACATCTTTCTCTGCTCCATTTCCCTCTGTAGCACATATCTCCAGCTCATACTACTTGTTTACTGCCTGTCTCCTCCCCTGTATTCCCCCACGACACCAGAATGTGAGATCTATGGGGCAGAGTCTGGCCTCTTGTTGGCCACTGTATCTCTGCAACAGCACCTGATACTGAGTGGGCACTTAATAATTGTTTGCTGATTTCAGGAACAAGAATCAAAAGCCTTTAAATGTGTGTACTTATTGACCCAACAATTCCATTTCTGATCATTTATCAATCTCCAACAATAAGGAACTGATTAAACAAACTGCAGTATTTTCATGTGATAAATTTCTATAAAGCAATATATACATATTGTATTAAATATATTATTAAAATATATTAATATGACAAAAATGAAAAATCAATAAAACAAGTACTGCAAACATATATAGGAAAAAAGTCTGGACAAAGATGTTCCAAAATGTTACCTGAGGGCAATAGATTATCAAGTGATTTTAATTTCCTTTTTTTTGCATTTCTTTTTATACTGAGACTGTGTTATTAAAAAAAATATATAAAATAACATGTTATTTGAAAAAAGTTCTAAAAATTTAAAGCCAAAGAACTAAGATTTGTTGAATGACTACTTTGTAGTCAAAGTAGTTATGAAGTTCTAAGACTAAAAATCTGATCTGTTGAAACTTATGCTAAAATCTTCAATATTCTTCTTGATCATGTATTTTGAGAATCTATACATTTCTCCATTAAAATTATAGAGCACGGATATCCTCATGTGACTATGTATTAACTTTAATATTAATAATTATGGTTATTAAAGCAAGTCTTACTTTAAGATTCCTGAAAGCCCCTCTCAACTGAATTATTTGTCCTCACCACCCTGTTAAGTGTCCTGGGCCTTCTTCTCCAGGTTCAAAACCAGTGTGGGATAGTAATCATCCCACCGTCCAGTTCATTAACGATCATATCAAACAGTGCATAGCCCAGGCCTCAAGAAAAATGGCTGCTTTGTTAGATAAAGCTTCTTTTTAAACAAAAATGGTCTTTCTGTAACTTTTCAAATCATGTTTGAATTAGCAACATTGAAAATTAAGGCAATGAAATATTCTTTTGAGATTCCCTATTTTTTTTTTTTTTTTACCTTCACCACCGTCAACTCCAGACATGTTAATAGAAGACCCATTACTACTGCTTCCAGCGGCGGAGTTCATTTGCTGCTCAAGGCGCTCCAGCTGGAAGACCAGAGAGTTCTTCTCTGTGCTGAGACTCTCCAGCATAGTCTGCTTCTGGATGAGAGTCTCTGTCAGCTGATGGAGTCGGTTTTCTAACTCAGACTGACTGCTATTGCTTAAAGTTTTATTCGTAAGCTGAAAGGCAAAGTATTCATAAGATTACTACATAAAATGAAAGGCATACAACACAGAAACCACGTTACTACATTCCCACAGGTAAACCGTGGCATTAAATGATTTCTCAAAACTCTACGATTCTTTCACCATCTACAGAAGCGATTTTCAAACTGTATTAGTGGACCATGAAATCAATTTGGTGGGTCACAGTTGCCATTTAAAAAAACAGAACAGAATAGTACATAGAGGGCACAGCATATAGTGTGTGAGAGTATTCTTTTGTGAAACTTGGTTTGGTTTTATACGTGTAAGTGTGAGTATAGAGACATGACTTAAATTGTATTTCTTGCTATGTCATCACAGTCAAAAACATTTGAAAGCACTGGTACACGGGACACAGTTCAAGCTTCTCCACCTGGATTCAAAACCTCCATAAGTCAACAGTTGTGGTGCACTGCAAAAACCACAATCTCTGCGCTGCAATTTCCTAGCTACCTGACCTTGGACAAGTTGCTACACTTCCCCCAATCTGTTTGCTCACCTGTGAGGGTAAAAGTGCCTTTTGCACATGGCACTTTGGGATATGAAAGGAGAATTTTCCTAGTAGGGTCTGGCTGACAGTTGCTCCTTAATAACTTCATTCCATCTTCTATTTGCTCTCACCTGTATCATCTTCCTCCGCTCCCATTTGGCCTCTGCTCTGCTGTTCAAATTTTCCCTTTTGGGCAAACCCAGTCCCCTTCTCTTCTCCCCAGTCCCCTTCTCTTCTCCAGGCTCTGCCTCCCTTCAAAGCCTCTTCCTTGAAGCCCTTTCCAACGACTCCAGCCCTAGCTGATCTCAGCCTTCTTTTAGACTCCTACTATCTTGGCATTTAGCTTCACTATTGTAACAATTTTGCCTCCTCAATGAAACTGCCAGTCAGCTCTGTGAGGGTAAGAATCACTGTCTGCATCAACACAGTCTGGAAAAGAGGCTGAGAGACTGATCTAAGTTGAAAACCCCAGCTCTGCTACTTCTTAGCTACAACCTAGGGCAAACTACAAACTACATTGAGGTATAGCTGACTTTTAGTTTCAGGTATACAACTTAATGATTTGAAATTTGTATACACTGTGAAACGAGCGACACAATAAGTCTAGTTACCATCCATCAAGCTTCCTTCCTTCTAAACCGCTTACAGCACTCCCACAAATTAACTGCAGGGCTAGGTCTACAATAAGTAACTACGAAATGGAATTATATTGAGTATAAACTAAGATTTACTTACTATTAAAAAGGAATGCTCAATTTTAAGATTGTACTGTGATCCCCAATCTTACTCCACACTTCAATATTTTTTAGTTGAGGCAAAATTTACATTCAGTGAAATACCCAGATCTTAAGTATAAAATGAGTTTCAACAAACGTATTAACTGTGCAACCAACACCCAGATAAAAACACAGAATATTTCCATCACTCCCAGACAACACTGCTCTGCTCTCTATAACCAGAATTTAGTTTTGCCTTTTCTTGAATCTCCTATAAATGGAATCATACGGTATGATCACTTTTGTGTGTGGCTTTTTAAAAAGATTTATCCGGGGCTTCTCTGGTGGTGCAGTGGTTAAGAATCTGCCTGCCAACACAGGAGACATGGGTTCGAGCCCAGAAAGATCCCACATGCCGCAGAGCAACTAAGCCCGTGCACCACAACTACTGAGCCTGCGCTCTAGAGCCTGCGATTCACAACTACTGAGCCTGCGCACCACAACTACTGAAGCCCATGCGCCACAACTACTGAAGCCTGCGTGCCTAGAGCCCATGCTCCACAACAAGAGAAGCCACCGCAAAGAGAAGCCCGCGCACCACAACGAAGAGTAGCCCCCGCTCGCCACAGCTAGAGAAAAGCCCACATGCAGTAACAAAGACCCAATGCAGCCAAAAATAAAATAATTTTTTAAAAAACTAAAAAAATAAAAAAGATTTATCCATGTTGTTGTATCAGTAGTTTCTTTTTATCGCTGAGTAGTATGCAATGTGTTTATCCATGTACTTGTTTTTTCTTTTTAATTAATTAATCTTTGGCTGCGTTGGGTCTTTGTTGCTGTGCACAGGCTTTCTCTAGCTGCGGCGAATGGGGGCTACTCTGTGTTGTGCGTGGGCTTCTCATTGTGGTGGCTTCTCTTATTGTGGAGCACAGGCTCTAGGCACGCGGGCTTCAGTAGTCGTGGCATGCAGGCTCAGTAGTTGTGGCGCACGGGCTTAGCTGCTCCGCGGCATGTGGGATCCTCCCAGACCAGGGCTCGAACCCGTGTCCCCTGCATTGGCAGGCGGATTCTTAACCTGCGCCACCAGGGAAGCCCCCACGTACTTGTTGACAGATACTTCAGTTGTTTCCAGTTTGGGCTATTTATGAACAAAGCCACTACAAATATTCCTGTACAAGTCTTTTTGTGGACATATGGCTTCACTTAGACTGAGTAAATATCTGAGGTTATAGGTTAGATGTATGTTGTTAATCTTATCAGAAACAACCAGTTTTCCAAAGTGGCTGTACCACTGTACCCTTCCACCAGCAGAGCATGACAGTTTCAACTGCACCACATCCTCAGCGCGTGGTATTGCCCATCTTTCCACTTTCTGCCAGTCTAGTGGGTGTGGAGTGCTGTATCTCCCTGAGGTTTTAATTTGCATCTCCCTGATGACTAATGATTTCGAGCACCTATTCGTGTGCTTATCTGGCTATTCATAATCTTCTTTTGTGAACTGTCTACCCAAGTCTTTTGTCCATTAAAAAAAAAGTAGTTGTGCATCTCTTTAGTTTCTGTAAGAGTCCTTATCCTGGTCACAAACCCTTTGCCAGCTGTGCTATGCGTTGTAACTAGCTCCTCTCAGTCTGTTGCTGACCTCTCTTCATTTTTGTAATGGAGTCTCTTGACAAGCAAAAATTTTTAATTTTGATGAAGTCCAATTTTATCACTTTTTCCGTCTATGGTTAGTGCTTTTTGTGTCCTAAGAAATCTGTCTTCTCCCAAATTGCACAAGATTTCCCTATACTTTCTTGTAGGAGCTTTGTAGCTTACACCTAGCTTCATTCCAAATCAATTTTTATTAATTTTACAAGTCTAATTAGGGGATAAAGATCAAGGTTCATTTTTTTCCACGAGTTTTTATCTAGTCCCATAAAATAGTTTTTAAAGAATGAAAAAATAGTCAAACGGCAATGTAATTTTTTTATTATTATTATTTGGTTGCATTGGGTCTTTGTAGCATGTGGGATCTTTCGTTGTGGCAAGCGGGCTCTCCATCGCTGTGCACAGGCTTCTCTCTAGTTTGTGGTGTGCAGGCTCTAGAGCACGCAGGCTCACCAGTTGCAGCACACGGCCCCAGTTGCCCTGCAGCATGTGGGATCCTAGTTCCCCGGCCAGGGATCGAACCCACGTCCCCTGCACTGGAAGGCAGACTCCTAACCACTGGACCACCAGGGAACTCCCATGCAATGTAATGTTTTAACAAAGATATTTTTCTCCGAGGAGGCCCAAAGGTAATAAGATAAGCAGAAATAGCATTTTTTATTGTTCATTCAGTATATATCTTAACTCACTAATTGAGTGGGGTTTTGTTTTGTTTTGTTTTTTTTGCAGTGTATTAAGGGGCTGATATCTTTTCAAATTGTACAACTTCCTTCTTACTTAGATGAAAAATCTTTCAGAGATAACCTCCTATGGTTAATTCTTGATTAACAGAAATACCACAATATCTTAGACATAGTATGTACTCAATAAATATTTTTAAAATATTGGAATGTTTACCTAAGCCTTAAACTGAATGATGGTTTATGCTCCTTTCTTTTCTTTAATTTTCTGTTAGCAAGTCATCTTACCATTTATAATCATTTCACAAATGTAGGAAAGGGAAGGAGAAGGGAACACTCAAAATCAGTTAGCTGTCCCCAACTCTTATAAAAATTTAAAGTTTTTAAACATTTTAAATTATGGACTACTAAGAAGTCTAAGAACTTAAAAAAATTAAAATTATTTGACTTTTCATGTTCAAACAAAGTCATCACCTAACTGAAAAATGAACTAGTCAATCTTTATGCAAATTATTTAAATGATCAATAAGTTCATTATTTATTAAGTCAATCATGTGAATATAAGAGAGGAAAGGACAGTGTATAATGACAGGGTAAGTGAATGCACGATTCTGTCAGTTAATGATAAAGACTGGCAAATCTGAGTGGTAGGCACATGTTATTTTCTATGTTTCACATTTTCAGTTATAAAAAGGTCTTAGTGACTCTAATGAAAGATCTATTAATAAGAAAATGTATCGTTGGATTTTTCTTAGGAAAACACAACTGTAAAACTGGCAATCAGCAAAACTACCACTGAAGTTAGATGGTATGAAATTCTGGAGTAACTCACATCTCCTTGGGTGACTGGTTACAAGATACCTGTATAAGAAGCAAGCCCTAGAATACAGCAAATGCAGACTCAAATGGCATTCGATGAAAATTCTATATCACATTGAAAATAACTTACCTCACTACTCCAACAACAGGATTCAGGTGAAAATACAGGAAAAGAAAGTCTTACTGTATCTCTAAAAAAAATGTACTTTTACAATGGTATCTTTGCTCAAGTAGTGAATGCTGCTTCATACCTGATTCCTGAGTTTTTGAATTTCATCTTCTCGATCTTTAATTCTGCTTTGCAATGTGTTCTTTGTTCGATACAGATCTTCTTCCATGTAGTGGAATTCCTACAAAGTGAGGCACAAATAAACAAAAGCTAAGTCAGTGCTCCCTATGTCATCTCCAGTACCTGAAACAATGCTTGACACAAGGTGGGCACTTGCTCAATATGTGCTGTGTGTATACTGAATGAGTAAATAAACAGACTTCAAGGGATCTGATGAAAAGTCAATACTTCAGCATGATGTATCAATTTGTATATGATGACTATCTAAGCACCAGTCTTTTTTTTTTTTTAATAAATTTATTTATCTATTTATTTTTTGGCTGCGTTGGGTCTTCATTGCTGCGTGCGGGCTTTTCTCTAGTGGTGGTGAGCGGGGGCTACTCTTTGTTGCAGTGTGTGGGCTTCTCAATGCAGTGGCTTTTCTTGTTGCAGAGCACGGGTTCTAGGTGCGCGGGCTTCAGTAGTTGTGGCTCATGGGCTCTAGAGCGCAGGCTCAGTAGTTGTGGCGCACGGGCTTAGCTGCTCTGCGGCATGTGGGATCTTCCTGGACCAGGGCTTGAACCCGAGTCCCCTGCACTGGTAGGTGGATTCTTAACCACTGTGCCACCAGGGAAGTCCCAGAGCACAAGTCTTTATTGGTCATATGTTTTCATTTTTCTTGGGTAGAAAAATGTAGGAACAGAACTGCTGGATCATATGACAAGTGTATGCCTAGCATAAAGGAAGAAAACTTGCCAAACTGTTCTCTGAATGCTTTTCAAAATACCTGTACCATTTTGCATTCCTACAGGAATATGAGAGAGTTCCAGTTCTTCCACATCCTTTCCAACATTTGGTACTGTCAGTCTCTGTAAGTGTGGCTATTAGAGTGGGCATGTAGAGATATCTCACTGTGGTTTCAATGTGCATGCCCCTGATGATTTTGGGCAGCTTTTCACGGGTTTATTTTTATCAGGCAATATCCTGCACCTGTTTTGCTCCATCACTGATAAAACACAGAGAGAGGAAAAAAAGAAATACCTCCAAATTCACTAACAACTGCACGAAACTAGTTTGTACGATGGACAGGATTGGTAAGAGTCAGGTGAGAATTAAAGAGTAAAGCAATGCCAGGAAAGAAAGAGTAAATCATTAAGTACCTTCAAAAGCATTATGTTTAACGGTGCAAAGTAAGGGGAGCTGTATGAAGAAGTAACGTGATATGGAATCAAACTGCTAGAGACTACTTTAGACATTTAGTTCAACCTGCTCACTTCACAGACTAAAAAAACTGAGATCAGTGAGAAAAGAGGAAATGAGGAAGGTAATTAGGTTAGGTAGGGGAATCATAATTTACAAGGTTTGCCCAGTTTCTTTTAAGCTCTAGGCTAGCATAAAATTTAAGGCTGAAATTTACTTAAATTACTTAAAGGACTATTTAATCCCAAGATTAAGTACTTCCAATTCAGAACATCTGATTACTAAATAAATAGCCTAGAGCTACATTCAGCTCCACTTTCCTCTACTTAATTCCCTCATTTTAGAAAAGGGCACTGCAAGTGGATGTGTAAAACCATCGGCCATAATAAAATGAAAGTTATCTCACTAAACATCAAGAACATCAAATTCTTGCCTTTTAATATATACTAGCTCCTTAAATAAATGAAAATGCAATTGCTGAAAGGAGAGCTAATCTTACAACCAAATTATCTAAGATAGCCTATGATGTACCCTACAGGTTGTTACTCGGTGAATTTTTCTCTTACTACTCAGGAAATCACTGTCATAATAAAAACAAACACTTCCCTAAAAATAGAACCAGTTTCAGAAATGATAAATCCTAATGAAAAAAATCTTCAAAGAATATAAGTATGCAAAGCTGGAAACGTTGTAAGTGATGCACTGAGAAATATACAAAGTTTTCCTTCTTGTAAAATGAAGAGAAGAGTGATTTTATTGTGAAGATGAAATAAGATTATGTATACTAAGTACCTATAACAATGTTGTTACTCAGTAAATTATAGATGTTACGAATATTAACTATAGATTCTTATTGTGAAAATGTGACTGTAAACATGTTTAACTGTGTTAGTACTGAAACTATCATATAAGTACATTGAAGTAAAATAATTTGGCTTGGAGAGCAGACAACTGCCAATTGAATAATGAAATATAATTTTAAACATGATTTGTAAGTAAAGTCTGTTATAAGCATTTTTTCTCAAAACAGAAAAAGCAGTCTATTATGGCACTAATGTTGTATTTATATTTCTATTAAATAAAAGTTACTACTGTTTCTAGAAAGTAAAAATCTGATAAAATACAAAAATCAACTGATGTTTTCAAGTGTTCTAACATACATACTCTGACAAGGAGATACAATAAAATACAGACAGAGCAGTAGAAAGAATTCTGGGCTCTGGGACAGGAATCCTGGATTCTATTCTATTCTCTAATTAGCTGTGTGATATTAAGCAAGTCTCAAAATCATTTTGTGTCGCTATATTTCACCTGTTAAAACAAACAACGAGGAGGGTGGGTTAGTAATAAGGTAGGAGCGACCTCTGAGCTCATCCTCTAAGAATTTCAGTAAGCTGCTTTACTAGAAGTCTCCTCATGTGACCGCTAGTGTACAGTCTTCCTAGGTAATCATCAATCTAAAATCCTTACCTGCTTCTGTCGGTCCAATTCTGCCTCTAGTTCCTGTTTAGCTGCTTTTTGTCCAGCTATTTGGTCTTGCAGATCCTGTAATTGTTCTCTTGCTGATTCTGCTTCACTAACCTGCTGAGCCTCCATATCCTAAAAAGATGAACCGTACATGTGAAAGCAATAATGAACTGTTCAGTTCAGTATTTACTGAGTGATCATTATGTGCTGTGAACTGGGCTCAGCAGGCACTGGAGGGATAACGATGAATGAGACACAGACGCAGACTAAACGGAGCACAAAAACTGGCACCTCCTTATATAACACGGCAAATGGTGAGAGAGATGAACAGGATGCTGCAGCAGAAACCATTTGGTTTAATGACCGTGAGCAGACAGCGGCTCACTGGGAGATGTATCTCTCTATTCAAAAGTAACAATTTCAAGAACAGAACTGTAACATCAAAAAGGACTTCACTGCCTTAGTCCCCTGAAATTGCAGGTTATAATTAGTTTTTGTACATGTGTGGGTATCAACATACAGTAACATACAGTAAAAATAACTTTTCTCTCATATCACCTGAGGTTAGTATGTTTCTTTTTTTAGCTCTATTACTATTATCTGTTTTCACATCTTCCCATATTTCTCACTCTAACTTCTTCACTTGGTGTCACTATTCTCACTTATTCACACTCAAAAACCAGCTTCTAGATATCTGTGAAATCCACTAGTGGCAAAGAACATTGCTCTGGGTTCTGTATTTTCCCTCTATGGGTTAATAAGCACAGTCCATTCATACAGTACTACATGAAACAAAACTGGCATCTTAACTTTGCTTTTTATCTTTTGGTACATTGTGTTATATGCTCATCTCCACAAACTCTGGCACTTCGCATATTGTTTGAAAGAACTGACAGATTAATGATACTCCCAGACAACCACAGTAAAATACTCTAAATTCACACAACTTTGTGGACTTACTGGAAAACAGCAATAAGTTAAATAATTTTTCCCTACCATTTTCAGGGTGAGTAGAAAGCAGACTAATCTTTGTTATAAATTTGACTAAATCCGATGAATTCTCAAGAGATGGGCAGTAAGTGCAGTGGTTAAGGATACGTGTCCTGGAATCAGACAGACTGGGCTCTAATCCTGGCTCTGCTACTTTACGAGTCATGGCAAGTTACCTTCCTTCTCTGCACCTAAATTTCTTCAAACTGTAAAATGAGAATGCATCATCTCCCTCACGGGGTTCTGGTACGGAATAAATGAAAGGACATATGTCGAGGGCTTTGTGCAGCGCTTGGCACATGAAGTGCTCAGCAAATGAAAGCTGCTATAATTAACAATTCTTCCATTTTGCCAGACCTAATCCTACAGTCCTTATTATCAATTTCATAAACTTCTTGAGAAAGGATAGGAAAATGTGTCAATGTCATCAATGATGCTGGGGTAGGGATGAGATATTAAAGTAAAACAAATCATATTTTTCATAATCTCAGGCAAAAGACACGGAATAGGTAGGAAAAAGTTTAGCATTTATTCAATTTCAAATTCATGGGACTTAAGTCTTTGGAATTCAAAATTATTTAGAGAAAAAAGATCCTACACTTTGAAGGACAGTAAGAAAAAACCCCAGAAATAATAGCAGCTACGATTTACTGAGCCTATTATGTGTCAGGAACAATGCTAGGCCCTTTATACATAGTATCCCTTATTCTCAAGAGAACCTTGTTCTCATCTGCAACCTACAGATGAGACAACTAAGGCTCACTGAGATGTGGTACCTGGTGTAAGGTAACACATCTACTAAGTGCCAAAGCCAGGATACAGGATCTGCATCTAGATCTGACAGTCAAACCCATGCCCCAGACAAGCCAACCCATTCTCACAACTTCCACACTTGCCACTGTTGTTCACGTACATCTTACAAATCAATAATTTCCTAAGCTAATGCATGGATAAGTATTCCTGGCAGAAAGTTGTTTTCTTTTTTCTTTTTTAAGAACAGAAGGCTCATTACCCCACACTTTTATCTTTCCCATCCTCAGAGACCCCTCCTATGTCAAAGACCCCATGTTTAAGATAAATAAGTGGCCCAATTTTACCTTTCGATTAAATATATTAATTACGCAAACTATAAAAGATTATGCATGAAACTATAAAAGATCATCCCTAAGCCCATTCTAATATTAGACAACACCCTAGTTTTAGAAACAAGCCCAAATCTAGTTTGTTTTCAACCACTAGAATGTTAGGTCCATAAATATGAAGACTGTGGTTCTCTGTTATAGCTCTAAGCCTAGAAGATGCCTGGCACATGGCAAATACCTGGGAAGTATTTGCTGAATGAATGAATCTGGTTACCTATCTTTCTTATTCCTATAACTTTAAGTCAATCAATGGAAAAGAAACCTATTGCTTTAGATTCACTTCTATATGGTAACTAATACTCCCAAAGTTTCACACATTATTTCACCAATACCCTTCCCCCAAAATACAGAATCCATCATGTCTCAAACTACTAATACCTGAGGGTAAATGGCTATCTGTGAAGCTGAACAGTAATGTATCTTACCTGTAATTCAGATCTCAGCTGATGTATCTGACCCATCAGTTTCTGTATTTCCTCCCTTTGCATCTCCTTCTCATGCCGAAGTTCTTCTAGTTCCATGCTATTTGCAGTACTGCTATCTAGGCCTTCAAAACCAGATCCTTCCTTTAAGCTGTTAATCAATTTTTCTTTAGACTATCATAAAACAAAGAATAGCAGAGATTAGCTTGTACACTGAATATCATCTACCACACACCAATTAAACTGTTATGGGAATATTCCAATTATATTCTCCACCAGAGAAAGTCCACAGAATGATAAATCCATAGGGATAAAAATGCAACAGAGCTTTGCTGTACAGTGTTCTTGGACTGTAGTCCCCAGGACCACGTTATTGTTGAAAACTTGTTATTAACAAGATTCTTCTCATCCTTTCTTATACTTCCCCCCCCACAATCACATTCCACTCAACAAATATTTATGGAGAACCTACAATGGGTTTGGCACTATGCTACGCGTCCTATGTAATAAAGACAATGTCACTCCAGATAGTACCCTCTGCCTTATAAACTAAAAGGGAAGTGACAAATATCCGATACAAGGCAAAGTTCTGAGCAGAAAAAAATACACTTCTGGGGAAGAGAAGGGTTTACTTGAAAGATAGCTCTTATACTGGTCCTGGAAAATGGCTAAGATTTTAAAAGGTGTAGAGAAAACAGAGGACAAAGCGTAAAATGAAAAAGCACAAGGGCCCAAGAGTATCCTGGGATGCATTCAGACAAAATGTCAGGACCAGTGTGTGAGGGCTTCGGATACCAGGCTAAAATGTGTGAATTGTACTGGGCAGTCCAGAGCCAGTTACCAGGAAGTGGATAAGGAAGTGATATGACCAGAGGTGCGTTTGAGGAGGGTAACTCTGGCAGAGGTTTAAAGCGGTAGCTCACAAACTATCGTCGGTGGGCCAGATCTGGCCTGTGGCCTTTTCTTGTATAGCTCACTAAGCTAAGAATGGTTCTTTACATTTTCAAAGGATTATAAAAAAGTAAAGACAAAGAATATGTGATGGAGATCACATACAGCCCTCAAAGTCTACAACAGGTACTATTTGGCCCCTTACAGAAAGTTTGCCGACACCTAGTATAAAAGATAAGTTGGAAGAAGAGATTTGACATGGGAAGACTAGTTTAAAAAGTGCTGTAATCCTAGGCCAGTAATAAAAAGAACCATTGGTTCCTTCACCATAAATATTTGAAAGTCACTCTCCTCCATCAAAAATAGTTTCTCCTTTTTATGGGTGATGTCTTCAAGCTTTTATGTATTTTTCAAATTTTCTATAGTAAACATGATTAGATCTACATCTATATTTATACATTCATATCTCCATGTGGCTACACAGCAGACCTCTCTACTGAGCTCCAGGCCTACATTTCTGATGGCCTTCCTGATACTTGCACCTCGATGTCACATCAATTTTGCAAACTCACCATAATTTATCATAATCTCCTTCAATCCTAAACTGCTGTCTTTCCTTTTTTCCCTTTTGTAGTAGTACACGAGAACATCATTCGTACACTCAAACCAGAAACCTGGAATCATCCTAGATTCCATTTACCTTTTTCTCTCTTCTTCCAATTAAATCTCCAAGTCTCATATATTCTACCTCCTACATTTCTCCTAGCAGTCCCTGGTTTGTCATCCTCACTGCCACAAACTCAGATCAGGTCCTCATCATTTCTTACCATTATTTTTTATAAAAGCCTCTTCATCATCTACATCTCACCATCCCACACCTCATCCCTTCAATGTAGTCAACAATTTACTGAGAACCTACTAAGGGCCAGGCACTGTGCTGGGGATTCAACGATAAACAAGACAGACATCCAGCACCACCACCCCCAACCTCTTCATGGCTGCAGCAGTTCTTACACCCAGATCTGGTCATGCTGCTCAAGTCCTCTGAAACCTCCCCACCCCCTACCATCACCTAAAGCATAAAATCAAAACTCCTCTGCACGGTATGCAAGGCCTTCCACAATCTGGCATCTGCTGTCATTGAGTTTTCTCTCCCATCTCTTTATCTCTAGTACTTGATGCTCTAGCAACAGAGAACTAGCTGCAGTCTCCTTAATACACCATGTTCCCTCAGGCCCGCTATGTTCTGGCACAGGCTGTTCTACCTGAAATCTCCTCCCTACCATGAGTCTTCCTACTCATCCTTCAAGTTCCTCCTCATACAGCATCTCCAGTGATCCCTGACATCTCCAGGCAGGTTTTAAGGACTTCTTCTTTCAAGCTCCCATAGTACTGCGTCAATAATTTCATTTTATCAAGTGCCTCAGTGTTGTCCCACTAAACGGAATGCTCCCTTAAGAAAGAGGACACATCTTTTGAGCTCAGTATCCTCAGCACCTATCAAAGTGCCTACTGAATAGTTAGGTGCTCAATTAAGTACCTCTTAGATGAATTAACAAATTACACTGATACAACACAAATAATTAGAAAGAAGAGTTTAGAGGAGATGGATATGATATTTCACAGAGGTAGAATAAAAAAGGGGGTCATAGCCAATAGGAGGCAGGCGCTAAAGGAAAAAGGTGGAGTCAAAATGCCACTGCAGTTTCAAGCTTCACTGCCTAGGAAGGTGGCCATATCACTTATGTAAACAGGAGAATGGAGGGGAAGCTGATTTGGGGGTTGGGACATCCCACACAGAGAAGCATGGCAGGCATTCAGAAACCAGGTGGGAAGCTGGAGCCATGCTGAAGTCATATCAATGACAGAAGCAGAGTATATGACAAAGCAAAATAAAAAAGAATAACAAAAAAGGACAGAAGAAGAGGACCCAAGAGAAACAGCAGTAAAGAGAAGACAGAGAGCTAAGGCAGTACAAGTAACATTAGAAGGCAACTTTCAAGAAGGTAGGAGGGTTCACAGGGTCAAAAAGCTCTACCAAAATCAAAGTGGATGGAAACTAGTAAGAGGACAGAAAGCATTTAGGTCACTAAAGACTTTTGAGAAGACAATTTCAGAAATGTAGTGGGGACAGAAATTACATAAAAGAGTTAAAGTTAACATTCTAAAATGAAGATGGCAGATATTATACGTCTGGCAGATGTCGCACGTCTGGCATTAAAAGAAAGGAGAAGGACAGGGAAATGGATCGAAGTGGTCAAAAGAGCCAAAAGCAATGTTTTTAACAGTTGTTATGTTCTTCCTTGTTGATCCTCTTGAATTTTTCAGAGTGACTGGTCTAGGCCTCCTCCAGCTCTCAGATCTCCTCTCCCAGCTTTTTCCCCCTCCCTTAGATCTAAGACTGTAGTCATCTAATGTAGCTTTCAACTTCTCTATCCTTTGCCTTTCTTATCAGAGTGAAGATGTGCCCTTTCATTTTTTTGAGGGGGGGGGATAATTCTTCCGCCTGTGCATTGATTCCATCTCCTTTTACCTCATTTAAGCCCTTTCTCCATAAGTCTGTCCTCTTTCTTCCTCTGTATCTTTCTCTCTGCTGCCTTCTTCTGGCTCAGCTTGCTCAACAGCACATGGTTACTTAGTGGAAGAAAAAAGACCAGATCTTGAAACACCTAACTGAGGAAAAAACATTGCTTTTGGTGATTAAGGTGACAGGTTGAAGACCTGAACTAGGGAGTGGCAGAATTAATTTTTTTCTTAAAAGGAAAAAAGTGGTAGGAACAGGAGACATTTCATCTTTTTTATAATATTTCTAAGAAGAGCAAGACACCTGAAGCAAGCCAGCCCAGTCAAACGGGAACAGTATCTCACAGATCTATAAAAAGTCTCAGAATGTCTCTCGGTCATCTGGCCTATCTTAACATTCACACATGTGCATCTCACGCTTACCTGGAGTATTCTAGTAGCTTTTTGCTTGTAGTCAATTAATTCCTGCTTAGAGGACTCCAAGTTGGACTTAAGCATTTTGATTTGCTGCTGTAGCTCATCCGCTCTCTTCTTCTCATCTGAGTATTTTCTTTCCGCCAGGGTAACTGCTTCTGCCAAATTCTGGCGCTCCGCTCCCATTTTATTAAGGCGTGCAGAAAACTCACTCTGTGACAAAGTTTATATTATACTTATTGTATCATTTTGCTTTGAGGTATACTTTACAACCATCCACTTAGACATCTTATGGGATTTATTAGCTCAGCCCAACAACATAACAGGGAGGTAAAAAAAGTTCTTCATTTGTTAGGAACTGAAGAACAGGAACTCTAAGGTTGTGGTTCCCAAACATGGCAATTCATCAAAATCAGTGAGGGAGTCTGTTAAAAATACAGCTGCCCAAGGCCTTCCTTGGGCTTAATTGAATTGGAATTTCCAAGACTGGGCTTGGGAATCTGTTTTTTAAGAAGTTTCCCAGCTGAATCTGGTCACTTGGATACTAGGTCTGGTCTGACCTAGCTGATAAATGAATAAAGGTCTACAGAAAACTAGAAAGTCTATTAGAAAACAAATGCAAGACACAAGTACACAGCTACATCTTTTCTAATATCATGGCTAATGTTTTTCCTTTATTTCAGTTTTTCTAATAAACTATTCCCTCTAATTTTTTCAGCTTAAGAAACTTTTAAAGTACACTCTAAAAAACACATGGTCTGTCCCTTAGCCTAAATTTAGTTCTGAGAATTATTTATATTTTACCCTTATTTTCAAAAGCTCCCATCACCAAAAAACTCAGAAGGTGAGACAGAAGTCAGAAAGCTTTCATGGTTACACGCCAATAACTAAAGCCCACAAACCTTTGATCCAATATTAACTCCTGTTTGGAAGGAAAGGAGCAAGAGGACCACTCAGTGAGGCACACTGAGCATGTGAAATGTGTCTGCAACTGAGAAGTGCATTTTTAAGTTTGTTCATTTAAATTAGTTTAACATAAATACTGAAGCTCAATTCAATTAATAATAGATTTATGGAGATATAATTCACATTCCATAGAGTTCACCCTTTTAGGATGTACAATTCAATGTTTTCCTGAATACAATTCAGTGTAGTGTTCTCAGAGTTGTGCAACCATTGCCATTATCTAATTTCAGAACATTTTCACCGCAAATAGAAATCCTCTACCCATACGTCCCCCTCCCTCCCAGCCCCTGGCAACCATTTATCTACTTTCTTTCTCTATAGATTTGCCTATTCTGGACATTTCATACAAATGGAATCAACAATATGTGGCCTTTTGTGTCTGGCTTTCTTCACTTAGGATAATGTTTTAAAGGTTCATGCGTGTTATAGCATGAGTCAATAATTCATTTCTCTTTATGGCTGAATGATATCTCCTTGTGCAGATATGCAACATTTTGTTTATCCATTCAGCAACTGATGGACATTGTATTGTTTCCAGTTTGGGGCCATTATGAATAATGCTGCTATGAACATTCATGTAAAAGTTTTTGTGTGGACATGTATTTCCAATTTTCTTGGGTATATACCTCGGCGCAGAATTGCTGCAGCATATGGTGACCCTATGCTTAACTTTTTGAAGAACTGTTATTCTGAGTATGTTTAGAACAACTTTTTCACCTATAAATCTTATGAAATCTAAATACAGATCAAGTATTTCTAAAGAAAATTTAGTGAATGAATTGAGATGTGCTGTAAGTGTAAAACACACCATATTTTAAAGAATCAGTATGCAAAAAAGATGTAAAATATCTCACGAATAATTTTTAACATTAACTACATGATGAGATGATAGTACTTTGGGATATTTTACTGTGGTAAATAAAATATATTAATAAAAAAATTTAAAAGCCTATATTACCTGTTACTTACTTTTAGGGCTGAACTATTTTCACCTGTTGAAAAGACAGTGAGCCAGAGGTTCTCAACCCTGACTACCCATCAGCTACACCCGCAAATCGTGTAAATCCAAATCACCAACACCTATGCCCTACCTCACACACGGGATCTGACTCCCTGGGAATGAAGACTCAGCATCAGAAAGCATTAAAACCACACAGGAGGTTCTAACGTGTAGACAGCGCTGAAAATCACTAAACTAGATGCAAAAATTCACTTAAGTGTAAAACTCTAAATAAACATTATGTACAACTTTCTCTTGAAATAACAGAACCAGATTAAATTGGAATCAGAAAAGGCTTAAATAAAAAGAATGAGATGCCTCAAATCAGTTTTTTTTTTTTTTTTGCGGTACTCGGGCCTCTCACCGTTGTGGGCTCTCCCGTTGCGGAGCACAGGCTCCGGACGCTTAGGCCCAGCGGCCATGGCTCATGGGCCCAGCCGCTCCGCAGCATGCGGGATCCTCCCGGACCGGGGCACGAACCCGCGTCCCCTGCATTGGCAGGCGGACGCTCAACCACTGCGCCACCAGGGAAGCCCTCAAATCGGCTTTTAATCAAATAATGGTAAGGCTGGCTGCACAACCAAATTAAATGAAAAGATGTATATATCTAATGAGTATTAAGTATTTTAATTGCTTTTCAACGTAGAAAATTAAATTTAGCAAGGATCAAGCTAAATTTTCAAATACTTAGTTTTTGCCACAGAAACAGAATTTTCTGAAATGCACTGCAGAATTTTATTACAGTAAATATGTTAGGAACAGTGTAAAGCGATTCCTCCTCATCCAAATAATAAAAGAGCCCTGCTGTCCCCATTCTAACCTGCATTTGTTTATAGCTCTCCTGCTCTCTCTTCAGAGTGGCATCTGCTTCGTGCAATCTCTCCTGAAGAGTTTGTAGAGCTTGATTGTGCAGGCTACTACCTTCGCTGTGATCCTGCATTATTCTAAAAGAAAAGACATCACTTGAAATAACTCATTTCCACGGTATACAAATGAAAAGGTAGAATAATTTTTAGAGCACTGGCATATTAGCACAAAAAAGACGGTTTGACTACAACATTCTTAGAGAATCTTTTTCCCTTTCAATGGACTGTAACCTATATTTTTAGGTATCCAAATATAAGCACACGCCACACATCACTGTATGTCAAAAGATTAATGACACTGCTCTTCAAATATTTTTAAATTCAGAATTTGCTAACAATGCATCTCAAGATTCAGATAATAAATCCACTTTAACCACACACATTTCCAGCATTACCAAAAGCCACATTTTCTCTCTTGTAAATTTACGAAGTTAAATTTTGATAAGACAGTATTTACTACCATGTTTATCATTACTTGCATTGATAAACATTCTAGTTCAGTTTCTCATTATTAATACAGTTAGCTACCGTGATTTTTCACTCTGTAAGGCTTCCAGTGCTTCTGTGCGAGTATTCAGCAGCTGGTCAGCTTCTTGGAGTCTCACTTTCAGTACAGCCAGCTGGGAATCCTTTGCAGCCACCGCTTCAGTCAGGTCGTCTACTTGTGCTTGAAGTTCTCGAGTTATTCGATCACTCTTTGAATGGTCAACATTCCACTTTTCAACTCTTGCTCTTGCTTTGTTTAATTCTTTAAAGAAAAAAAGAAAAGGAAAGAAAATTCTCCATACAAGTAAACACATCTTTCTCAGAGCACACACAGATTCTCCTCTGAATCCCTTTAGTACTTATTGCCAAAATTAGAAGCTTACAAATATCTTCAACTTTTTTGCTCCAAGAGGGACCTCCATTTTCCAAGGCCAACATTCATATCTATATTACAGTTAATTGGCTGGAAACAGGCATGAAGCTAGCTGCTCTTCTACAAATGTCTTTTTCTGGAGATATGTCATAAAGCATTTGGGAGCCAAAATCAGTACACAGCCGAGAGTTCACAAGATTAAAATGGTCAGTGGATTTCTGGAGTTCTGCTACAGATAGGAAAGAATGCACATCCAAATCAAGGGTACACGATGTACACCCCAATAAGACTAAAAGAAACAAAAACAAAACCTGAAGATAAACACCGGAAAGAAATGTTTCTTTCAATTACTGTGGCAAAAAGATATTCTTTTAACCTAGAAAATTGGTGCAGAAAGAGCAATGCAGTACAGAGTGCCAACCAAAAAAAAAAAAATTAAATATTGAAGCAAACTGTACAGGGTCTCTGGAAAAACTATTTCTATGTCTAAATTAGTCTGGGTTAAAGTGAAGCTTCTTCTAAAGTCAGTCTAACAAGGCTTATACTATCTTCCTATTCATGGTTTCTAAAGAATGACCAAATAGGCCAGTGTTCTGTTTCAGGTGGGTGGGAGGATGACTGTTCCCATTTCCAAATCTGGGCCCTATATTTCTGTGAAAACACTATTTTACAAGTCCCATCTAAAATCTTTCTAATAGTTTAGATATAATCAAGTTTTTAGTTTACTTTTGAAATGCTAAATTCCTAACCCTGGGTAATTTAAATAAGGCTCTACCCTCTTGAGTTTCCTTGGATCTTTGAAGTAATGAGGCCATTTCTTGATTTAAAGACTGAACCTCATTCCTCAGCAGTTGATTCTCCAGTCGAAGATTAGACAGTTCATGTGATCTCCCATCATCTTTAGGCATTGGGTTGTGATCAGCACAGGCAGCACTTGATGATACATTTTCCTTTGAAGAAATCTCTTGGCCTTCATGGCCAGAATCTGAATTATTAGAGGCTTCTGTAAAAAAAGCAAATACATCTTTGTTACATTGGAATGCTCACTATTTATGCACTAGTAGCTTACTGTGGTAGAATGCCTTTTGGCTCAAGTTGACTGCTATAGCTAAAACACCATAAAAAGTAAACTTAAATTTTTAATAGACTTCCCTCTGATGAAATTTCATTCTCATACATACAGCCTATAGATCTGTAAGGACCCTCGAAGTCTGGTACACTGAACAAATGCTGATAAAGAAAAGATACAAGAATACAGTTCTGGGAAGGGGGGAAAAAAAAAAAGAGAAATTTACGTGGTTGGGTTTAGGTAAACAAGAGTTTTGGTCTCCCTTCTATGAATCATTTTTGAAAAAAAGGGAGAAGTTTCAACATTGAAAATACTGGAAAGGCATAAAAGAACAGCTGTGGGTTTCGAGGCAAGGAGAGTAACCACAGGTCAGAGCAATTTGTTATATACGAAACTGGAGTCTAAACTGCCTTACCCAAAGAGATACTCATTAATTCAGATACTCATTAATTCAGTTTCATCTTGGTTTTGTTACTAAATGTGATGCAAATACACTTTTTACTTACTCCAAAAAAATTAAGTATGTGCTAAAAAATGAACTATATCTAAATGAAAAAGTTCTCAACATCTTAAGTGATCAAGGAAATGCAAATTAAAACCAAAACAAGGACCAAAACACACCAGCTAGCTGGCTAAAATTAAAAAGACTACATAAAATGTTGGTGAAGATATGAAACAACTGGAACTCTTATAGACAGATTGCTGGTGGCAATATAAATGACATAAACACTGTGGGGAAGTATTCACAATTTCTTACGAAATTAAACATGTACCTACCTTTTGACCCAGTAATTCCATTCCTGGGTATTTACTGAACAGAAATAAAAACATTTTTCCACAAAAAGACAAGTACAAAAATGTTCGTAGCACCTTTATTCACAAAAAACAAAAACTGGAAAATCCTCAATGTCCATAAAAGAGACTGGGTAAATTGTGGTATAATACTACAGTAAAATACTACACAATAAAAAAGAATTATTAATATACTCAATAACGCGAGTGAATCTCACTAACATGCTGAATGAAAGAAGTCAGCTAAGAAAGTATTCATACTATATGATCTCACTTTTTGCTGGCAAACGTGAAGTTTTAGAACAGACAAAAATAATCTAAGGGGAAAAAAATCAGAACAGTGGGTGCTTGGGGGATGGGTGGGGAGATTAACTAGAAAAGGACATGAGGCACTCTCTGGGGCAAAGGAAACATTCTTTATTGTGATAAAGGTGTGGGTTTCATAGGTGTAGCCATTTGTCTGTACAACTAAGATTTTCGCATTTCAATAACGTGTAAAAATGATGAGACAAACATGGAAATTTGAATACTGACTAGATACTAGATGATACAAAGGAATTATTAATTTTATGGTATAATGGCGTGATTTTTCATTTTGAAAACTTGTATTTTTTAGAGTAAATAAAATATTTATAGAAGAAATGATATGAGATCTGTGATTTGCTCCAAAATAATTCTGTGGTGGGTAGAGGTAAAGAAAGAGATTGAAAATGAGATGTTATAAATGAAACAAGAATGGCTATGAGCTGTTGATTATCATCACTGGATAAAAGTTAATATGGGGGTTGAGGGGAACCATCAGTCTCTACTTTGGTATATTTGAAATTTCCAAAATAAAGATTTTTTTTAATGAATAAAAATTGAGAAAATTTTAAAAATTATTTTTAATTTTATAAGATTTTAAAAAGAAATAAAGTATATATCCAAACCTGTAAGATATATCTAAAGTAGTATTTAGACATTTATAACCTTGAATATTTACATTAAAAATGACAGGAAGAAGCTCGGGTGGGGGGAGGAGTGGCAGCGGCCAGGCAGCCCAGCTTTGCAGGCTCTCAGGCGGCCCGCAGGCACCCGGCACGCGCCGGCCCCGCCGCCACGATGCCCAAGAGGAAGGTCGGCTCCGCCGAGGGGGCAGCGAAGGAGGAGCCCAAGAGGAGGTCGGCGAGGTTGTCAGCTAAACCGGCTCCTGCAAAAGTGGAAACGAAGCCAAAAAAGGCGGCAGGAAAGGATAAATCTTTAGACAAAAACGTGCAAACAAAAGGGAAAAGGCAGCAAAGGGAAAAGAGACTGAAGTGGCTAACCAAGAGACTAAAGAAGACGTACCTGCAGAAAACGGACAAACTAAAAACGAGGAGAGCCCAGCTTCTGATGAAGCAGGAGAGAAAGAAGCCAAGTCTGATTAATATCACACACCCGGTCCTATCAGTGGTCCCTGTCTCCCCTCTTGTACAATCCAGAGGAATATTTTTACCAACTGTTTTGTAAATGCAAGTTTTTTAGTAGCTCTAGAAATATTTTTTAAAAGGAGGGAATCCCACCTCATCCCATTTTTTAAGTGTAAATGCTTTTTTTAAGAGGTGAAATCATTTGCTGGTTGTTTATTTTTTGGTACAACCAGAAAATAGTGGGATATTGAATATGGGAGGCTTTGATTGTCTTGGGTGTCAGCTTAACATTCCACAGATGGAGGGTAGCTTTTATATCCTATAATACAAAGCACACTAAATGTCAGTTTTAAGTCAGTTGTGCATTTAATGTCTTAAACACTTTAAATTACTTCTCTTCCGATGTGGTTTTTGGTAGAATTGTTTCCTAAAGCAAACCACTCACCCCTTGTTCTTGGTTCTCCTGGGCAGAATTTTGTGCACTCTGTAACATCTTTGGTCGTGGTAGTCCAGTTCTTCTAGTAACTGTTAATGTGCTGTGAACGATGGACAATTTGAGTATGTAGTGTACATGATATTAAATTGTGAATTAGTGGGACTTACGATATAACAGCATTATCAATATTTGAAGATATTGGTACTTGATATGCTGTGAAGGAAAATTTGCCTCCAAATTTTAAGCTGGAAAGTCACTGGAATAACTGTTCAGAAAAGATTCACAACTGCATGATTTTTTTTAGATTTTTGGTATGTATGTTGAGAATTGTGTACAAATTTAAATGTCTGTGTACTGATCCTCAAAACAGCCAATAAAATTTCAATTATGAAAGAAAAATAAAAAGAAAGGTAGGGGGCTTCCCTGGTGGCACAGTGGTTGAGAATCCGCCTGCCAATGCAGGGGACACGGGATTGATCGCTGGTCCCGGAAGATCCCACGTGCCGCGGAGCAACTAAGCTTGTGTGCCGCAACTACTGAAGCCTGCACACCTAGAGCCTGTGCTCTGCAACAAGAGAAGGCACTGCAATGAGAAGGCAGCGCACTGCAAGGAGAAGGCAGCACACCTCAACGAAGAGTAGGCTCTGCTCACCACCAACTAAAGAAAGCCCGCGCACAGCAACGAAGACCCAACGCAGCCAAAAATAAGTAAATAAAATATACTTTTTAAAAATGAAAGGAATTAATGAGTTATGCACCCATCATAAGGATTACAAAAACAGCAAAATAAACCCAAAGAAAGCAGAATAATAAAGATCAGAAATTAACAAAATAGAAAAGAAACATACTAGAGGATCAACATAACCAAAAATGGTCTTCTGAGGGAGACACTGTAAACTACGTTATGTCAATAAATTTTTAAATGTACATGATGATGAAACGCATCAAACTGTATACTTTAAAAATGTGTAATTTACTGCATGTCAGTTATACTTCGTTAATGCTGCTTTAAAAAAACAAACATTTAGCAGAGTGCCAAATATTGGTATTCTTCACGTGGTATTTGTGATCAAGCTTTGATTTCTGCAGGGTTACTATAAATGATTAGTGTCTGACTGTGTTAACATTTCAGCTGTGACATTATTTTCCTGAAATTAAGTAAAATAAATATAATCCTCCCGAAAGTATATGAAATAGACAAATTCTTAGAAAAAAATATAACTTACCAAAAACAGATATAAAAAGAAATGGAAAACCAATTGAATCAATAGTTGAATCTTCCACTAAGAACACCCCAGACCCTGATGGTTTCACCAGTGAGTTCTAGCAAACATTTACTGAAAGTTAAGTTTGGTTTTAGGTTTAAGTAAATCAACTGATTTGTATACCATATTAATATTAAGAAGAAAAATCATGATATCTCAATACATACATGAAAAAAACACTGCTAAAATTCAACATAAAAACTCAAATTAGAAATACACAGAAACTTCCTTAACCCAATAAAAAGTACCTATGAAAAACTTAACACAAACTGAAACACTCAAAGCATTCTCTAAGACAAGGAACAAGACACAAAATTGGTTTTCAAGTACAAGCCAATGTAGTAAGGCAATAAAAAGAGTTTTTAAAAAGATAAAAGGGTTAAGCAGAAAACAGTCATTATCTACATATGGTATTATTGTGTTGTTGAACATTTAAATGAACGTATAGAAAAATATGAAGCTTCAGAGCTATCTTAGGTTGCCGTGTGTGTGTGTGTGTGTGTGTGTGTGTGTGTTTACAAAAACACATGTGACCATGTGTGTAAAACACACATAGGTTTTACAAAAACCTATAGACAGCAACAAACAGAAAGTAAAAAATTTTAAAGCATACCATTTTTAAGAGCTTTAAAAAATATAAATTACCCAGGAATAAATCTAACAAAAAGTATGCAAGACACTTATGGAAGAAACAATAAAATCTTAATGAAAAACATCTAAAAAATAATTATACCATGTTAATAAGTTAGAAGATTCTATGTTGTAAAGATGCTGATTCTCACCAAACTATCTGTATGTCAGCAGAAGCAATGGACTCCTAGTAAAGACCAACAGAATTTTTGTGGAACTTGGCAAGCAAATTCTAAGATGCATATGGAAGTACAAAAGTCCCAAGAATACCCAAAACATTCTTGGAGAAGGACAAGGTGGTAGAATCTGCTCTTTGAGATATAAAGACATATTATAAAACCACGTTAATTAAGACAATGTGGCACTGACATAAAGACAAACCAATGAAACAGAATTAAGTGTCAGAAACATACCAACATATAGATGGATATTTGATATATGACAGAGGTGGTATTGCAGATTAACAGGGAAAGGAAATATTTTCAATAAATGGTGCTGGGATAACTGATTTCCATTTGGGAAAAAAAGGGAACTAGATGCCTACCTCACACCATACATAAAAAACAACTTTAGGTAAACATCTAAATATGAAAGGCAAAAGTATAAAACCTTTTCCTATAATACAGAAAAATACCTTTATGACCTCAGGATAGGAAAAGATTTTCTAAGACCCAAAAGACACAAACCATAAAGAAAAAATTGATAAATCATTATATTAAGAACTTCTATTGAGACATTATAGAAAAAGGAAAAAAACAACAAGGTAAAACTGGAGGAGGATGAGAAAGAATTGCCATCTAGAACATAAAGAGAGTATCTATGAATCAGTAAGGAAAAGGACACGCTTCCACAACACTCTGACCATACCTCAACTGCTGCATTTACTATATTACATGTATATTATCTGTGTCCATGTGTATCTCATCCAATAAACTATAACCCATTCACTTCTGTATCCTGGCCCAATAGGGTCTCAATAAATGTTTGTATAATTAATCAAAAGATAGTTGAGAAGAAATTTAGGATTGTTCATACCTAGTTAATTAACTGCTAGTGCATGCACCTGTCTTGAAAGCCCAAAACCCGTCTCTTTACCACTTTTTTATCTTGAAATACAAGAAAGATTTTATTCACCAAGAGCCAAGACTGTGGAAGAAGCTAAAAGGTTTAAGAACATAACAAGCTCCCATGAGCTATCAGCTCTATAAAGAATCCCTGCAAGGACCTATCATGTTTATTGTTATTTTAAAATGCTTCCTAGGTACTCAAATTAGCCACATTACCATGTAAACATCATTTTTTGCAGGTGAGAAGATGTACATGTTGAGGTAATTTCATAGCAAATTAAACAACTGAAAACCAGAATTCTAAGTTCTTACTTCACTACTAAATCAATGCCTTTAACCCTCCAACTCAGATCAAAGTTCAGTTTCTCACGCTTTACTTTCAGTGTAGGCAGGGGGAAAAACACACCAAAAAGCTCACAATCCAGAATATAAGTGAAGTACAGCCGCCTGTTACTCTTATAATACCAATGACAGAATGAAATGAATTGGAGATAGTTCCAAATCCAAAACTATATGTTTCCTTTCTGATTTCAAAATTTTCTTCTTTATATCTTAAAACATCTTAGAGACTCATTTTGGATATAATTTAAGATGTTGGGCTGAGGACTTCCCTGGTGGCACAGTGGTTAAGAATCCGCCTGCCAATGCAGGTGAGACGGGTTCGATCCCTGGTCCGGGAAGATCCCACATGCCACGGAGCAACTAAGCCCGTGTGCCACAACTACTGAGCCTGCGCTCTAGAGTCCGCAAGCCACAACTACTGAGGCTGTGTGCCGCAACTACTGAAGCCCGTGCACCTAGAGCCCATGCTCCGCAACAAGCCACCACAATGAGAAGCCCACGCACCACAACGAAGAGTAGCCCCCGCTCGCCACAACTAGAGAAAGCCTGTGCGCAGCAACCAAAACCCAACGCAGCCAAAAATAAATAATAAATTAATTAAATAATTAAAAAATAAAATGCTGGGCTGGGTAAAGTTACAACAGACAACATTCAAAGGTCCCTACTGTAACTGTATATTGGCTAATAGTGTTCTATGCTGTCCCCTTATTTACACCACACACTTCAGAGAGCCTGCCCTTGCGCCAGCAGGAACAGGTAACAAAACGGAGCATGACAAATGCTACCAGAACATTTTAGGCTATGATGACATCCAATTTGGTTAACTCTAAAAGAAACAGAGGACTGATTAACTACCATGGCTTTGGCTCCCAGAAGGATGTTCTTCAATGGTTTTGATGGTGGTTACACTGGTGTTCTCAGAACTGACGCTTGTTGTCCGAGAACTCTGCAAGACAGGTGTTTTGCCCCTTTCTTTTTTGACTTCCACTTTCCCAGTAGGCTCCTTCTGTGAACTATTAAGAAAATCAAACAGCAGCTCATCATCAGGTTCTGACTTTTTTCTTCGAACAAACTGGGATGAAGGCCTAGGAACAGATGCATTTTCAACAGGATGGGAGGCCTCCACTGATGTCCTAGATCCTAGTTTCACATTTGCAGTCCCAGCTAAGATGGTGGCTTTTTGATTCCTAATATTATCAGCTGCTGAGGAAATGTAAGTAGCTTTAGGTCCTGTCTGATAAGTCAAATCTGTATTTTGCTGGTGAAGTTCAGGATAGTCAGTATTTTTGCTATAAACAATGCCGCTGGTGTTCTCTTTTCTACTGAGAGCTGTTGCAGCCCCTTGATCAACTCTGTTTAAAAGATCCTCTGCCTTTCCAGCAAGATCAGCAAACCAGGACATGATGGCAGCAGAATAATCCTATTGGTGAACCTGTAAAAAGGATATAAAATGATCAGTGTGGCTTAACAGCAGTGCACAGCGATTAAGACCAGGCTCTAGAGTCAGATAGTCCTGGGTTGGAAAGCCTGACCCTGCCTCTTACTATGTAACTTCAAGCAAACTACTTGACTGAAACTGAGAAACTTCACCTAGAAAATGAGGGAAATAAGGAGTACTTACTTTACAAGATGGTTTTAAGATGAAATACTGCATTAAAAAACACTTTGAAAAATGCCTAGCCCACAGTAGGCACTCATTTGAGTAGTTGCTACCATAATTACAACTACCACTACTACTGTTATTCCTATTTCAACAAAGTGTAAATACTGCAGCACTATCATGGATAAGTTAGATGTGCATATACACGCCTAAAATATACCTTCAATAATTTGGATTCTCAGTACCTACTATATGCACATTAAGCTAAGTTCAGAATAAAACAATTACGATTGCACATTCATTTGATGCATATATTTGGGTACTTATCCAGTGCCACAATAAATCAAAATGATGATGATGAAATAACTAGTTTCCATTTCATAGAAGAGTAGCATATAAAAAAGTCAACCATTTCTTGAATGTGCACATTATTCCTTTTGCCTGGAGTGCTCTTTCACAGTTAATTTTTTTTTTGTTCTTCACCTGAACGTCATCTGCCCCCAAAATGGCTCTTTTGTCTCATCTAAATTAGGTCCTATCATTCTCTGTTCACACACTATTCTTTTCCCTCACATCCCTTCATGTTTTATATGTATTTTTTTTTCCCCTGTCTCTCCCTCTTGGGGAAGGGGAGGCAGGGAGTGGGTGGATAAACGCCATGTCTTGTTTTGCTCACCAATGAATTCTCAGCACACAGCAGGCACCCATAAATACTGCTGAATGGAATTAATTTTTATGTTAGGTGCCCTGCAAACATTATCTTTAGCACACATAATTTTCACAACCACATTGTGCGGTAAGTAGCAATACCCTTTTTTCACAAAAAAAAAATGGGGGGAAAGGTTTAGAAAGATCCCAGAGTTTAGACAGCAGCTCAGACAGGCAAATCTAAGTCAGCCAAAAACCACTTTTTAACCCCTGCATTCCCCATCTAGCCTCCCAGTATATGAACAACCTCAAGATGAAACTCACCCTCTAAACCT